>NC_081826.1:204676750-205024785 GCF_030867095.1 Alligator mississippiensis | reverse complement strand
CCAGGTGCCCATAGCCCCCACTGGTGTGGCCTGTGGGGCTTGTGGCCCCTGACCACTTAGAAGTTGGACAGCCCTGACTTAGGTCCCTGGAAGACATTCAGTTAAAAGTGCAATGGGATCTGATATGCAATTGCAGCAATCATGCCTTCTGCCATGCATGTCGGGAGGTATGGTTGTGGGAGTGGACATCAGATTCCAGTTGCACCATATTGCCCCCTGCACTGGCAAGTAGTAAGTCAATCAGCTGATCCATGCTTCCAGCCTTGGGAGCACATCAGAGTCAATGAACTATTTTCTCAAGTTTTAAAAACATTAAAACATTTTTGTGAAATGTTTTGTTGTTTCAAAATTGGTGCTTTTTGCCAAAAGGCAGAAGACATTTTTGAGAAAAAATTGTCTGCCCCTTGCTTGTGGTCAGAAATAATTCCTTTTATATATTAATTAAATTATACCTGCATTGCAGCAGTCTAACTGAAGCACACTTTGATCCACCAGGGATGGTCAAGATACCAATGATACACAAGATTACCACTAGAATGATGAGAAATCTAAAACTAGATTGTGAACAAGTCCCAGTTGAATATAGTTGAACTTCATAATTATTTCTCTTGGGAATTTGAAATAGTTTTCCCTGGGCTTGATTCCTTCCAGCAGATAGTTTAGCTGGGACCAAAGTAAAAATGGGACAGAAAGTTCAGAGGATCCTTAAAATGAAAAGTATTCAGATATTGGAAAACAAACATTTTTTTTTGAATTCTGAATAATTCAGACACATTTGTGTCCTTTGTTTATTCTTTCCTTCTGGGCATTGTTGTAAATGGATTATGTCTGTGGTAAGATTTGAGGGAAAGACTCTTTTTCATTAAGATCCTCTATTCATATATAAAAAAGAGTGTGTCAAGAGATCACTGACTAACTCATTGTTTAAAATAATACAGTCATCCAGTCAGAGCAGAAACATTAACAAACTTTAAAACAATCTTGTGTTAAAAGGAGAGCTTTTTTGATCACGATGCTATACAGAGCATGGAAGAATGGTTTGGGGTAAATTGTAAGCAAAATCAAGCAACCACTTTGTGTGTGGATTAGAAGACCCTCCACAGAGTGCTACTACTTGTCACATTAAGCATACCACATAGATAGATCTCATACTCTGTGTTTGTACAGTGCTTATCATAGCAAAGCTCTGACCAGATGGGGCTCTCTAGGCACCGTCCTAATCATACGAGGGTGATGTCTGCTGGGAGTGGGGATTACTGGTGAGTTTTACGATGGCCGAGGAGCCCAATCCATGCTCTGCAAGTTTTTCCACAGATAGGTGCCTTGTGGGGGTGAGGGTACAACTGTTGGCCAGGATATTGGGCACTTTCCATCCTCCTCTGCCTTTTCTCAACTTCTTGAGCAAGACGGTTCTCTTCAAATTTGACTGTAGCTTGATGTATGGTGCAGCAACCCTGAGACCTGTTACCAGCCAGCACTTCCCAATTTGTAGGGCTGATGCCACCCTTCTTAAGGTATGCTTTCAGGGTGTCCTTGTAGCACTTCCTCTGTCCTCCGTGGGTCTCTTACCGTGACCAGGTTGAGAGAAGAGGACTTGCTTTGGGAGACGTGTCAGCCATCTGCACACAGTGGCTAACCCAGTGGAATGGATGTTTCATGATTGTTGCCTCCATGCTGGTTATGTTAGCTGCAGAGAGGGTGCTGGCATTGGTGCAGTGGTCTTCCATCAAAATGCGGAAGATCTTCCTGAGGCAACACTGAAGGAACCATTCCAGGCCCTTAAGATGGCTTCCATATGTCACTCACGTCTCACACCTGGAGAGGAGTGTGGAGATAACCACTGCATTGTAGACCAGGATCTTAGTTTCCATCTGCAGATCTCAGTCAGCTAAGACATGGTGAAGCAGCTTTCCAAAGGATACACTGGCACAGCAAATCTTATGTTTGATTTCTACATCAAGACTGACTGACTGGGAGAGGTGACTGCCAAGGTATGGGAAATGATCAATGTTTTCCAGGGGTTCTCCATCAGTAGTAATTTGTGGGGGGAGTAGGGCAGCTTGTGCTGGGGCAGGCTGCTGTAACACCTTGGCCTTCCCAATGTTAAGGGAGAGTCCCAGGCTGTGATAGGCACCTGAGAAAAGATCAAGGGTGGACTGCAGATCGGTCTCAGTGCGCGCAAGAATAACACCGTTGTCAGCGTATTAAAGGTCAGTGATGCGAGTCTTGGTGACTTTCGTTTTGCTGTGAAAGCACTGCAGGTTGAAAAGCTGACTGTTCATTTGATACTCAACCCCAATTCTGGGAGGAAGGCGGTCATGGATGAGAATCAAAATCACAGCAAGATAGATTGAAAAAAGGGTTGGGGCAACAATGCAGCCCTGCTTGACACCAGTATGGACGATAAATGGGTCTGTCTCTGACCATCCTAATACAAGTGCAGAGAAGGATGAAGAAGATGATAATAATCATATTTTAATTTGTAGTTTACGTGCCAAAAATGAGAATTAAATAGGTAACTTGACTAAGGGATAAATAACTTGCATAAACTCCTGTTTGCATAACTGAAACTAGACCAAAATTCAGTCTGTTAACACAATTTGTGAACCGAATAAAAGGTTATATTAGCAACAAAAATTATTTGCTGTCTATATAAATACATAATAACAACAACCCCAATGATTTTGCTTATAATGAGCCAGTTTAACAGTATATCTGTTCCAATTAGAAAAGCTCATTCTCTATTTTGGTAGACTCCCAGGCCACCCATACAGATGCCAACACTTGTGTTTTGACACTGTGATGGAAGGAACTAAGCCAGTCCTCTAAACCTACTGGAATCTAGTTAGGACCAAACAATTACATTTGAAATCAAGGTAATTAATGATTATGCTTCTAGTGGTCTGTAATTGGTGCTTTTCCCACTGCAATTTGCACTCATGTGTGAGCAAAGACTAAGCAATTTTTTACTGCCTCTAATCCCATATAGTTTCTGCTTTGATCAAACATAGCTCAGATATGATCCAAAGGTGAATAACTTGCAGGAAAAAAAATCATATTAGCTGTTCAGAGCCCATTGAAGCATGTAATATCACTAAATAATGCTCTCATACATAGATGGCTAATGTAAAAGGAGGAAGGTATTCTGCTTTAGTAATTTTAAAATCAAAAGTTACCTCTCACCAAGAAAACAACTGACTCAGTCTGTAAATATTTATTCTTAACCTCTTCCCACATATTTTTGTTTTATTAAACAATTCTCTCCATTTGCAACAGTGGGGAGAACTTTTTATAAAAGGAAAGGTTCATGATGACATCATTAACACCTTCATTAGGGTTCAAAAATATATTTTTGATTAATCTCATTGATGTTTTTATTCTTGCTACAGACATGAATTGGATAGTTAAGCTATGCTGACATATCCATATGTTCTGTTCAGAACTTACTTTTTCCAGACATGACTCAATCCACCTGACATTGGAGAAGAAGGATTTATCTTTAATTCTTGATCCGAAGTGTCGTCATGCAGAATTCAGATTTTCTTAGCCTAACATCTGTCAAGGTGTTCATAATTAAGATACATATTTGTTTTACAATCCAGTCTGATTCTTGTGGACTTTATTTAAGAAAGAATGCAAAATATGATATAAGTGTTCTGTCCTTAAAAGAGAAGTGGAGCTTTTAGTGGATCCTTATATTAACATAATATTCACATTCATTCAGTTTTAGTCACTTGTGTGAATATAATCTTTGACACTTTGAGTTACATCATTTGTAAGAAACTACTTTATATTCCACTCTATGGAATTTATTAGAAATGTTTGCAGTTTGCTTTTCTTTCATTATAGATAATATGCTGGTCTTTTTCTTCTCTTATGCATATGTATCCTTTAGGACAGATTCATAAGAGATGTTTAGAGCGGTGTAAGTTTGATCCCTTTACCCTAATTTAGACTTTCTGATATACAGGGTTCATATACCCCCTGTTAGCCAACTGTGTTCTGTGGAGCCCTGGGGTTCCATGATAGGTCATCAGGGTTCCCACAAAAAGATTTGGGATAATGGCAGAGCAGGTTGGGAAGACGTGCACTGCCATTTTTGGCCTGGGTCCCTTTGCATCAGCTCACATGGCCCATAAAAGCAGGGGTAGGGATTCCACAGCAGAAGAAGGGATATGAAAGGGTTCCTTGACTTTAGGAAGTTTGAAAACCACCAAGGTAACACAAAGCAAAATCATAGTACAGCAAAAGCAGTGACACAGTTATGAGGCTAAGGTATACCTTAGATTCCTTGCTATCTAGCAACATGAAGTTTCAGACTTCTTTACATTTATTTAGACTTCCTAGACTTTCTCACCAAATGTGTAATTGTAAGATGTCTTAAGTTATGACTTCTCTGCCAAAAAGAGGTTTTTTTACAGTGAGATAGCTAGCCTGAGTCATCTGTCTTGAATCATATCTTTCCATTAAAGGCTAAGACACAAAAGGCACAGATATTTTTTTTCCCCTTAGCATATCTAGGTGAGATAAACTGGAGGTAGAAGGGAGTATAAGGTTGCCTTGGCTACTTTGAGGTAATAATTATCCCATCTAGCTTTTTTGACTGGGAAGCCTAAGATGGCATATTTTAGACTTGGGAGTTTCCAAGTTTAGAGGTTTGTGCTGTACTCTTCCTAGGTTTTGATCTTACTCTTTTTGCCCCAACCACAGTTTCATTTCAGGTAGATCTGAGTCAAAAGCAGTTGATTGTGTTTATATTTATGTTATCATTTCTCCCACAAACAGAGAGATTTTTTAAGTACATCATAAAGTTTAACAAAGAAGAAAACTTGGAGTTTCCTTCTTTGCCTTTGTCATGCATCCTATTGATTTTGAGGGATAGCTCTGCCTCAGGACTCCCCAAGAAGATGCCTTATTTGGTCTCCCTCTCCTGGAGGTCCCCCAGGCATGGCTTCTAAGGGGCAAATCTCTTGCTTTGAAACCCTGACTCATCATTGTCCCTGGCTTTCCTAGATGGCACCCCCCAGCTCAGCAAGCTCCTTTTTCTGCTCAGCTTCTGGGGAAAGGGGCTGTGTTGTTTTTTTCAAAAAGGGGGCTAAGGGGTGGGTCATAGTGCTGACATCCCAAGCAGCACAGCAGACTCCTCAGCTTCAAACAAATAGTCTCTATTGTGCCATTACAGTTCCCTGTGTCTGTCTTTGGACTCCGTTCTGTCCTCCCCAGCTCCTCCAGAGACTCTCTCCTTATCTTCAAGCACAGTCAGCCATACTCCCCCAGACACACATGCAACAAAACCATTGCAAAAACTATAGTAGGAACTCACACTCGCCCAATCAAATGAAACATAGTGTTATGGGAAGCCAATAAGGGAGTAGTCTTGATGGTCTGCTGCCAGGCCTAGGTTGCCATCTTCCTCTGGGGTGAAAAGATGGCTTATTTATGAAACAATTTACAACATACAGTGCTCAGGCTGAGCCCTCCAAAGCAGGGCTGGATGCAGGCATGGGTGAACTGTGTGGCCACCAGGGGTCCGGACAGAAAGGGGGCCCCAAAATGGTAATTTTTATTATTATTATTATCTCTGGCAAAGGGGGGCCTGATACTAAAAGTTTACCCTGGGCTGCCAGAAGTCTAGTTATAGATTTCATAGAGTTCATAGATTTTAGGTTCAGAAGGGACCTATTAGATCGAGTCCCACCCCCTTCCCTGGGCAGGAAAGAGTGCTCGGGTCAGACGACCCCAGGCAGGTGTTTGTTCAATCTCCTCTTAAATACCTCTAACGAAGGGGGATATGGTGCTGCTCCAAAGCATTTCACACCAGAATGACAGGCTGGAGCTCCACCCACGTAGTTTTTTGGGCACATCCCTCTGCAGTCTTTAAAACAAAAAACCCCCAGAACTCCACAGAGTTCCAGCATTTGTATCTTGAGGAAGTTGGTTCTCTCATATTCAGTCCTATTTTCCGAGTCTCTTTGTGCAATCCTGATGCAGAGAGAACAGTTTTTTCTACATTTTAGAAAAGAAAATGTTGATTTGTTTTTCAGGACATCAGGAGAATGTGCTCCAGTTATATCTATAGAGTCTCTCTGCTGTTCTGTGGATTGACGAAGAATTTGTCCATGCTTTGCTGTGACAATGGAAGGTATCATTCAACTGGAATCTTAATTAAAAAATAAAACAGTCACTTGAAAACTTAGAGTAAGTTCCATAGCCTGCTATTAGGGGAAAATGCCTTTCCTCCAAGGCTTAGTGAATGGTTTTGAGAATTTTTATGGGACATCTGTAAAGTAAGCTGGCAACTTTCCTTCACCTTCTTTAACTTCAGTTCATGTTCTGTTTGTCTGCAGATCCAGTACTGTGCAGCCTACACTGCAGCTGAGAATCTGGCCCTCAGCAATGAGGTTTCATGGAGCTGTGAGGGACCACTGCAGGAAGACCAGGAGTAGGAGGGTTGCAGGAAACAGAAGTGCCTATATAAGCTATAAAGCTCTTATGAACAAGAGAGGAGTTTTGGGGTTTTGTTTTAATTTGGCTGTTTTTACTGTAACTTCTTTTCATTCACTGTTTTCATTTCCACAGTCAGCACCACTTCTGCCAGCAATCGTCCCTGTGAAATGCTTCTGATTACAGTTGGCGTCAGCAAATGCATTGTCTCCAGTCTCTGTGTAGTGTTTCCAGAAATGTGTTAGCATGGATGGAGGACTAATGGGTCAAAAATGCGTGGTCTGAAAATGGTCCAAAAAACAAAGAACTATTGCAACCTGCTATTTCATTCACTTTAACAAAGACTGCTAACAACAAGGCACTGAATCCCTGCTTTTTACTGTCTATATTAGCATTTGTTTTAATATATATGTCTTTAACAAGATAAGAAGACTAAATGAATCAACTAGCTTTAGTTACAGTAAGGATTTCCACAGGCACATCATTCCATGCCCCAAGTCACAGTTCAACAAATGGTAACAATAGAGGGTCTAATATTCATCATGTGTTACTATTTGTATTTGTGGTAGCAAACAAAAAACTTCAGGGTCCTGTTCCCATGGTGTCAAGTGTTCTCCAGATTCACAGGAAGACGTGGTTTCTGACGTGTTCACAATTTAACCAAGAATCAGGCATGATAAGAAAGTGGGACTCAGGGAATGGAGTTGGTCTCGGAGAATTAGATTCTGTTTTTGACTCTCTATCTAGTACTAGGATCTCTCAGAGACAGGTCACTGAGCGAGTGGATCCAAGTTGGGAGGGGACAAAGGAAACAGAAACTCATCTGGTTACTTTAGCTGTTGCAAAGCCTGAAGAATCCAAATCAGCAGTATGGAATACACAATGTCTGTAAATCAGTTGTTTAGGTTGGAAAACAACCAGGAACATCACTGGTTGACTGATCTTGCTGTACATCAACAGTTGGCTTGATGTGGCATTTGAATGAGTAGAAAATAGTTGCCTTATGGATTATTTCTAGGCATTCTGTGCATTAAGGAAGAAAGTGCAGAGGCCCTAATGGGAGAAGCAGACATCTGGGTGCTTAAGTCTTTATTCAGTGACAGTGTAAAGGAAGCAAGGTATGATGGAAGAGACAAAAGCAGGCAAGCAGGGAGAGGTGGAATGATGGCCTAGAAAGTGAGAAGAAACGTGAATCTAATGTAAGGAAAGATGTAGAGGCAGTGGAGCAATTCCAGGAGCCAGAATGTTTATCTTAGCATTTTTGATCGATAGAAAAGCCTTGGTACTTTTTTATTTGTGTACGTGCATGCGTGTGTGTGTGTTAGAAGAGAAGGGGGGGCCTTCTTAGTATGTTCTGAAGTAATGGCTATTGGCCATAGCGTCTACATTTTGCTTTTTTGGTAAATTGAACTGATCTGGAGCCAAGCCTTAGATTTTTTTTCCTTCCTTACTATACGATCATTTAGTCCACAGAAATTAGAGTATGTTATAAATACATATAAATATCATTATCCCCATTTTACAGAAACAGAAACTGAGCCAAAGGGAGGTAAAATGATTTGCCCCAGGTCACAGAATTTGGAAATAAGACTGAGGTCTCTTGACTTAGTAAAGGAGACCATTGCAGCAATGGTATCTCACAGGTGTTACAAAATGCCTTCCTAAAGGCCAGCTCTACATGATACCCACTATGATGTTATTTTGATATTGAAAGTCAGATTCTGGCTCTCCATATTGTAGCATCCTAGAAAGGCACTGCACTCAGTGCCTAGGCAGGAAGTTTTCAGAGTTTCTCTTGAGTTTTCTACTGGCTGATTGAAGGTCATTGCTAACAGGGTCTGGAAAAAATGGTGTCCAGCCCCTTCCTGAAATCATAAACTAACTTTTCTGGAGAAGCGACAAAAAGACAAAAACAGTGGTGGGGAAAATGTAGACCCCCCCCTCAAAACAACAAACAAAAATAAATCCAAGAAATATCCTTTACCTCCTCTGTCTCCTTCACTTGTTGCTTTGGGACAGACACCATGCCTATTTCTCTTGGCACAGGGAAGCCACTGCAATGGGGCTGTCATCCCAATTGGGGTTTGTGGGTGCTATCAAAACAAATAAATTGAATAATGAGAAAAACAATTGTGTGCCATGGCAGCTGATCTGCTTCATTGGGTGAAACACACATCTCCCCTTGTCCCATCCTTGATGGTGTAGGACAAGGGTGATGTGATCTCCCTGCTCAGCCAGAGCCATCCCTCATGATCGCTAAGGACAGATCTGATTGAAGGGCAAAAATAGGACTTTTTTCCACCCAGCCAAACCCAGTCCTCTGCGATCAGGGGAACAGGTTGGCTGAGTGGGGAACCCTGACTTTCACACTTATGGAGAGGCATCCTGAGATCTCCTGGGGTGCTTCTATGTAAGCGGAGAAAGTGGGCAGGTGACCTTAGGGCTTGAGAGAGAACTACCCCCTCCCTACCTTCAAGCCCTCAGATCACCTGCCTGGGATGTCAGGAGAGTGCAAGCGGCTCAGGCTGCTTGTACTCTTCTTCCACAGAGGTACTAGATCTTTTCTGCCATGGCTTATTACCACCTTTTGTTGCACCACTGATATTCCTTTCATATGGCATCACAAAGGGTATTGATGGCACAAAGGTGGCACAAATGAGATGTCAGGCAACATCCATTTCCACCCTCAGATTAAAAATATATGGTTGCAGTTGTTGGACACTTGTCACATCTCTGTCTTCCAAAACCATGGTGTATATTCATTCAGCAGTTGTGCACATGCAACTCATCCTAGCTGCTACAAGAAGAATGGGGTATTTGTGTGTTATGTTTAATAACAGACATATGTATACATGAGTACATGCTTGATATACAGGATACACATGAGTATATCAAGCACAACAAATAGACATCTGCTCTCAGTGCTATAGTTCTTTTTCTTGCAAAAATGTTTGGTGGAGACCATTAACAGCAGCTTTCATCCTTCTGGGCAGATCCTTCAGAGTGTGGGGGAAATGATACTTAACCTATGTGGCTAAAGCAGTCCCTAGGCATCATATTTTTATACATTCCAACCCCCCTTCGCTCCCTTCATCACCTATTTTCTTTACATTTCTTACTGTTGGAGAATGTTACTGGGCCTATCAGGTGTATTGCAGCTGCTGGACAGGATACAAAAATAGGGATATAGGATATGGTACAGGATGGGACACAAAAACAGGAAAAGGCAGCTTGCTTGTACATCCCCATCTCCACCCACACTTCTTCCCTACTGTTAGGATGATTTTCAAAAAAGAACAGCTGCCATTCATTCCTCCCTGCCTGAATTCTGTAACATTCTTAAGAGACTCAAACAGCCTGATTCTCATTGTCCTTAAGCCAGTGTAATTGGAGATAAGGCCCACAGAAAGGCACCTTTAACATGTTTTTGAAATAACACTTGACTGCAATATTTTATTTCTCTTGTCCTGCACTTTTATGAATTCAGATGTGTCCCATACATGTGGTTTGCTTTATCATCATCATGAGTGACTGGTGCCTCCTGCATCTGGCAGGGCACCCACAGGAGTGGCCCTGTCAGGGAGAGTACCAGCCCTACAGACAGCATCACTGTAGGCCGTGCACCCCCTACCAGTTGCCTATGATCATCATTATCATTTTTATTTAGAGCCTTTAGGTGCTAGCATTACATAATCAAGGTTAGGGATCTTTTGTGCAAGCATGCCCCTTACACATATGAGACAGTTTCTGCCCTAGTGGGAGATGGATATGCTATTACCTCTCATGTATCAATAGGTAAAAGTCACAGAGAGATTAAGTGACTTGCCTGAAATCCCACAAGATCTCTATAGCGAAGACTTTTTTATGACGGATGTTTATGTGACTGACTTGTGCCTGGCTACAGTCCAAAGCACAAAAGTGCTCTGCTTTTCAAAGTATCATCGGACTTCTTGTTTCTTTCACTTTTTCAGAGTTTTCAACAAATCAGCTAAATTCAGTTCTGTCAACTTCTGTTATCTGATACTAGCACTGAATTAAGAATATAACTCTCAGAGGTAGTCAAAGCCTGCTGCCTACAGTGAGCACCCTTAGATGCTCCATGTGTCTACTCATTTCAAAACTCACGCCTAATAGCCTTTAACTATTGTGTGTTATTGATTCTTAGTATTTTATAGGTTTTGAAATACACTTTGCTAGTTACCCACACTTATTTCATGTATGTATTCTCTGGCCTCACCCAACATAAATTAACTTGCCCCGCAGCAGTAGCCTGAATGATTATCACTAAGGAAGTCTTTAAGACATCTAGTCGCTTTTGATACGGTAAATGCTCAAAGACATAAGTAGAAGACAGTTACACAGAAGATGTTTATATATACACACACACATATATATACACACACTCCCTCTCTAATTTCCTGACACATGGAGAACAGCAACATGTGCAGCACACTTTGTATCATACGTCAACTTCAAACATAGCCCAAATCAGCCGTGGAAATGGCAGCAATTATGGTAAGCTGAAACCAAACAAACTACAGCAACTTAATAGTTTCAATGGCGGAAGAAACCCACATCACCCAGCTGCAGGAGCCAATAGGAAGACAAGCCTGAAAGCAGTTTATGGTTTACTGGCTGTCATCAGCTAGCAGCTCTGATGCTTAATATAAAGAATAATCAGTGTCTGCATTGATGGAAGTGCCCTAAAACATTTGTGTGTGGAAGGGAGTGCAGGGCTGGAAATGCACGGTGGGCAGTGGAAACGGTGGTTTGAATACATTTGCATTGCAAGTGTTCTCTCTACAGGTTGGAAAATAAGGCAGGGTGAAAATAAGGGTAAGACTTACTATACCAATGAGGACACTCTCAGTATATAGGATAGAGGAGGGGAAGAAACCACAGTATCAAAACATCATTGAGACTTAAAGGGCTTCTAAGTCTTTCTTTATAGTACCTCTTGTCTTATTGCTAAAATGAAGAAGGAACAAAGGAGTATAGTTTTTGCTCACATTTCTCCTTCCTTCCTGCAGAAACTAGAAGGTGATGGCAGGGAAAAGGAGCTGGCTAGCTTGGTCTCCACCTGCCCCTGCTATTCTTGCCACTGATTGAGTCTTTCTTTGGCTGGAGTCACAGTCCATTCCCAAGAACTTCTGTCCCATGTATTTAGGGACAGGAGATGAAAACACACTAGAAGCCCAGTGCTCCCATTGTCCAGGTCTGAAAGGAGCTGGCTGGCCTGCTTTCCCTTTGTGGCATCTGTTGCAGGCATCTAATTTTGAAGTAATCTGGCAGAGCCATACTCACCTGATGCCAAGATTTCTCCGATACCATGCTCCTAAATTGCTCTGAACTTATTAATTGCCCAAACTTCCCCCCAAACGCCCTACTTTGGGGATCTATCTCCAAATCTGTACACTTGTACAGGGGATGCAGTCAGGGCAGTTATTGCCAAAATGAGACTCCTTTATAATTCTCATGTACACAGGCCAGAACACATAAAAGAAAGAGACAACAGTTAGTGGTTTGGGAAAAGCCTTTTTCACTCCATCCGTGCTTTTAACTCCCACTTCCTCCCAGTAACACTGCATTTTAATTAACAGTGCCCTCTTGGACAATTGGGAAAGTCAACAACATTTCACAGAGACCACCCCTTATGCCTTGGCCTTTCGTAATTTAAATTAAATTTAAGGGAAGTAAATAGACAGTTTTGAACAAATACCTCTGCAGAGAAACTCATCAGTGCTGCGTGGAATAAAGCCAAGAGTTGTACTGGCACACAGGGACTGCATAATTGGTACAGAAGCAGGTAATGTAAATGCCAGGGATACCAAACTGCAGACAAAGTTCTTTGGGTAGATGTGATTAATTTTTTCAACTATTTAGTTGGTCTTTTAGAAGATTTCCTTACAAACACCCTTCACCAGGGAAACCAACTCAAACTTCTTTTTTATATATAGTATTATATGTGTTTGATTCTCCACTCTACTGCTATGATTTACACTTTTGCTGTAAATCTGAAGAGGATGGTAGTAATTATTTCCTCCCACTTTGCACTCACTCTGCAGAACTGAAAGTGGCTACACCAGGTATGTGCAAAGCAGATCCGAGTCAGGCTCAGGCTGGCTACCCTGACACGATCAGCTGCTTTTACTCTTCTACAAAAAAAAAATCTTTTACACTCAAACTCATTTTTGTGGTTACAAGTGACTGGTCTCCAAATTGGGTCTTGAGGGGGACATCTACGGACGAGAGAGAGTAGCTCAGAAGACAGCTGCCTTAAACAAGAGCATGAGTTCACTCCTGGACAGCAGAGAATAGTAATATTGCTACAGTAAGAGCTTCTAATAATGCGAGGAGATGAGATGCTGAATTTTGCTGAGAGAGACTTTAGGAAGATTGTAATTGTTGTTGTTTAATGCTGTAACCTCAAAAGCATTATAGCTCTATTAAAATATTCCCCATTTTACCTAGTAGTCATATTAGAGACTGTGATGTGGGATAGAGAGAATCAGTGTCCCAAGACCTCTTTTAATCCATAAGCCAAGCTGGGGCAGCTGTAATAAGAGGAGTACCACATTTCTCCACCTCTCTTTCCAGCCTGACCAGTCTTGGTTGGTTTAAAAATATACTTCGGTACTTTTCAGATGTAACCCTCTCTTAAACAGGAGTGTTCTCATGCTGCCAAAAGTGGTGATGACTTATTTGATGAAGACCACAACTCCTTGGCAAATGGCCTAAGGCTGTATCTGCCAAACCTTCAACAGTGGAGTTAGGCCTGTAGAGGTTTCCTCACTGTGGTCAGGAAGAACTCAGTTTACACTGAGTTTCTGGACTGACCAATGTGCTGAGCCACTTGCCTGATATTTTCAAAGAAATTAAAAGTATTTCTAATATGAACTAAATACATGCAGAACTGAACTCCTCTACTCCCCTGTACTCCTAGACCCCCTTGGGGATTCTTCTGTAGCTCTGCACTGATGTTCTCAACCTTTCCCATAGGTGATATTGTTTTGCTCAATCAAAATTAAAGAATTACTTTAGCCAGAGCAACTGCAAACAGACAGTGTCAAGAATAATGCACTTTATCTTGTTAAATCTGTCCTCTTGATGAAGGAATTCCATCATGTAACCCAGTTGTTCCCTCCGACTGCAAGTGGAGATAAAGGGACAACCTGGTAACTGTAGGTAGCCAGGAAGGGTAAACAAAACAGAAAAGCTGAAATCCTTTCCAAAGTTTTGAGAGATTTAGTATCACAAAAGCATCCTACGTTTTTTCTTAACAGTCTCATTCCACTTGAAATGCTAGGGGCAAAGGTGTCATGTTCCTCTGCAGTGATATATCATATGACAGTATTATGGGCTACGTAGGGGAAGAACATGCAATATCAAGACTGGAACATCTGAAAAAGAGATGTAGTCTACTGAAAGCCACAGAACAGACAGACATTAAATGTGTATAAATAATGCGCTATTATTAATTAAAAAGATATAATTAAATTAAGATAATTAAAATATTATTACTTATAACTAATTAAAGCTATTTAATTAACTAATTTAAAACATTAAATAAGCCAGATCTTCCAATTTATTCCGAGTGGAATAATTGGTTTTAAGAGCTTGTTTTAAAGGACTACTTTTTTCCTCCTGTAAAATATAAATACTAAATTACTGGTGAAAACCTCACATAAGTGTCAGCTCTTACTGCTTTGAAATTCATTTGAATGTAGTTTTTGTCATCCTGTTATGAAGAAGTAGTGTGTACCCTGGTGGAACTTTACAGAAGTGTCATACATTTATAGCAATTGTCACTGTTCGGCAGCTCTTTTGTGAGCCAAATATTTACCTTTCTTACCACAAAGGAGAAATAATGGCTTGGACATGGTTGCTACCAGGATGTTCATTTATTTTTATTATCTTGGTTGTGTTTCTTTAATGTGAATGTCAACTAGAGCTAAACTGGAAGACAGTTTATAAAAATAAATTGTTCTTTAGCTTTAAGATTCTCTTTCTACCCATCTTTCCCTTTCAACCACACATTCAGATACATGGCCAAGTTTGAACAGCTGGTAGGCATCTAAGGGTGCAAATTTGCAGCCTAAACCTAAAACAGGAGCGGCACATGCAGTCATTTGCTGTTTGCTGGGAGCAGCGTGGGTAGCCCAAGGTAAGCAACTTGGGTTGGGGACAGGGGAGTGGCTGGTGAGATTAGGGGGCATTGGCAGGTCTGTTGGGGGTTGCCTGGTTGGGGTGCAACAGTTGGAGGGAGGTAGTCACAGGCCTAAAAATAGCTTGGTCAGGGTTGGGGGATAAGAACGACACAGCCCTCAGGCTGTGGTGAGTGGCTGGACTTTTGCAGCCCCAGGGCGATGCTGTGAATGCATACAGACATTCATTAGACCAGGTTAACCCATTTTAGATCAGGTTAACCCAGGCCAATCTAACGTTACATCACCTCTGAGGTGGACTAACTTTAGATCAGGTGCACAATTTGTAGGGCAACCAATGCCCTGCAAACACTTGCATACCCAGTAAATCTGTAATTAAAACTCTAAGTAGGCACACAGACATTTAAATATTCATAATGGGGTGCATCTACATGTGCATTAATATGCTTTACTTAGTGTGCATTAAATCTAGTACCTCCATTGTGAGGTACTAGGAAAATGTGCATTAGCCTATTTTAATGCACATTAAATAAAAAGCACATTTTTTATGTAATGCTTCAATGTGCATAAATATAGGCTAATGCGCATTAAAGCACATGTGTAGATGAGCCCTGGCTCCTAAATATAAATTAAGGCCTGTAGCTTCAGACACTGGTGTTTGCAGATAGAGATTTCTGTTTATATTAAAACTGGTCAAATAATAATATAGGCCAGGGACAGACATTACACATAAACCAGTTTAAGAGATCAGAAACTAGTTTAAACCTGTAACAGAACTGAAGTTCAGTGCACGCAAACTGGTTTGAGAATGGCTGAAACCTGTTTGAGATAAACCTGGTTGAATGTACTATCAGACTTAACTGATTTGGGTCAAACCAGTTTATGCAATGTCTGTCCCAGACCTCTTCTTAGTTTAAGTTAAATCAGGCTTCCCCAGCATCCCAGCAAGCTCTCTGGGCTGGTTGGGTCTCTCTGCTCCACAGCAGGGCTGGACCCTCCCCTCTGCTCCCTGGCTGCAGCTCCAGAAGAGACATGCAGGCACAGCAGAATCTGCCAGGCTTCCTCCTGCTTTCCCTCTCCCCTCACCACTCCCTGCTAAGCAGGGATCCCCTGTCTCCTCTGCCTTACACAGATACCTCAGCATTACCTAACAGAGCACATGATGACTATGGTCTGTGCTGTGGCAGACAGCAGTGTTGGCTTAGGCTTTCTGGAGCTAATCAACAGCTCAGCTGGTATTGTTCCTCAGTTCTTTCTTCATTTAAGAAGAGCTTGAACTAATGAGAGAGACGTTGTTTTCTGATGGGGTGATAAATGCTGATAACAGAGCGGATAAATGCTCTGTTATCAAGGGGGGGCACACCCCTCCCTAATCCTGTCAAGGCTTGGCTATGCCCTCCTCAGCTCAGCACAGTGGAAGGGAAGGGGGCTGCTCTAGCACCCCCCGGCTTCTAGCCTGAGCCACTGCAGGCATGTGCCTGCATGTCTGGGATGTCTGTGCAGTTACAAACTGATTT
Organism: Alligator mississippiensis; assembly: GCF_030867095.1. Lineage (NCBI taxonomy): Eukaryota > Metazoa > Chordata > Crocodylia > Alligatoridae > Alligator > Alligator mississippiensis. The sequence goes on along the minus strand of NC_081826.1, from coordinate 205,008,659 downwards.
AGCCTAGAAAGGTTAGACTAACCTGCAATGATTGAATCAATTCAGGCTCGGGATTTTTGAATGTCTGTCCCTAGCCCTAATAATGACTTTTATGCAACATAGCCTATGCTTTGCTCATAACTCTGAAGTTACTAAAGTGCAATTCAATGAGGTCTGCAAATGCGGGGAAGTGGGACTGAGGAGCACAATGATGTCAAAAAATGCTTTGAAGTTACGTTTGAGTTTGTTAGGTGTTTGTTTTATAAAGATGTTTTTTAGGTTGTTAATTTAAAAAAAATATTAGGAAATCAAATCATATCTTCATTTCTGCAGCAGGAACGTTCAGAGAATGAGGAAATAGAAGTGGAAGCTTTCTGAGAACTTGACCACAGGAGGAACCTGCACTGGTTTAACTAAATCTATTTGTAAAACAGACTTAGTTGAATAATTGCATTCTGAAGTGTGCTGTTAAGCTACGTCTTTATACGGCTGCTTTTTAACTGAAATAAGAAAAAAGTCCAGCTCTGCAGTTGAAACAATGATGGAAACTTTCCCAAAAGGAATTTTTTTAAATCTTTTTTTTCCTTATTAGTTTGTGCTAAAAAGTGTTACTACTACTACTACTACTACTACTAATCATGATTATTTAAAAGGGCCATCTACACACACATTTGTAGTTCTAGTGAAACTGATATTGAAGGTGGAGTGGATACCCTTATATGAATTTAAAGTGGCTTTGCCTATAAATTTACTTTCACTTGAACTTGCTCCTAATGAAATGAAATAAATAGAAATGCACTTGGTTTGCATGGAAAAAAAAAGTGTCCTTGCAGCCTTTCACACCTTTTGGGTACTGTTTATTAAATACCTTAAAGAAGCAAACCAACCAAAAAATTCAAATATTTGTTTTCATTAATAGAAACTTTAAAAAATAATTTCATTTCGAATGCCACTGATTAACGATTGATTTTTCTATGTTGATCTAAGGCAGATCACAGACACCATTTAAACCTCCTTGTAGTTGTCTCTCTGTGAGTTTGTGGTTTATTTGCACGTTTTATCATCTGAAAACCTTTTCCAGAAAGAGGGCATTTCCAAAACCTGCATCCCTGGAGAGCTTTGTAAGTTTTTCTGCTGAAATCTATGAAAAGCATAAAGCTGGGTTAGTACATTTCTCTCTTTCTGCTCTGTGTGCAGCATTGTCCAGTGTGATCGATAGAGGGTCAGGCTACAGGCTGGAGGCACATTTACTACACTCCAACATCTGGAATTCATTCTCTGCTAGCATGGACCGTGAATGTAATAGGCAGACAGGATTCAATAACGTCTCTCCTGTCTCAGTGTTAGCTGCCTCCGATGGCCAGATAATGAGAGCACTACTGTGAGTGAAAGTGTTTATGTGTTTATGTGACCACAGGTATGTGCTTTTTTGAGGCAGATTTCTTATATAATGCTGTATGCTCTGGTGGACAGTAAGTGGGGATGCCCTGGTGATGAAGCAGAAATGTGACAGAAGAGAGAGAACACTCTGGTCATGGAATGTGATAATAATTTCCTCTCTAGAGTGCAACAGCAGCATTTTGGTGAGCTCCTTTCCTCCCTAGTCTTCAGCAGCAAAGTTGGGTCTGTTTTTAGATGTGCATACTTTAACTTTTGGCTAAGGGAGTCAACTTTGACCTAGAACCTGTTTACAAAAATAAGACATGTTGGCTAACACCACTGACCAAGCTTAGTTATTTCAAAATGTTTTTCTTCTTAAATACGAGCAGCATCCCCTGAGTCAACTCACCAAACAGTGTGAAATCATTACACCAATTTAAAATCCACACTTCATCTTAAATCCCTGCCAAGGTTTAGATAAATATGTGTGTTTCCCTTGCTTTGCCCTCCCCATGGACTAGAACAATGAACACTGGAAGCACCTACTTAGCGACAGCTGGTGTCTGGCTGCGTATCCTGTGGAACTGCATAACGAGCAAACTATAGACCTCAAAACAATAACAGGCCAAACATGTCTACAGTGATTCGTGCAAGGGAAGGGAGGGCTTGAGAGATGCATTCTGTATATTATCATTCAAACAGCCTGGTCTTGAGATAAAACTTTGCCCAAAGGTCAGACTGACATTGTGAAGGTGGTAATAATATGCTCCAAGGTACAGTCACTGCAGGCCTAACTTTTATCTAATTTAGATATTTACTTGGCTCTCTTATTGCCATAACTTCTAAACATATCACAGTCTTTAATGTACTTATCTTCATGACAAAGAGAGAGGGCAGAGCTGTTATCTTCCCTTTTTAGATGGTGAACTAGGGCACAGAAATGCTAAGATAGTATGTCCGTGGTCATCCACTCACAGCAGATGAATAGGGAACTGGCTATGCATCTCCCAAGTCCCAGGCTAATGCCCTAGGCACTGGATCATCCCTTCTCTAATTTCAGAGTGGCGGGGCACCAGGGTATGTTATATATATATTCAGTGGAGTTGTGGGTGTTCCAGTCTTATAAAATCTAGGATATTTGGCTTCTATAGATAATTTGATGATTTCTTTCACTGAATTTTGCCTTGATTCTTTCCAAGGAGACTATAACTGGTCATTTAAGGGATTTTCAGTGATTGGAAACTGTGTGTGTGTGTTATAGACACACATATACATAACAGACTAACCTGCAAGTGTACAATGTTTCTGATGAAGAATGTCTTGCATTCGAAATCTTATCTATCTCTATCCCAACTATGTAGCTGGTCCAATAAAAGACGTTTCTCACATGATTCTGTTCTAAATAATGCTTTGCGTGTTAGTCTTATTTACTTTCCTTTTGACCCAGAAAGAAGTAGTGACAGCCAGATCTTAGATAAAAACATTTATGAATTCTCCTTTGTCAACCATTAAAAAGACCCTTATTTTAGGTTCATTACTTTCTATCAATTCTCAACTTACTGTGTATATAAACAATAGGAAAAAAACCCGCCAAACCTTTCTCCTTCCAAAAGACACTCTGGCATGAAACTCACATACCTCTCCAGAGTATGCAAGAGTAATAACAGATAACACTTGGTAAAAGAAATACCTTATATGTCATATAAATCTTGTTAAGCAAGTGCATTGACAATAGCAACAGGAAATTTGTTATTATCTAGCTAGTTTATCTACTAATGCAGACTTTTACATGCATTGCTCAAAGCAGTGTGTCTTACAACAAAATTGAAGCATTTCAAGATTGTGGGATGGTGCAATAAATTTCTAATAAGGGTTATTCTGATTTACGAATCACTCCAAGTCAACATCAAACCCTTTATGGTAAGGGTTGCCAAAATATGGAATGGGCTTCCAAGGGAGGTGGTGCTCTCCCCTACCCTGGAGGTGTTCAAGAGGAGATTAGACAGGCATCTGGCTGGGGTTACCTAGCCCCAGTGCTCTTTCCTGCCTGGAGCAGGGGGGTGGACCCGATGATCTACCAGGTCCCTTCTGACTCTAGAAATCTATGAAATCTATGAAATCAAACAAAAGACTCCAGCTGGTTTCAATGGGTGATGGATTCAGGCTGTACCCTGCCTGGACACTGCCAATTCGTACTTCAGTTGTAGGCCCATTACTTCGCCAGCTCTTCTGAATTCAGATGGTCTAACTTCCAGGGTTGTGCAAAAGAAGAGAGAACTAATTATTGTGGGGACAACCATGAGAAGAATGGAGTTTGTGGGATTTCACACAATGTGGATTCAGCAAAGAGATCAATATAAAAGAAATAAGAAAGTGAGAAAAGAAGAAATGGAACATGAATGGTTGGTCTTGTCATAATAATAAATAATAAGTGTATCTGTGTTAAACCTGGGTACACAGTGATACTTCTGTAAATGAATGATCATTAATGTACTAGAATTCACTTCTAAATTCCTGTATAACATAGGTTTTCAGATGCAATAAAGAAAAACATTTAGGTTGCAGGATCAGGCACACAAAAGTTAGGAAATGACAGATTTTCAATTGTGTCGGTGACCCCAAGTCCATTCTTCCCTGGGATAGCTGGGGAGAGTGGCAGCAGCAGGCGGGGGAGGCAAGGGATGGGAAGTGCTGCTGAATACAGAGGGGAAAGAAGCAGATGCCGAGACTGGAGGGGGAGGGGTGGGGCAAGATTCTTACCTGATTTGGGGACTAAAAACAGTACTGCTCCCACAACATGGTCTGCCCACCCCACTGTGAGAGTAGGAAGATGACAGTGAGGTGCAGCCACTACTGCAGCTCTGCTCACTGATCTGAACCCCTTTTATACAATCCTGGATCCACACACTCAAGGGAAGGAATATAGCAATTTTTAGCAATATCTCTCTCAGGGAACCGGAAACCTGAATGGAATTTTATGAAACAGGGAAAACTTTTTCTAGCCTTTTTTCCCTGTTGAATTTCAAATACCCATTGGAAACAATAGATCTTTTTAAAGAGGATGTGGCAAGGTTTTTTATACTAGAAAGTATAAGGGTAATTTAACTATTAAGCTTTCTAACACTTCTCCTAAAATAATAAAACTTCTAATATTAATTTCAGCTTTTTTTCCAGGAACATGGTGGGCATACTAGGAGGATGGATGGCATGGAACAATACATTCTAAGCAACAAGGGTCCATATAAAGCACTTCTTGCATTTCCAGATTTGTTTTGTTTTTGCCAATAAGAAGGAATAAAAGGGAGCACCATATTCAGAACTAGATCAAAGCGCCAAATCAGAAGTCAGTCCTCCGAAGCAGCAGTTCATGTATGAAAGAAAATTGTCTCTACACATGATTCTGGTACAAAGCTAAAGGGACCAGGAAGACTTTAGCAAAAGATTTAGGTGCCAAATGGGCACAGTTTATAGTTTTCATTTTTATACAACCTTTGCTGTGATGTTTTTTACAGGAATCTTTATCAGAATATTTGCTGAAAATATGAAAATATTTGTCAACATTAAATCAGTCTTGAATTAAAAAAAACAACACCATGGTTTTCAGCAAATAAACAACATCCACGATGTTTTCAAAAATGATTTTTGAGAGACACATGGATGAGAATGATGAATTTTCTGTAATGTTTTAGACAAAAAAGGAAAACATCGATAATGTGCCAATTTTGAAGAAAAAGGCCATTTTTAAAAATAAAAATCACTGTATACTAGATTTACAAGATCACCACTCTATCCAGTAATGACAAACCACAGACTAGCAGGCTGAACACAGCATGTAACAGGATGGTTGAGCATCTGGGACAGATACCAGATTTGTTGACTGCAAATGACATAGGTAAAAAATGGAAAAAAATTCTGAAATACTACAAGGAAGAGGACTGCGGAGGTACAATTGTAGTTTGTTAGTTAGGCACATGGTGAGGTCATGTGAAAAGGGAGGAATAAGAGATGCATCTGTCTGATTCAGAAATCACAGCCATTGGTTGAGATAGAAATCGCAGCCTCTCAATCAATGTGTCTGAGATACTTATAAATGGTATCTGAGTGTTGTGGCAGCCACGAGGGTCCAGGAAATATGTGAAAAGCAAGTTTTTTAAATAGAAAAGATAACGCCCCCCCAACCAAACAAAAAACCCCCACAATCAGAACAGAAAAACAAAAAACAGAAAAAAATCCCTTGCCTCTGAGATACTTGTGAGGTATTTGTATCTTCTTTCCATCTGTACCAGGAAGAAAGTCTTGTCAAGTTCATCAGGTTGGATGTGACCTGAAAAATCTCATCCCATTTACTGCAAACATCTAGTAGAAAATGGCTGTGATGGCTGTTGTGTGCTTTGTACAATCATTTCAAGCTTCAGGTGTTTGGACAAGCCCTTAAACTTCAACAGCAGCTTCAATGCATTTTCATATAGTTATTTTCTAGTCTGTTTTCCTGTCCTCATTTCCTCTGCCTAAAGTGTACAGCAGTAGCGATGAAAGGACATTTAATGACAGAAACAAAGGTCTGGTTTGTAGTGTGAAGCCAAGCAATTATTCAAGCTATTGTGAATGCAAATACTGAGCTAAATAAGTTTAAAGGAGATTTAAATGAGGTTTAAATATGAACCTCTAGGCGGAAAGAACTAGTTTGACAAACATTATATCTGATATATCGAATAAGCTGAGATTTCATGTCAGAATAGTACTGACAGAGACATATTTTTGCTTTTATAATGCTCCCCTTCAAGTTTGACAGCAACCACAGAGTGCCATTATGGCATTAAAATTAATTTACATTTTTTGTTTTAATAGGAAACAAGCAAATGTCCCTGCAATCCCTTTAGGCAGTAAGAGATTACTTTCTATAGAAAATGTTTCAGGCTTCAGGACATATGAATTCTGATACATCTACATCCTCACACTGAAAATGTCCCTTTGTATTTGAATTATCTGAATCCTTTTTTTTTTAGCATTCTCATCAAGAAACAGTAAGCTATCATCAAAAGACAAGGATTTTAAGAGTCAGACCTTAGAGCAGGTAAGCGGTGAGCAGAGGAGTACATCTGTGTTGGCAGCTCTGTGCTACAAGCTGCTCAAAATGACACTTCTGATCTTGATGGTGAGTACTACAGCTTATACTAGTTGTAGCTTGGTAGGATAAATAATAGCCAGACATCTGATTTTGGTACAAATGTATTATCTAGGCTTCTATACTTACACATATACATAAACAAATAAAGCTCCTAACAAGTTGCATCTTGTGCATCTCATATCTACACAATGCAAGCAGTGTGAGCAGCACTGGTTGTATTGACTTATTTTTTATAAAGAAAAAATAAATAAGGTGCTTTGAGTGCAAGAGTGATGTGAAAAGTAATGGCTTTCTAAAAAACGAATGAATAAATTGTAAATGATACAGAAGAGATGTGGCTGAATCCTTCAAATTCTACTGTGCACCTCTCAGTCTTGATCTCATTGGTACTAATGAAAAAACTCCCATTTAATTTCAAAATGAGAAACAGGCTCTAACCTTGCTCAGGAAAAGGACTCTGACCATCTGTCCAGCTCTATAATTAACATTGCTTGAGGAAGCCCAATCTAACCTATTCATAAATGGTACCAGTAACTTGCAGCCTATCTACACAAAGGCTAGGCCTCCACTTTTACTTAACACCAGTGGAACTGACTTAGCGATGAACTGAAACAGTGTCAATGATGATGGGAAAGTTCCCTACTGTAGATAGAGCTTTATAGTCCCTAAGCAGCTGCTACTCATAACTCTATCTCCAGTCGTTCCTGGTTTGGCTATAGCTGGTGAGGAGGAGGATATTAAAATCCTATAAAGATACTATCAAATTTGAAAATACCGTACAATGTGTTTTTGTTTCTTTTAAGGATGAAGAAACCAGATGAGGAAGGAATTAAACGTGCTCTATGTGTGTATGCAGAATGGAAAAAAATCACATTTAATTGACCCCTTGATGATAGGAGTTGATATTTAATGAAACTTAACTGCATATGGGAAAGACAGTTGCACTTTGCAACAGCTGCACTGATTCTGTGCATCAAGAGGCTAAAGAAGAGATTAAGACTGTGCAAAAATTGCACCCAAAAACACAACACAACAAAACAAAACAAAACAAAAAACCTTCAGCATTTTTATGGTTTTAGGAGTTCCAGGGGAGAAAAGGCACTTTCTCTGTTTTGTTTAAAATTTTACTGGGGCTTTTATAGGATTTGTGTTGCAGTAAAGACAGGAGCAGATGGCTGGGAAAGTGACACCAGACCCATTTTCTCCCAAGAAATGGCAACATTTGCCAGGTAAGAATGTAGGATTGTGAAGTTATGCTTCTTCCTTGATGATGAGAGAAAAAGACAAGGGGGGGAACAACATAAAGCAATATAAAATCATTTACTACCCACAAAGTAAGGAGGTATATCCTATAGCATTTAGATGCAAAATAACCACTGAGGCCAAAACCATTTTCTGTTCCAGGTTTATAGGTTCAGGCACCGAAAAAGAAAAATAGGTGATATTTCTATAAATGGACAAATTCACACCAGGAACATAAAGTGTAGTTTAAACAAAAAAGGCGGACTGAATCATTTGCTGTCTGAGGACAAGTTATCTGTGTGGAACACAGGGGAGAAAAGCATACCAGCATGCATTTTCCAACTGAGTGCTGAGATGCTATCATTTGTAAGAAGAGCATGAGCCTCAGATCACTTCCAAAGAACAAATATCATCACATTATCTTATATTAGTATATTTCTTGGCGGTGGTAGCATACCAAGGCTGAGTACTGAATGAGCAGCATGCTGAAACTCTTCTTCCCCATAAAGAAGTTCCCTTTTTAACAGGGTTGAAATATATTATCCAGTAGGGGTGTACAAAATAGGCTGTATTCAATTTGGATTCGGATTTGGCCTGAATCAGGGACCATGATTTGATTAGTTGATTAGGATCACTGTCCCAGTTTGATTCGGCCCAATCCAAATCTGAAGATTCGATGCTGATTCAGAGAATCAGTAGTTCAGACATAGACACAGTTTTAAATGTTTTTTCTACATACCTTGAGATACCGAGCGCTGCTTGTGAATGCTGCAATGGTGGGGTGGATGGAGCATCCCACAGGAGTGCTGGGTGCCCTCCTGGGTGCTTGGCGGCAAACCCAGAAGTGGACCAGAAGTACTTCCGGTCCACTTGCAGGTCCACCGCTGAGTGTGCAGGGTCCCCCCCCACCTCCCAGCTTGGCAATCAGCCATGGGGGGACCCCAGGTGCCACTCCAGACCCAGGAGGCACCAGTCACTCAGCGCTCCCCAGCACACCTGGAAGTGGACCGCAAGCCCCGCTGCACTCCTGTGGGGTGCTCCATCCACCCCAGCGTCTCAGCATTCACGAGCTGCCTGGTACCTAGAGGTATGTAGAAAAAACATTTAAAGCTGTGTGTATGTCCGAATCATCAAATCTTTCCAAATCTCTCTGAATAGATTCGGAGGGTTCCGATTCAATTTGGAGACATTAAAGGGTCTGCTGATTTGATTTGGATTCAGAGATTTGGCCAAATCGCCACCAAATCGAATCAACGACTGAAGCTTCATACAGCCCTATTATCCAGGTGGCATGATAAAGCCAGCTACATCAAAGGCTATGCTGAATATGTTGGATGTGTGAGTAAAGGCCTTCACTTTTTGGTTAAGTACAGGCAGTCAAAAAGCCACAAACTGAATCAATTAAAACTTTGCAGGTTTCTCTAAACTGCATAGGTTGAACCAATAAGCAAGTGAACTGACATTCAATTTTGAAGCCAGAAAGGCATCCAGACCCCTGCCATGGCCCATACAAGTAACTGAGAGCATGCATTCCCACTTCCCAGGCCCTCCTAGTTAGATGGCTGAGGAGGGGGTGGGGTTGGGGGAATCTCAGCTGGGCTCCCAGCTGTGGTGATCTGGTGCTGGGCCCAGGTGTGCATTCTCATCCACTGTCCCCTACTCAGCCAGAGGCTGAGGAAAGGGCAGGTCTGGGGCAATCTCAATCTGGCTTCCATCTGGAGGAGGAGAGAAAAGCTCCTGGTGGGGGCTTCCCACCACCATGAGCAGACCTTGGTGAAAGTCTGGTTCCATACTGGGGGTGCTTCCCTCTTCTCTTCCACCCATGCCCTTCCCCCCCAAGGCAGACGGCTAAGGATGAGGTGGATTTGAGCTGATCCCAGCCTGGTTAGTTGGGCTGTGGGCAACTCCCCTTGCTTTACTGACTGGGGCTAGGGGGTCCTGGGGGGGGGTCCATTCCTCTGCCCCGTCCCATGAGGCTGGCAGGCAGGAAGCAGACTGGGGAGCAGAGGCTTTACTACCTCAGCCCTGACAGCTGGGGTTGGGGCCAGCCCTGCTCTGGAGCAGCCCAGGGCTGGAAAGCATCCTGGGATGCTGGGGGACTGTGAGTTAACTTGAATCAGGAGGGGGTCTGGGACAGAAGTTCCATAAACTGGTTTGACCTAAATCAGTTAAGTCTGATTACAGGTACAACTACATCCATCCAGGTTTATCTTAAACCATTTCTGGCCATATTGAAAGTGGTTTAAGTGCACTGAATTTCTGTTCTGTTACAAGTTTAAACCAGTTTCTGATCACTTAAACTGGTTTATGTACAACTTCTGTCCCTAGTGTTTAAGGCAAACTCAGTCTCCTTTCACCAAAACTGCATTAACTTAAGTGTCTATTAAAATATAACAGGATGCCACTATTTAATCTTTACTGCATTTTCATAATCAGATTTATGGAGAAAAATGTGCTAGACAAATTATTTTTCCATGACTTGCATATGAATTTGGTATGAAGACATTCATTATAATATCCAGAGTGGAAGGTGTTCTATTACATGACCTAATTTTAATGAAATTCATCTTTTTGGAGAAAGTAATTTACACTCTTAGACATGTAAATATCCAGTTGCATAAAATGATGCATTTTGTTTAATGTTTAAACTGTAAATGCAATTAATATGATCCTTTCCCCTCAGGTATGTACAAAAGTTACTTACCTTAAATTTAATAGAAATTACATGTACACATCAGATGGGTAATGTAGCTTTTAAAGTAAGGCAATGTGAATAAAAAGAATGGCCTAGATTACGTTTTCAGTTATACTGAGCAAAAACTGTTTAACAAGGCTGAAAGTAATACATGGCCTAGGGTGTTAAACATTGATGCTTGTACAGAGTTATTCAAACTCTGATCTTGATTGGGAGCTCTGGAGCCTATTGTAATATAAACTATTATGCAAACAATTACAATACCCACAGCCTTATATCCACTCACTTTCATATATACATGCATGTGCCCACGCAGGAACTAGACACTGTGGTATATATCCACTCAGAGCTTTACTCTGAGGCAAATGTTTTCATATACACTCACATGTGAACATAAGAACTTTCTTAGCCATAGATAGGCACACTTATACCCATACACTTAACCAGCCAGTCAGCGCTCACACATCAAGATCTGCAGTCTTTCCTGAAGACTTCCTTCATACATGTGCATATCCACACAAGTGTAAATGATCAGTTTAGAACACTGGAACAAGAAAACATTCAACAACATTAAATGGTAGTACATTTCCAACGCTATTCACCATAATAAAGCAATGAAAGGATTTAAGTCAAGGTCTATTAGAGCTTAGATGAGACCTATATGGGAGGTCATGAAGCATCCCACCTCTGTCTATTGCAGGTTTTTAAGACCTTCTTTGAAGCATCTGTTAATGGCCAGAGGCAGCATATGGAACTAGATGGACATGAAGAGTGACCTATGTTCCTTTATTGCCTGTTGAAAGCTTCTACATGTAGTAATCCTTTCTTCTCAGTGGTCAGAAACATGGTCTAGATAACCTGTTTCTAAATCATATAGAGGAAAACCAAAAAAACAATGTGGGGGGTTATGTAATTACTATTTATTTTCAGAGACATAATAATGTCATTCAGATATGGTATTAGAAAATGGGTGTTCTGAAGGAAATTGATACGTGTCAGAAAAGGATCTAATTTAATAGAAGCAACTGCTGAAGTCTTAAGAAAATCTGAATAAAAAACACCTTCTAGCTAGTTCTGGGTACTCTTCTGCAGCTTTTATGGCATGTCATAAAATATCTCAGAACTTAGAAAAGGGAGTATTTTTGCAAACATTTACAAAAAGTCTGCTTATTTTCCTACCCTGATCTAGCTGTTGTCTGATCTAACTTGCCATTGTCTTCAAAGGACTTTAAACCAATACAGTTATTTTGATCCTCCATCTGCTCCACACAAGTTCCAACAGACCTCCATTGAAACCAAGAAGGGTGTGCATGTGCAGAAGGGTCCATTTACAAGATCAGGGATTATGAAAATACAAGCCCCAAGTCAATGTGATACAAGTCAATCACATTTGGTTGCTTTCCAAACCATTTCTTAAGACAATGAGGTCATTCTTCTTTGAAAAATAGCTACCTTGACAATTCCTAGTGTGCTGCTTTTCTTGTTTTGTTTTTTTTTTTCATCTGAGTGGAAGTTTCCTTCTAAAGGAAAGAAGAATTCCAGTAAGGAAAACACAAAAGATATTTTTATAAGGACCATGTTGTGGTAGATTATAGTTATTATAAAGGGTTCATTAGCTATGGCTATGTGACAATGGGGTGAGCCAGAGGCATTGATCACAGGAAGATCACAGGACGTACAGTTAGCTGTGGGCAAAGGGTGGCAGAGAGCTGGGTAAGGGCAGGGAACAGCTATGACTCACCTGCAGGTGCAGAGATGCTCATGATGGAGCAATGCATGCAGCCACAGGCCCATTTTAGGAGTAAGTGCTCCCTTCACGTCAGCATGTGCACAGGGACTGATATAATAAATCCATGTCCTGAGTCGACGAGCAGAAAAAAAGCAGGGCTGAGAGGAGACAGCTCCAGGAGCTCAGCTGCTTCAGGGACCCATCAGCTCCAAAGTGGTCAAGAGGTGCACCGGGACCCACAGACTGGGAACCTTGAGGGGTTTCCAGAACTGGTGATCCTGGACATGGTGGAGCAAGGCTCAATGTGGACCCTGGCACACTGACCTGAAGGAGAAGGGGCATGTGAGTTGGACAATCTTAGTGACCCAGAGACCCAGGTGCTGTGAAGATGGTATTTGTTCCTTTTTGTTTTGTTTTGATCATTTGAAGTAGCCAATATTGATGCTGAGTCCAAATTGATTAAGGACTATATTGATTAAGGACAAATTGATTAAGGGGAATATATTGATTTGCAAGCTCAGGAATTCTGTGGTTTGATTTGCACGTATATGAATTAATTGAAGGCTGAAAATTGATTGGAAAATCCATGAGCTAACTGAGGACTGAGACTTGATTTTGGCAATCATGAATTAATTAAGGACTATGCTAATTTAGAAGCCTCATGAATAGACTGGCAGCTGGGATTGGATGCAAATGCCCAGGAATTAATTGAAGGCACCATTGAATTTGATGCCCATAACTAATCAAGGACCTGGTTGATTTGTGACCACAGTAATTTAAAACTTAGGAATCCATATAAGGACTTGGCCCCCCATATTGGAAACTTGGAGCTACCATCACAATCCAACATCTGGTTGGTGTGTGGACAGGGTGAAGGAGAGGAGGAGCCCAAAGAACATCCCCAACATAAACATTCTCACAAGGGTTGTTGTTAGCACACTAGGGCCCTCCTCATTATCACAGAAGATCAAGGCATGGTGGGTGAGTCATGTTGCTCCAAATGGTGTTCACCTGAAGAGAAGTTGTCCCAAGTATCATGGCTTCACCTGTTCTGGCATCACCACTCACAGGCTATCCCTCGATATGAGGATGATGTTTGCTGTGGGGAAGGGGGATTACTGGTGAGTTTTAAGGTGGCCAAGGAGTCCAATCCATGCTCTGGAAGTTTTTCCACAGGTAGGACAAGTCGTGCCAAGGAGGTGGGGAGGAGGTATAACTGTTGGCCAGAAAGTTGTGTACTTCCCTTCCTCCTCTGCCATTTCTTGTCTTACTGAGCAAGATGGCTTTGTTTGAAGTGGGCTGTAGCTGATGTATGGTACAGCACCATTGAGATCTGTTACCAGCCAGCACTCCCCAATTTGTAGGGTTGATGCCACCTTAAGGTATGTTTTCAGGGTGTCCTTGTAGCACTTCCTCTGTCCTCCTGGTAAGGGTCCTCTTACCATGACTAGATTGAGAGAAGAGGACTTGCTTTGGGAGATGCATATCAGCCAACCTCACATAGTGGCCAACCCAGCAGAGTTGATGTTTCATGATTTTTCCCCAGTGCTGATTATGTTAGCTGCAGAGAGGATGCTGGCATTAGGGCAGTAGTCTTATCATCTAATGCAAAGAATCTTCCTGAGGCAATGGTGATGGAACAATTCCAGGCACTTAAGAGGGCTTCAATGTCGCCCACATCTCACACCTGTAGAGGAGCCTGGGGATAACCACTGCATTGTGAACAGGATCTTAATTTCCATCTGCAGATCTTGGTCAGCTAAGTTACAGTGAAGCAGCTTTCCAAAGGATATGCTGGCACAGCAAATCCTATGTTCAATTTCTACATCAAGACTGACTGACTAAGGGAGAGTCCCAGGTTGTGATAGGTACCTGAAAAAGGTCAGGGGTGGACTGCAGATCATTCTCAGTGTGTTCATGGCTAACACAGTTACCAGCATACTGAAGGTCAGTGATACCAGCCTTGATAACTTTTGTTTTGCTGTAAAGGCATCCCAGGTTGAAAAGTTGACCGCCCATTTGATACTCAACCCCAATTCTGGGAGCATGGTGGTCATGGCTGAGAATCTAAATCATAGCAAGATAGATGGAAAAAAAGGGTTGGGGCAATGATGCAGCCCTGCTTGACAACAGTATGGATGGTAAATGGGTCTGTCTCTGATCCATTGCAAAGGATGGAGGCAGTCATCTCTTCATGGAGTAGCCTAAGGATACTGATAAACTTCAGTGGACAACCAAAGCTAGCTAGCTCCTTTCATCGCCTTCATGACTGATGGAGTCGAAGGCCTTGGTTAGGTAAATGAATGGTGTTGCTCTAAACACTTCGTTGGATTTATCATGCAACAAAAATCATGATAGTGGCACCCCAAGATGGTCTAAAGCCACACTGGGATTTTGGAATGATATCTTTGGTAAGGGGAAGGAGGTGATTCAGAAGGATGCAAGTAAGATTCTTCCTTGCAATGGAGAGGAGGGCAGTGCCTCAGTAGTTCCTGCACACTTACTTGTCCCCTTTCTTGAAGATTGTCACATTGTTGGCATTCTTTAAGTCAGGTGGATCTTCCTTGTTAATCCATATTTTGATGAGAAGTTGGTGAAATTTTTGCACTAGTGTTGTTCCACCAGCTTTGAAAACCTCTGTGGGAATGCCATCTGGGCCTGGTGCCTTATTGTTCTTGATCTGAGTGATGACACACCATACTTCCTTAAAGTATGAGGGATCAGCAAGAGGTACTGGGTGTAGAGGGATGGAATTGATGGTAGCAGCTGAGACCTCGGATTCACAGTTGAGTAGTCTTGAAGTGCCCCTTCTAGTGTTACTTGATGGATACATTGTCCATGAGAAGGGTGGAGCTGTCCTGGGATTGCAAGGGGGTTGGCCATTGGAACATAGCCCATGGATGGCTTTTACTGCTTGAAAGAAGCTTCTCATGTCATGTTTGTCAGGGAAACTCTGGATCTCCATGGCCTTTGCTTGCCACTACTGGTTCTTGATGTCCCATAGCCTCCTCTGAACTACAGCTTTGAGCCAGTGGCAAGCCTCTCATTTTTGCTGCAGAATGTGGCTCTCTTCTGATGGATAAGTGCTAGGATTTCCTCACTGTACTCATCAAACTAATCTTGGTGATGGTAAGTAGAATATCCAACTGATTCAGAGCATGTCTTGTAAATGACATTCTTAAGCTCCTCCCAATGTGCCTGGATGTCCTTGATGTCATCAGGTAGGTCAGAGAGCCTCTCAGCAAGGCACTGCTGAAGAGCCCCACATCTAGTTTGGTCTTGGAGTGCCTTGATGTTAAATAATTTCTGCATTTGTTGCAGTTGTTAATGGTGGTGTGGTGCAAGCTGCACATCCATGATTGATCTGACTAAATGGTGGCTCTATTATAAAGGGTTAAACGTATTTTGTATTAACCTACAGGAAGCCTAGGCAGAGTTTCTGGGGTGTTTTTTTTAAAAACAAAAAAGGAATTAAAACAAAAACAGTTAAGAAGCTGATTATCTAGAGATCCAGAGGGCAAACGTCTTTATTTTTTCAAGTAATCTGTAAATATTTTTGACATGATCTCTGTGTCAGCCCAAATAGAGATAACTTGTGTTGGGGCTCAGATAGAAGTATTTGCTACAGTCAAGGTAGATTCTTAGTTTCACTTGCAGAACTTTGCTTTGGCTGAACAAACTACAACATAATCATTTACAAAGCCTTTAAAACACCCTTGCTGTGTTTTTCATGATTGAGTAAAAAGGAATGAAATACTTCAGAAGTATTTTCTGTAGGCCTCTTGGAGCTCTCTTTTCAGACATAACTTGAAATGACTTTGATGGAAGATTAGCTTGAGTACGGGCTCTAGGGTTTGGTCTTGTTTTCTGTTTTATAGGATCACAACTAATGGTAGTAGCTCTTCAAAAGGTTTGTAGATTAAATTCAGTACACCCAAATCATGTGAACCTTTTGGGACTATGCAAATCTCTCAGCAACTCTCAGCAAATCACACTACAGCTCAATTTTAGTTTTTGATGAAAACACTAAGAAAACAGGTGCACTGCAGGTGGGGATGGATGTAGTTAGATAATGGTGAAAAGCATCATTTCTTGAACGGGTTCAGTGAATAACATTCAGATAGATTTACAGGTTTAAAATCTTTTTATCCTGATCTATGCTGAAGTTTATATGACCTTATTTTATTGCACTGCGTCTACAGTAGTTATTCTTAGAGATGAAATGGCATAATACATCTTGAACAGGAATGTGCAAACAAATTCAGATAAAAGTAAAGTCTGACCTTCGCTATTATTCACACTCAAACTGAATCCAAAATCAATGTTTATTGAAGTTCCAAGATCCAGGTAAGATTTAGAATTTTTTGCTGTATTTTATTTTCCTGGTTACAGTCAGGAAACGTAAGTCCTGGAGGCAGATTCTTTAGCTGATGTGAACTGTCATAGGACAATTGACTTCACTGGAGCCAGTATTATTTTGTATTTGTATTACCAGAGTGCCTACCAGTTATGAACCAGGACTTCATTGTGCTGTCTTCTATGAACATAATTGAATCAAGATCAAAGAACAGCAAAACAACAAACATAGGTAGAAAAAGGGATTCTCTCGCAGTGGGGCTTATTCTTTTGGTCCTAACTGTGGAACCAGCCCTTCTAGTCCCAGGCTGTTCATAAGAGCACAAATTAATATCAAGGGAACCTAGAATATATTGATAAATATTACACATTTCAGAATGTGTGGTTATATAGTATCCCAAAGTAGAATAACAGAACCATGGAAGTATGATGTGGATTGCTTGGCATTTCTTGTATTCTAAAAGATACCAACCTGAACCTATCCACATCCAAAGATATCAAGGGTTCCCAGCAGGCAGGATTTCTGGTCCAGTACCTAGTTCCTAAATGAGGAAATAGCCTATCTTGGATATTAACAAATCAAACCATGCAAGCGTACAGGCATCCATCCCCCCAAGTAGTGGGACAGCTTCTAGTATTCGATTCTTCCTTCACTTACATGACACCCACCTCAAAAGTGTGCCAATAAATGAGCCTTCTGACTCTTTTTGTCGCTGCTTCTTCTTGTCTTCTTTATCAGCATCTGGTGTCCTGGAAATCTCATTCCTTAAAAGTTCCCCTCATACTTTTTGAGAGATGAAAAATCTCCTGAAGCAACAAGGTCCCAATAATGCAGTATGCTGGACTCAGTAGAAACATATTATAAACCATGACACGGCAATAAAATACGGTGAAAGCCTGTCATTTGCAGGTTATAATATGCACTTATGTACCAAAAGAGGGAGAGAATAGTGAACATGTTATGGTGATAATGTGCACTTACTGGATTTCTCTGAGGCAGAGAGAGACCACAACTCTTTATTTTGACAGGAAATAATACACATATCTGACAGTGGTTATATGAGAAAATGTAGTCTGTTTATAACTGTAATGTCAGGTGCTCTAGGGTGGAACATCAAGTTAGCCTTCTCAGCATTTGCTGCAGCGTCTTGTAGCCTCTCATGAAAATTATGATAGAGATATTGCAGCAGGCTGGGTAAGGCTTGTATTACTTTAGTTCAAACCAAGCACTAAGGTACATCATCAGTTTACTTAAAATGAAAATGAAGAAGCAACAATGAATTATGCCTGTCTTTTAGTGTATCCAGAGGGCCTTTTGTGTTTCTCTAAGTATTATAAATACAGGATTCTTCTCACCACACACAGAGCACCTCATCTGAATCTCATTAAATGAATACAGTATTTATGTTTCATCTCATCTTAAATGTGTTTTTTTTCCTTTTATGCCTATAGGTTTTGCAGCCATGCCACGCTATAGCGACTGCTTTTCTCCTGCAGTGTGCGCCAGATTTTCCTCTCTGGATGGCAGTGGTATAAATTGATATTCCTCAACTTCAGAAGAGTCATTCTACCTTTATACCAGCTTGGCCTACATCAGAATATGGCCTCACGTACTGCACTTAGTCACTGTACATCTCCATGAACCACTGAATCGAGATTTTGGTATTGTCTGCCTGTGGCCCTGCTCCCATGTTTTGTGCAGGGGCAGTGAGTCACGTACATAATTGGTTCGCAGTTGTAGGAATAAAACATTAGTATGGTTAAGTAATCCTGCCTCCTTTTTTTTTTTTTTTTTTATCACTGCCATCTTGTATTGTGGCTACTGCTTTTTCTAGCATAGAGGTTATTACCACTTCTAGGTACACTTGATGAGATTTTTTCCCCCCCCTTCACAAATATACATACTGCAAAAGGCTATTTGTTTCCATCTATCTTTATTTTTTTTAAAGTGTAAACTAAACAACTCCTTCTACATCTCTTGTTGGTTAGAAGCCAATGTAAATGCTTATGCTACGAGAACAAGCCCATTTCCTGCCGTTAAGGCTTTTTTGTTTATCCTAGGGCTACACACTGCCACTGCCTGCCCCTGACAGACTATTAACCCCTGTTTCTAGCAAGCAAACCAGATGTGGGTTTCTTAAGCAAATTATTGGTTATTTCACCACATGTAGTTTTTGCAGTTAAGTGTTTCCAGCTTCTCAGAACATTCCACAGAAATAACATCACATTTTCCTCCAACCTGTTAATTAGCATAATTATTTATTAGCCTGAAAACCACAGCTTGAGTTTGTTAAGCAGAGACAGATACATGCTGGACAGCAGCCCAACTGACTTGAAAGAGTGATGAAAAGATGGAGGCTGTGGAAGCTGGCTGAGTGGCTGAGAGAAGACATGCTGTATGCAGCTCCCCCCTATTGCCTTCCTCTTGAGGATCATCCAGTTGATTGAGGTATTTCCCTTTACAAGAGTAGATGGAGGGGAAGG
Source organism: Alligator mississippiensis (assembly GCF_030867095.1). NCBI lineage: Eukaryota > Metazoa > Chordata > Crocodylia > Alligatoridae > Alligator > Alligator mississippiensis. The sequence continues at coordinate 204,989,666 of NC_081826.1, read as the reverse complement.
GGTCACAGGCACTTGTGAAGGCTACTCCATTCCCAGTTTCCACAGATAGATCAAGCTCCAAATGATCAAAGTCGAGATACAAAAAGTGACATCTTATTCCAACCCTAGTAACTAGGCAGAAACCACTTTCTGTTTTTCTCTTGGAGAGACCCTGTATTATGGATTACATGAGCACCTCACTAATCACAAAAAGGAACAGACTGAAACACTTAAAAAGTAACTCGGGTGTGCATCAGCTTGTGATTTCATTTTTTTTCTGGTTTCAAAGAGTATAAGAAAACCATGAGATCTTGCATCAGATATTCACCAACCTTCCAGCACCACCCGGGGTTACTAGGAATAACGGCCACAAATTGTTAGAGAGAAGGTTGAGGCTGGACATCAGGAGACATTACTTTACAGTTAGGGCTGCCAGGCTCTGGAATAGGCTCCCAAGTGAGGTGGTGCTCTCTCCTACCTTGGGGGTCTTCAAGAGGAGGCTGGACAGATATTTGGCTGGGGTGATATGATCCTGGCACCCATTCCTGCCTGGGGCAGGGGGTCAGACCTGATGATCTGTTTAGGTCCCTTCCGACCCTAAGTACTATGATATTATGATGCTTCAGAACTACACATGCACTTTGCTATGTCAGAGCAAGTCCTCATTGTGCGCCTGTGGGCAAGATCATGACAGACTCAACCCCTTGTAGAACCAAGCCCTGAGTCTTATTTCTTCCTCAGATACAACAAGGAACTACCAGTAGATCAGTTCTAAATGAATCTGGTGATATAATCATAGAGTTATGTGGGTATATAAATCTGGTACAGGAAGCCATATTAAGACACTGACTGTCATTTGATTCCTAATAGATGACACTGCATAAACCAGGGGTGGCCCAATTTCAGCTGATAAGTTGCAGCTAGGCAGCTTACTTGCCCTTGCTTGGGCTGAGATACTGTGCACAGATTTTTGGTTCTGGGCCTGTGCAACCTGAAAGTGTTGTACTGAGATCTTTGCAGCCCTGTGAAGATTTTATTTTGTGGCTAGAAGGGTTGGGAGGTTTGGCCACCCATGGCATAAACCCTATGTATTCTAGTGAATTAAACAATCCCATATCCTTGTGAGATCAGAGGATTTACACTTGCTGGTTTTTGCTTCATGGCTTTATTTTCATTGTGAGTTTGTGGGCAAGATCATGGCAGAGCCTAATGTAGGGAAGTAGGGGCAGCATGCAAGGTCCTAACAAAGGAGAGCTCAGGAACTGCTTCCTCACACCTTCCAGCTTGCTAACGTAAAATACCAAGGTAGCATTTTCAGTAAGCAGAACAGGTTCTTTTCCATAAGCTAAGTAATAAATTGACTGAATATTTTAGTTGGTTCTTTGATACCCAAAGAAAGTGCCCCAAATTGCCACTAAGATCTTGACCAAATATTGGATGAGGTAGTCATTAAAAGGAGCATCAGATCCTCTATATAGCCCCATAAACAGATACCCACAGTTACATTAGACTCCACAAAATGGAAATGATTAACCATAGCAGTTTTGAGGAAGCACATCCCAAATCTTTATGCTGATGAATAAAGCAGAGACAAAACTCTGGCCATAAGAAGCCTGGATGCCAGATGTGTTGCAACACATGCAAATCGCCTAATTTCTCCAAAAATAGAAGAGAAGAGAAGATAAAAAGAATATTGAGAAATACTCACAGAAACACACTTTCTTATACACACACACACACACACACATATATACTCCCCACACACACCAGAATACTCTTGCCCTATACTTCCTATCACTTCTTATATTTTTATGTACTTTCAAAATGGTTGCAATGATTCAATAAAAAAATCCAGGATTATGATTCTTATTACCTTCATGAACAAGATATTTATAGGAAGAAATTTCAAATCAGTTTAACTGACTAATTTCTATTCTTTTAAGTTACTCACTTTTCTACCATGATCTTATACAATAATAGTTTGGTGTAAATGACAATGGTTGCAATCATTTTAACAACCATTTATTTTCTCTGCATAATTTAACACTCCATACATTTTTGGACAGAGCCAAATCATATAATTTCTGCAGCTTGAATGAACATCACGTTGTATCATTTCACATCCTGTTATCTAGTGTACAGTCACAGAATTGCAAAAAATTGCTTTGTTCATAACATGCCTTTTGGGAGAAATTTCTGAAGATTCATGTTTTTGCCATTCTTAGAGTGAAATGCTACACTTTTTTTTGTGGAGAGGAGGAAGTTTTGATTTTGGCAAAGTGTGTGCATACCTGAAGGAAGGTACCTCTATTAGTAGTCACAAAAGGGTCATACCTACACCCCAGTGACGTTACTAGCAAGACCCAAATTCAATGGGATTAGATTCATAATGAAAATTCACAGTCATACAAGCTTTAATCTCAGCTAAATCCCCCTTCTAAAGCACCCTAACTCAAGCAATGCATGTTTTCTGTATTCTGCATTTGCATCTGCAGTGGCTTATATACAGCAGCGGATATCTGGCGCACAGATGTTACACTACAGGGTGAAAATAGCACATTTGTTCTGAGTCAATGTATTCTTCTGTACTGTTTCCTTGATCATTGTTATCCTCTGAGATGTAAATTAGAGGGAGAAATGAGCTGGGAAGCTTTCCAGATTTCTCTTTAGAAATGTGGAACATTCAATAATGGCTGCATTAAGCAGCCCTTTATTGCCACCAGCAGCCCAGAGGAGGGATGTACTCATGTATGTATCTTTCAGGCATTGCTCTTGACTGGATGGTCCTGGCCTTGTTTCATCAATCACAAACAACATGCCAGTATTTCATGGCAGCTGGAGATAAAAAGGCTTTGCCTATCCCTAACGTCATTGGTGATGTTAGCCTATACACTTTCAGTTTTTGTTTCTAAAGACATTCAGCTTTTGTTCTTAAAGACATTCAGTTTCCTGATTCCCATTTAACCTGGTCATGAAATCAGGATAAGATGAAGTGGTACAGTGGATTTTGGTATGATTTCTTTCCTGTTTATAAATAGAAATATTTTTTTCCAAAAGCCTTCAGTATCAGAGGTAAATCATACAGCTGAAACATGAAAATCAGGTGGGATTTCCCACTCTCATTCTTCCCTTTCAATAATCTTATAGTTTCCCAAGTCAGAAGGCACATGAAAAGCTGGGTTTTCTAACAGTTTTCTAACAGTGTGTTTTCTAACAGTTTTCAGCACTGTCTCCTTTGCCTTGAAGGATTCATCATAGCCTTGCCATTAAAATACTCATATTATTTACCAGGTACTAAATGAATGGCAGTGCTAGTATTATAGATACTTGCATCATAAGCTTCTCCCATGGTTTGAGTGATAATCACAAAATAATGGAAATATTTAGTCAGGTTGTGGTGGGGTTGGAATGCCCTTTTCTCTGAACCACTCTCTAATAAGCAATACTCTGAGCTTCTAGAGCTACCATATATAAAATCATGGCCTTAATAATGTATACCGGTTAAAAATCCCCATAAACTGAATGCTACATCCTGTATCTTCCATAAGATCACCACTGTCGATTTCCATGTAGTCTGCCAACCTTAATCAGCCTTGTAATCCATTTCACATTGAACTAGAGTTTGTCAGCAAGGTATTCTGCTTCCATGACCAGAGGAGCAGTCAGAAAGCCTCCAGAATATATAGAAAAGGGGAGAGATTGGAAAAGATCTGGTTTTGCACAGAGACGGAGTTAGGACAAAGCAGCAGAACTTGGACTGAGGACAAGATAGTGTTCCATTCTCCCTTTCACTTCACTTAATAAAACTTCACATTGAAGGTGTTTTCTCACTGACTCTCCCTTTTTGAAAAATGTGGTATAGCAATATAAAGATCAAACATCTCACACTTCTACTGAGCTTTCCTAGCTGACTCACAAGCCTTGGTGTAGAGCTTTTAGTCCAAACTTGAGATTTTTCTTCTGCCAGGTGTCAGCAATTCAACTCTCCTAGCTACCTCCTGCTCTCTGCAGTCTCCAGAGCCACCTTATAAGAGGTATAAGCCAATAACTTACAACCCATCCACTTAAGAGCTCACTAACTGAACTCAGGCAGCCTCTGATATCTGCTAGCAAGCCTGTTTCTAAGTCATACTGCCATCACAAAGGCATGGATCTTTTTCCTTCACCTAGGGATAGGGGTAAGACTTGGCACAGATATAGCTATTTCTTATTCCATGAACAAGTTTTCACAGCTCTTGAGTTACACTTTCCACTTTACTTCAGCAAGGAAAATCCTCAAAATACCATTCTTTGTTTTAATGATAATTTAGATCCCTGGTATTAGCTCATCAGAGATGTTATGCTTTCCACAGCTGATATTCCATAGTAGTTTCCCAACAAAAATATTAATAACATTTGTAATTTTACACTGATTTACTAAATACTGGTCTTCAGCAACAGATCTTAGCAGGGGAGATAGCTACGTAGTTTTTATCACTCTTTTTTCTATTTGCTTACTACAGAATGGCAAAAGTAACAGGAATTTTAAAATTGCCTTTAACAGATTTATTTCCAAGGTGCCAGAAACTCTTAGTCTGAACCAATTCAGAACTGGCAGAAAAGTCCTAATCTGATCTCAGATCTATGCCACCAATTTTGAGTTTGCTCTTGCAATCTGGTCAGTTTAAGAGTTCTGGCAAAATGAAGCTAATAATAACCCTACTGCAAACACTAATGAGGAAGCAATCATCAATGACTGGTAGGCTGGGAGCATTCTAAAGGAGTCATTATCATCTCCCTGATACAATAAAAGTAATCACAAAAATACTCTATATTTGCTTGGCAGAACTGAATGTCCACATTACAAATGTCATATTTAATATTTGCTTTCCCCCCAGTAAATAAAATGGGCAATAAAACAATAAATAGACCAGTACCCTACTTTCTAGGGAAATCAAAGGTTTTATATGTAAAGCAGCAACATCAGGGAATTCAGAATTGTAGCTGGCAATTGCATCCTTAACGTTCATTCCATCTTTAGCTGTATCCATTTTTTCCAAGAGCATGAGTGAAGAACAGAGAGTATTAGCTTTAACTTTATATTTCCTGGCTTTTGTTGTTTTCACTCTGACCCTTAAAAGTTGTTTAAATGTCTTTTTTTGTGTTTAATTTAATAAAGGTCTGAATCTGTCTTGGAATGCTAGAGACCAGCATTACTGCAGAGACCATAATGAAAAACACAAGGTCTGTGTACCAATTTGCGGTCTTTGCAGGCATTCCAAACCAGCTCTCTAGTGGCTGCTAATACTCCAGCATGATCCCATTCCCAGCCATTTGCTATTCTAGTTAAAGATGTCAGAGGTTGTGGCTTAGATGGTATGTTAAATAGTCAAATGCTTACAGCAGGATTCTACAGCTGAAGTGTAAAGAGCCTGCTTTTAAGCAACCTGGCATACCACACAGTTTAAATCACAAGCGTTTTCCAAACTAGTGCATATTCAGCGTGTTAAGTACTTATCTTTGAATGGCTTTTTACATTTCTTTCTTTTCATAAAAAGGACCTTCCAGCTGAATCAGAGGAAGTTGGCTGAGGTTCATATGCTCACATTTTCTACCACTGTTTTGGAATGTTAATGACAAGGGTAATCATTTATTTGTGAATCCACAGGAGATCTGGTTTTACCATTGCACAAGGCCCTCTATATCTGGGAAAGCAATAGGGACATATTTCATTTACCTTAATTTAAAAATTTTTAAATTCATATTGGGAATTACAAAATAAGAAATGGTATGAGACTTGCAGGGTTTTCAGTTGAATTACAAACCCCAAACTCACCTGTGGTTCATAAACCTTTCAGCAAACCCATGATAAATGTGAGATAGACCAGGGTAAGTTTAGAGCAATGGTGATAAAGGCTTGGTCCCTACTGTGGCTTAAATAAATAAGCAAAACAGAAGCAGTCACAAGCACAGTAAAAGTTTTTATCTACCAGGATCTGTAAGAGACTGTAGAACTTTCCTTCTGTGCTTAGCATATAGAAGTCACTACTGTTTGTTTTTATTACAGGGTAGTTTGGGCCCTGTCTACCCTACAGGCTCCTGCTGGTATCATTGTGGGTGTGAAAAAGCATTTTTGGGACCTAGTTCAGGTTTAGGTGGCTTAGTTTAAGCTGCTTAAACCCGAGTCAGGATCACCATGTGTAAGTGTTTGCTGCTTGCCAGGAGGAGGTGCAGATAGCTGGAGGCAAGTAAGTTGGGCTGGGGGTGGGGAAGGGGGCTTGACTGGTCAGGGGGGAGGGTTGTAGGGTGGATGGGTCCACAGAGGGTAGGGGGCAGCCCAGTTGTCATAGCAGGAAGTGTCCTAGGGAGCACAGTGGGGGTGCTGAAGACTTGAGAGGTAGCCCCAGTGTCAGATACAGGCTGGGTACGTGCCCAGCCAGGACATGACAAAATGGTGACTTACTTGCAGGGCCAACATCAGCATGGATTCTGGAGCTGCGGCTGCAGCTGCAATATATAATCTTGTACCAGATGCAGATAAGCTGGTGTGGTGAGGCTGACATCATAAGGATGTGCCCCACGGAGAGGAGAGGAGTTCTGGGAGCACAGGTAGCAAGGGACAAGGCCTGGCTGCAGCAGAGTCCTGGAAGGGGTGAAGTGAGTAGGGGGAGACCTGCTCACCAGACTGGAGGCTCAGAGGAGCCATCAGCACTTGGGGCCCTGATGCTGTGGGAAAGTGTGACAAGAGAGACCCCAAAAGGCACCACCATATTGGCATCAACATGAAGACAGAGGTGGTGAGCGTGAGTTGTCTGAGGATGTGTGGGGACACCTGCACCCTGGTTTTTAATTATGGGGAACTTTAGCTCCTTGCCGTTGAGTTTGTTATTGTGAGGTGCAGAACTGGCTGGCCCACCCATTGAAGGCCCCAGAACTAAGGGACTGTGTCAGCTGAAGTTGGACCTGAGGACTGTTGTTTCATGTTAAAGGGCCTCTTTTGGATTTATGTTGCATAAGACCATGATTTATGTAAAAATGGACTTGATGAGCATCCCAGCCTTGGACACAGGGAATTACCTTGCCTACTGATTAGAGAGAGTCCAGGGGGATCCTGCAGTCGGCCAGCCCGACTCAGTTTAGCCGACTGTAGGTGACGGAGCAAGTTGCCTAAGATATCACACTCCAGAAACTATTTCACATGCAGAATGACAGTCTGGACCCTTGTAAGATCTGGTTGGTGTGTGGACGGGGTGTAAAGGGGAGGAGGAGCTCCAAGGCCCACCAGCACAAGTCATTCCTAGGAATAGACACTGATGACCAGGAACCCTCTTTTTTTCTTACAAAATCAAGGCATGGCAGGAAAGTCATAGGGTGTGCCCTATGAGTAGAAGGTGCTAATGTCCAAACTGTTGAGCCCTGAGAGTTGGCATTTGAAGAACTGGGGTGAATAACCTGGGTGACAACACTAATTTGGGCGCTGTCATTCACACCAGTCCAAGGAGGGTATAATCAGGGGGCTAAAAACAGCCTGGTCAAGACCAGGGGGGTAAAAACAGCATAGCCCTGGAGCTGTGAAGAGTGGCCAGGCTTTCCCAGACCCAGGGCTATCCTGAGAATGTGTACAAGTGTTCTTTAGGTCAGGTTAACCTATGCCTATCTAAAATTAGTTCTTGTCTGAGGTGGACTAGATTTAGTTTGGGAGTACCATTTTTAGGGTGACCTAAGCCCTGCAAAAATTCATACACATGGGCATTTAGATTGCCCTAAGCTTGGTGCTTACAAGCATTACATTTAGACACCTATGTCAGGCGGTGCGAAGAGGTGTGCTATGCCAGTAGAAGTTCCTGGAGTAAACACAAGTGTACCAAGAACACTTTGCTTTTGACAGAGTAGCTTGTTTTAATTGTGGGAGGAGTGCTGGTACATCCTGATATCCATATTCAGAATGCTTTGACAGTTTTCATCTGTCTCTATACTGGTAAAATGTGACTTGTGTCATTTCTCACATAAGCCTCTTATAATAGTTCTTGCTTATACCTAGGTACTTGTTGTAGCTATGGTCAAGCCATCAAAGTGTACTATGGGAGTGTCTGAGAAAACAAGTTGTAAAGTATAACCTAAAACCTTCTCCCCACCACCTGTTTTTCACCCGTTGTCTCTCACCCCCTCTGACCCTCACTGCCACACATTTGCATTTTCACTGACCTGCATTCTGGCATACTAGCTTCTGGCTTCTATTCCATCCAGGAAGAGCACAAAACAACTGCAGACACTCCCTTTGCCTGAAAAGGGGTGTTTGCACCTGAAAGCTTGCAAAGAACAATTTTTCCAACTATTTTAGTTGGTCTAATAAAAGATATCAGATTTACTCAAAGAACCTTGTCTGCCTATGACCTTAGACCAACATGGCTACAATAAACACCTCTAAACCTAAAACATAACCTTTTTCTTTTATTACATACATTTTCACTTATGGCCATGAGATTTAAGCAACAGGAAAATAAAATTAACTGGATTCAGAAGAAAAGATTAGCTACATTGTTCTATTGATTTTTTTTATAGTGTGAAATCCTAAAGTGACCTTGCTATTTCATGACATGGCCTCAGAAAGTTTGCTAATTAATCTCTGTAGTTGGGATGTGAACTTATTAAGGTCCACCTCTTAAGCTATTCAAAGGCCCTTTAATATCATGCTACTAATGTGAAGAGGCCTTTTTGGGGTTAATGAAAATCAGGCCTATTTGGCTTTTTGCCATTATCGGAGAGACTGAAAAAAACAAAACCCAAAAGGTTTAATATACTGCCAGCTAGTAACGAATGTCTCAGGCAGAAAAACAAGTATCAATGCTGTCTGCTATTATCCATGCTGATGATGTGACTTCAAAGGCATGTCATCTTTGGGGGATGGTGGGAGGGGTGGTAGCATAAAGTCTCAGGAAATAATGGGAAGTCATGTTTAAAAAATACTAATGATCACTCTTTTCGTTTCTGAGTCCAAATGTCATGTAGTATCCATGTGAAGATTATACACCCACATAGCAATCCAACTAGGAATAGATGGAGACGCTCATACATATATACAAAAACCTCTTTAGCCTTCCTCTTGGTATTCCAGTATTTATGCTTCTGGCCAAAGCCAAACAATAAAGAAGAACTCAAAATAAAAGAAAAATAAAAGTTAATTGAACTATGTCTGCCCTCAGTTTTTTACCAACTGTTTCATTTTGAATTTGAGGGTGGATCAGTTTTGGTTCTTACCTTTTTCTGAATCAGCTCATTCATTCCTATCAAAAATCATGAGCCAAAACCATACACAACTACAAGAACAAAGCCAACCATACTGGGGAAAAAATAGTGATATTTTGATCAAAATAGTAAGCACATTTTGACTTTATGGGCCAGAGACTTAGCAGCATGGGAAACTATTGTTGCAAAATAAGAAATCAAATGAGACTTGCAGCATTTTCAGTTGAGTTACAAATCCCAAAATCATCTGTGTTTCATAAACCTTTCAGCAAACCCATGCTAAATATAAGGTAAACTGGGGTGAGTTTAGAGCAGATTTTCAGGACGGTAGTGATAAAGACTTGGTCCCTCTCAACACTAGCAGCTTAGGCCCAAAGCAACTGTGCTGTTGTTGGCCTTTGCTGGACTGTAGATCCATAATTTTGGGGGGACAGACACGTTGGTGTTTGATTTTTGCTCCAAGTAAAGCTTTGGACAAGTTTTGCTTTTAGTTTACCTGGGACAATGAAGTCAGTAGAGTCATTCTAATTTAACACTGGTATAATTTAAGGCAGAACTTAGCCCACTGAGTGAAATTGGACCATACAAAGTGAAACTGGAAAGAAGCATCACAAGTCCCTTCAAATAAAAAGCAGTGAGCTTCAGAGAGTATTACCATTGACATAACAGTCCTTGAGGAAAACTTTGCCTACTGCAAAAACATTTAATGTGAAAACGGAATTCAATTTCTATCTGTCCAAAACAAGCCCTTTTTCTTGAGTGCAAGCAATGAGCCTAATACTAAACCAGGTTTCTGGAGTATGAACCCCATCCATTTTGAAGGCCATTGAGTCAGTATGACTCCTACAGCTGCTGCTTTGTGTGCAAGCTTTTTTGTTTTAACTTTCATGTATTTTCAGGAAGTGATATCATATGAACACACTGGTAAAATTAGCCTGAGGCTTTCACTCTATTTAAACACAACAAAAGAAATCTTTGTCACTAATTACTTACAAACTTGTTATTGGTCCCTTGTAACTGCATAGCTGATTATTACAGCAGAAAAACAATAATTGTATGTAGTTATGATTAAATACCAGCACAACCCTCATAGAATCAATAATCACTGTAATAAAGCTGGCTTATTGTTCAGCATTAAAAGGCCCCAGTATATATTTGTTTCTTATGCTAACTTCAACTACGTTTTATTTTAATACAATTTCTGGGAATACTGAGATAATAAAAAATCACTAGCTTTCATATGATATGTGTATATCAAAATGGTGAGGGGGCTGGGGCACATGAATTATGAGGAGAGGCTGATGGAACTGGGCTTACTTAGTCTGGAGAACAGAAGATTGAGAGGGGATTTAATAGCACCCTTTAACTACCTGAAGCAGGGTTTGAAAGAGGATGGAGGTGGGCTGTTCTCGGTGGTGTCAGATGAGAGAACAAGGGGCAATGGTCTCAAGTTGCAGCAAGGGAAGTTTAGGTTAGATATTAGCAGAGATCCTGGTTCTCGCTCTCTGATTAAAAAAAAAAAATCCAAAATTTTCTGATTTAAAAACCTCACTCAAAATCCACATTTTTCTGTGATTAAAATGAAATGCCACTATATCTATATTTATAGCTAGATGTAGATGTAGATGTAGATCTAATTTTATTTGTATCTAGATCTAGATGTATATCTAGATCTAGTTTTAATCACGGAAAAATGTGGATTTGATGTGAGGGGGTAATCAAAAAATTTTAAATGTTTTTTTTTAAATCAGAGAAAACCTGTATCCTTGGATAGTAGGATGAATTTTCTCACTAGGACATAGTAAAACACTGTAACAGGTTACCTAGAGAGGTGGTGGAATCTCCATCCTTGGAGGTTTTCAAAACCCGGCTAGACAAAGCTTTATCTGGGATGATCTAGTTGGGGATGGTCCTGCTTTGAGCAGGGGGTTGGACTAGATGACCTTCTGAAGTCCCTTCCAACCCTACCTTTCTATGATTCTATGAAAGACAGTTTTCTAGCTTTTAAGCACTGTGTTCTTATTATTCCAGTTCCCACTAGAAAGCTTTCCCTCTTCAGTATATTTCAATGTATGTCTCTATTTCCCACTCTCCTCTCACATAGTACTTCAGTCCCGCTTGGCCCAGGCATCATCTCATGGTGGCATGTCCTACTGCCCCCTGGGCAGGCAGTGGGGCTGGGGCAGCTCCACACTGGACTGCTTTTCTAGGTAGCCCAGGCATTGGCAACTGCTGATACCAGCCCTGACCCATCTTGTACCTGCTGCAGACTCACCTGCTCATGCTGAACAGCTGCAACAGCAGTGGGGCTGGCGGAGCAGAAGTATGCTCGGTGTAGGGGAAAAATGGCCTTTCCCCCTCAGCACTGCCAGGGCTTCCTGAAGTAGTTGCATGGAGCCCACGCTGCACTGCTCCATGGGCCAGCATGGAGGTGGTGATGACAGCATAGGGCAGCCCCACACAGGCTCCACCTGGCTGCTGCAGGATGCGCCAGGAAGCAATAAGAGGCAGGGGTCACTTTTCCCCCATGCTGAGCACACTTCTGCCTCACTGGCTCTGATGCTGTTGCAGTTGTTCAGCATGCACAGGTGACTCTGAAGCAGGTGTGGGTCCTGTGCATGGGTCCCTGCCAGTACTGTGAGACTGGGGTCAGCAGCCACCAATACCTGGGCTGTCTAGAAAGGTAGTCCAGCATGGAGCTTCCCCAGCCTCACCATCTGCCCAGGGGGTACCATGGGCAGGCAGTGTGGAGCAGGCACGGGGGCCATATTGAGACTGTGTGCGCCTCTGGTTGATCCACTCCTGCCAGGGTCAGTCTGGAGCTGCATGCTGCTGGCGGTGGAGGGAAGGTGCTGCAGGGTACATGGGCTCTGGGCTCTTGCGGGGCATGGGCGGGTGCTGACCAGCTCGGGGGAGGTGCACATGCAGGGGTGGGCTCCCATGCACATGCCACCATACCCAGAAACCTCCCCTGCAAACTTCATAGCCACACTCTCCCCCACACACAATCACGCACCCCACAAACACTGCAACCACCCCCTCACTGCCCCCCACAAACCCCATACCCACCCACTCATACCCCCCACACCCCTCTACACCCCTCCCAATATACAAGAGTAAGACTTCATTTTGAGCTATTATGCAATGACCTCTATATACACAATGCAAACGCACACAAATCAGGACCAAAAATCTTTTAAAAATAAAATTAAAATATGTTATTGTGGATGTTAGATTTTTAGTATATAATTTGGGGTTTTTTCTGGTTCCAAGACGGCAAACCCCCTTCCCAAAAGAAGTACTTCTGGGGCAACGGCAGAGACTAACGGTGACAAAAGATCAGGGGTTAGGGGGTGGGACTTCCAGTACCAGGATGGTATCCAGGGGGTGGGGCACCTGTCAAAGGGTGGGGCTACCCTTGTGGCCCTTGACAGCTCACCAAAACTCATGGAGCAGCCCTTCAGCCAAAATAATTGCCCGCCCCCATCTTAATGGCTTTCAAATGGTGGCAGGTATGCACAATCACCTTTTATTTATAATACTGTGCAGCAGTTAGTTATAGCAGCACAAAGTTGCATAACAGTGGCTGCATCTACACAAGATGCTGGCAGCACGGTAGCCAGTGACTACTGCGCAGTAGCATCACATGGCCAAAAGCACGATGCAATGCTACTGTGCGGTCAGTGTCATGAAAAAGCTGTTGGGCAATGCTACTGAGCAGTAACTCTGGCTACTGTGCAGTCATTTAGTACTTGTTTATACAAGCACTAAATGGCTGCACAGAAATGACTACGCAGTCAGCGCCCCATGTCAATGCAGACAGTGAAATTACTTCTGAAACACACAACTCCTCCATATCCCACATAAGACAGAAATAATGCTTACTGTGGATGAAATGGCTGAAGTTCACTGCTGTTTAGAGGACTGACATGAGGTGTATTCACTATTTAATCTTCTACTTGAGGGCTATTCAACTTCTGGGCAGCTGTGTGGGCCACACAATCCTGGGGGCTGCACAACACACAGGTCACAGCTGCTTGGTGTATGGGCACCCTTTCTCTCCCAGGATCTCCCCCACTGTATGGGCAGCCCAGTACATCCCTCTTCTCCCACCCACACATACATACAGCATGATTAGCACAGCTCCTCCTGCTACGCACCCTGGCCACGCATGCTTCATGGGCTGCCCAGCTCTCCCTGTTCCAGGCATGTGCACTGTGTGGGCTGCCTCCTCCCATCCCTTTTGCCCCCCTGCAGCATAGGCAGCCCAGCTCCCTCTGCGCAATATAACCCTCCTCTCTCTCCCTTGCACACACCTGCAGTTCAGGCCACCTGGACCCTTTCCCCACCATGCATGCAGCTTGGGCACTTCAGGCTCCTTCAGCTGTGCTGCAAAGCCAGGAAGTAGAAGCTGGAGGAAGGTGGGAGAGCCCAAAGAACCCCCCATCCTGCAGAAGCAACAGTCAGGAGGTGTGGGGAGGAAGCAGTAGCAGCCATACCAGGAGTCCACAGGCTGGATGTGGCACATGTATCCAGTGCCATAGCAAAGGTGGGGGGTGGGGGGTTTGAGCAGGGCGATTGCACCAGGTGCAGAAGCAAAAGGGTGCCAACAGGAGCGGGGAGTAGGACAGAGCAGCAAGCAGCTCGTTTGGGGGGTGCGGGGACAGGGAGAGGGCAGCTCTCACCACTGCATGCACTCCTGGGTAAGCATGGGGGGGCATGTACCCCCTGGATCTGTGTGCGGGATGAGGGCAGGCTGCTGATGTGGGTTTTGCCTTGGGTGGCAAACTTTGTTGCTATGGCACTGCGTGTATCATCAGTTGGACAGCCCTGCTCTACTTAATGTCCTCTCCACAGTGGGGTATTTCATCCATTGCAGAGGGAGCCTTGAAGGACAGCTAATACATGGGTCTATAGACTTTTCATTCCTGATCTGAAGAGGCCCAGTAGGATGAGAAAGAAAAATTAATGGAGAGGACCATGTGTGCGCACTGGAGTGGGGGCACAATTGTGCTCTATGTTTATACTGCATATTATAACTGTTGGAAAAAACAATAGTAGTCCACACAAGGAGAGAGTTAAACAGCAACTTATTTTTTCTCAAAGACATAAAACAAATCCTACTATTCATAGTACTATATTCAGTGAACTGTGTTACACTAAAATCACATTTCTTTTCCATTCAGTAACATGACTCAACACGCATGAAAACAGGTAAAAGTATGAATGAAAAAGCATCTTCAAATATGATATTTGGGTAGGAGAATCATGATAGTTGTCAAGATTCTAGGTCACTAGCATGGGGTTATAAACACAATGGGGTGGAAGAAAGACTCCCCTAAAGATCATTGCTACCTTTTATGTTATAACAATAGAGTCAAAAACAAGGCAAGAATATAATTGTGTACTTGAAGACAGTGCTACATGTATGCTTAAAGTTAAGTGTATGCTTATCAGCGTTCTGGAATCAAGGGCAGTTCACTACAATGGCTCCTAATGGGAATCATTCAAACATTCCATTATTTTTTGGAAACTTTTTCAACTTACTTGTTGAGGTGTCTTAGCGTGAAGATTGCAGTTCCTTCTCAGTTTACTGATGGAAAAATGTCCTTCCTTCCTACCTAGTTGAAAATTGACAATTCCGTTAGTAGCATTGCTTCCACTTGTAGAGTAACCTTAGCAAATGTCTCTGAACATCAGTGAATAATGAATGTCAGTGAGCTTCTCTGTCCCCTTAACTTCCACATCTGTAAAATAGGGATAATAATAATTTGGGAGGGTGTTGGTGCCAGACAGCAAGCATGGCTTTGCCCTCACTGTGATTCCTGGGCCTGCTAGCTACCAAAATCAGGCAGCAATTTTGTTATGTGACAGTGGAAACAAGATGCCACCGCCCAAGATTCAGAGCTGCAAGAGAAGTCTTGAGGAAAACCCGGCTCCAGAAAGATAGGAGTGATTTTCCAGGGACACACTGAATATACAGAAGTTGGGACACTGATTGGTGGACTGTTGTCATTTCTGCATGTCAGAAGCAGAGAGGACTAGACAGCTAAGAGAAGCTAGAAGACATGAAGTTACAGAAGTACTGGAGAACGTGGCCCTGGAGAACTATTTTTTGGCTGGTAAGTGGGTTGTACTTTGTAAGCAAGGACATTGTTCCTGATGTTGGTTCTTACGTATGTTCAAGGCTGTAGGACTTGCATACTTTCTTTTAAATAAACAGGATTGCACCAAATTATCATAGAAATCATAGAAAATAGGGCTAAAATGCCCCTTCCAGAGGTCATCTAGTCCAATCCCCTGCCTGTGTCCAGATCATCCCTATCCAAGCCATCCCATACAACCCATAATCTAAATTATTTGTAAGACTACTGTAAACCCTGAAACAACATAAAACATACCACCCTAACCTGCCACAGGCAAAGCAAGGGAACCACAGAAGTCAATGTTCTGCTTCTCTGAAATGTTGTTAATACGCTTAAGAGATCCCAGGAAGTGGGACATGTCCCTCGCTAAAGAGGAAGGCAAAAACTCCCACAGTCCATACCGATCTGATCATTGGGTAAATTTCCTTCCTGACCCCGAATATGATGAGCTGTTTGACCCTGAGCAAAGAGGCAAGACCCTTTAGCTAGGAACCTCAAGCTTTGGTCCCAGCAGGAGCATTGGTCAAAATCCCCATCCTTGGCTGCATCCAACACCCAATGCATTTGAGGGTAGCTTAAAAACACTCTACCACATGTATCAGAAAGTGGGGAGCGGGGGCAACTAGCAAATCCCAGAAGCATGGGAAATACCTATAGTGGAACATGGGTATAGCTGTGTGTAGATCATCCCTAACCAGATCTGACTCATATATAATGAATTTCTCCTTCTAACAGAGCTCACACAACAAGGCTCCAAATATTGACTAACTTCTCAGGCCATGCAAAAATAATACTTGTGAGTCTCACTGAGTGTTGTAAACCATTATTATGGATTGAGAAAGGCTTTTATAGCCACAGATTGAGACACGGCATGAATATCAAGCACAATAGCTGTTTTTTAATAACTCTGTGTGCAGACATTCTTATTATGGAATAAGATTCCCTTGTTCTAGTTTTACCTTATTTTCAAATAAGAACATCTACCAATGGAGTTATTTCAGAGTAATTATTCTATAATTGCTATACTTTTGAATAGCATTTGTAGACAGGCCTTAGACATTTTCTGATATTTCCTGCTTCCTGTTAGGTGTAATCAGGAAGTGTCCTATGCAAATTACACTGAATAAATAATAATAATGTCATCACCATCACTGCCTAGGGTGAAACAGAATTTTTGGGGGCCATCCAGAACCATACTATGGCAACAAGTCATTATAATAATTTATCCTAAATAAAGACATGACTGTGTGGATCCAGCACATCAAGGAGGGGTGCCATGTCCTTTCTAGTTGAAAGTTTACCAGAAAGCACAGCACCACGGCCCAGGTAATGCATCAGCAACTGAAACCTAATAAAAAGCTTATCAATGCCCTTTGGAACAAAGACAGGTCTCTGAGGAGGCTGCAAGATGATTAAGCTAAAATTTATTAGGATATGATGAGCACTACGGCATTGAAACAGCCAGAGATGAAGGCCAGGACACTGCCGTTGCTGTTCCTCTTGTTGATAATGTGAAATGCACCATCAGAGAGAAGTAAAGGCAGCATCACAGTGTGGACAGTGAAGATAATCAGGCAATTAATGAACACAGTAACACTACTGTTCTCTGTGAATGGAGTTTAAACAAAGTCAGTCATCAAGGTCTTAAAAAATTTAGGAAAATTGAGCTGACCATCCTCCTCATTCAAACAATTGTGCTCCCATGGATGGCAAAAAATTCCCCAAAGTTCTCAAGGTCTCTCTCTGTGAACAAGAAAGCATGACATGCCTGTTCGTGGCCTGCCAAGTCCTGTCCACCCATCAGTATGTGCCCTGAGTCAAGGGCATGAATAGGATGACGATGTTATAAGTATCTTACTGCAGTAGCAAATTGAATGAAGATTGATCTAAGGAAGTTGGACAGGAATACTAGGAAGAAATTAATGCTGTATCAGATAATGAGCATGATACGGAAATGCTTGATGTTAATGGGAAAATTGGGAAAAAGGTGATTAAGCAGCTGACAACATCATGGCACAGGAATATTTAATGATAAAATGTTATATGAGAGATAGGACATAACTGGATCTTGAAACTAAATGATTAATATTGTCCTACTTAGAGTAAGGTGTTACACAAATAACACGATAAAAATTGATGGAAAAGAGCTACATGGAGAGTTTCTAGAAAAACCCGCAAAAAGAATATGTCAAATTAGAAACTGTTTGTCAAAGGAGGCTTGGAAACAGAAACCAAGAGTTTAATTATGACTGCATAGGAGCAGACTCTTTTTGTGAGATGTATTATAAATGGGGTGCTCTGCAAGAAGTATGGCCTACAAGTGTAACAGAAGTATTGCTGCTATACTTCTGCCACCACGCCAAAAATGCAATAAAGTTTGATCTGAGTTTTCGGTCAAAGGCTGGCTAGGGTATACTTTTATCTGAGCCTAATGTTATCTGAGTATAATTTTACTGGGGCCAGAGGCAGACCCATAGCAGCTTCCTGCCTCCCCACTCCACTTCCCCTGCAATTCTGCCCCTCCTGCCACCACCCTGGCCTTACTGTCAGGCAAAGCTTAGATCTTGCTCAGGTTGGGTTCCCACCTGGGCACGGAGCACATAGAAACTCTGTCCCCTCCCCAGGCGATCAGTAGCACTGACACTGCTGTGTGTCTCAGCAGGGGCTGAGTTACCATGTGCTGTGGTCTGGGAGGGAACAGAACTGGAGCAGCATCCGACAGTGGGGATGGGGGACAGGGGTGGGGGGCAGGTAAAAGAGGCAGAGACTGTGGGGGGCAAAAGCTGCAAGAAGTTGGGGGTGGGGGGTGCCATGGTGGGAGAAATAAGGCTGCAGGGGGAAGAAGTGGGTGGAGGCAGAGGGCAAGGGGGCCACCTGAACAACACCCCCCCGCCCCGCGCCACTATTTTCCCTGCTGTAGGAGTGGGAAGGGGATGAATTTAAGACAACCCTCTGATAATTAGGTTTTGTACCTGGAAAATTATAACAATTTCCAATTTCTAGATTTTTCATATATAGAATCTAATTATTGGGGGGTGCCTTAAATTCAAGGTTGACTTAGATATGAGTAAATAGGGTAGTTTGGTTTCATTGACACTCAACCAATCAATGAGTACATTACAGATTTTTTGCTTTTTGATTTAATTGACTTTCAGTAGATTAAGATTTCATTGAATTATTGATGATGTGAAACAGGATAGGAAACTGTAAGGCATCCCCGAGGGAATTCTCGTTGCTCCTGCCACAGCAGCCTGTGTTCAAGGAGCTTGCTGTGAAGCCGCAGCAGCCCATGCCACCATCAGAACTGTGGCAGTTCCTGTATAGGGAAACAAGTGCTTGCTTTCCTCCCTTGTGTCATCTAGGGCACTGAAATTTTAAGTTGTGCCTCTGCCCACTGCAGACTGTAGTTCTGCTATGTGAAGCATACATCAGAAAGCCAGAAACTCTCATTTCTTTATATACAAAGAGAAAATAGCATGGAAGGGAAGTGGATATGGTTGAAATTTTGGGGGGGATTAATCTGTGGACTACAGTTGACCAGGCCATTGAAATCATTTAGCTTCCACTGAACCCTTAGTAGAATCAAACAATAGGAAGGAATGCCTAGAACAAGTGCAACATTTGTGCTAAGCACAAATTAATAACCCTTACAGCTGTGCAGCAAAGAATAAATAAAATACATACATCCCCACCAAAGTAAGGTTGATGGGAAACAGGAAGGGGTAGGGGGAAGCACTCTGATGACTTTGACTTTAAGGCAAATGCCACCAGATGTTGTCACATTCAAAAAGTGATCACATTCACATCTATTTACAGTATGTCCAGTGTGTGCATAGAGGAATTATTTCTGCAAGCCCAAATCCTAGAAGTTGTAGAGATGGAACAAAACAAAGCACTTGGAGACAGGAAAAAACAAAGCCTCACTCTTCAAGTTTGGCTGGAGCTGAGCAGCTTCCCTTCCTTGTTTCCTCTCCACCCCTGACTGCCTCTCTTCTGCCTAAAGGAAAATAACTTAGTCTCTTCTACACAATTCCTCCTGCAGTAATAATAAAACACAGAAGAGTACATGTCTAATGTAAATAAAAAACTATTCTTTCTAATTAGTTAGTTTTAATGAAAAAAATGTTTCAAGCACAAATCTCTTTGATTAACAGGAAGGAGCTGTAGCATTGGCAGTACAGGAGTGACATTCTAGTTTTTCTATCAGCTCTGGTCTATTCTAGTCTAAAGAGAATCTGCATAAATTAAATGCTTCATCATGCACATGTGCATGTGCATGCACACATGCACATGCACGCATGCACACTTACCCCTTTACAATCTTGAGCTGCGGCTCACCCAGGGCAATGAACTTTCTACCAAAGCAAGTCAAATAGTGCTCCTACTTTATTATCCCAGTTTTCTACACCCAATTACTTAAACCTGCTTTGATCTCTTTGTATAAGTAAGGACATGTTTGATGTATTAGATCTGATTTCTGTCATTGGTGTAACTGCCCCAGAACCACTCCCTAGATCAAATTCAAATGAAAAAAAAAAGGACCGGGAAGGAACTTAGAGATGGAATGACAAAATATGATTATTTAAATGTACTGTTTAGATGGTGGGTGTGGAACTAGTGTTATCTGCCAACTTCTGGATTTAGGGAAGCTTTCCTTCATCTCTAGAATTTCTGATCTGTAGTGAATGGAATGGTCAATCTCTGTCCTCACTTACACTCATTATTAGCCAATAGGGTTGTCTAACTGTTCCTGACATATTTTGGCTTGCTTTTGTATTTAGCCTTGGTTTCTACAGTTTAATCTCAGGGAAAAACAATGATCTACCATCCCTTTTGCAAAGGAAATCTCAGTTGTCTTTTTGGCTTTCTTGGAAATTTGACTGTTAAAAGGTGTTGAGAAAGATGCTTTTAATGGGTTTTTTTTTTAACTCCATATTGATCCTTCTATTTCATCATCTGTCAATCAAATTCTCATCAGTATTCTAAATGTTTTGCCAAAATTCACCACAACTGCACAAAGAAGGTTTTTCTAGAACAAGATGATTGAAGAGTTGAGAAAGACAGAGTGAGAATGCTTGATTCTCTAATCTTCCTTTGTATATGGCTTTTACAGTGTTTGATTTTCTAGTCCTATTTTTTTTCCTAGGCTTTAAATTATTTTCAAACTATAAACAAATAAAGATTAGTAAAATCAAACATTCTGAATCTCTCTCTCTGTCTCGCCCTGTGTTAACATGCTGGCCAGTTTCATAATGAAAAGTTTATTTCTAAATAAGGCAAAAACTCGTTCACCACATGAGTTGGAACAAAAAAAAAAAGTTGCTGTTGCTGTTATGCACATATGTTAGCAAACTGCATTACAGCCCAGCAGGGTCTCCAAGGCAAAAGAGGTTTTCTTAGGGCCTTGCACATGGGAGACTTAGCACGTGTTTTATCTGAGATTATGGTAAGCATGCCCATTCCATATTAAAAGTTAGAACATGTTCTGAGCAGTTGCATGAACATGCTTACTATGATTTCAGCCTGATTTGGACAAGGTTGGAGCCACCTTGCAGCCTGCCCCCCCCCCCCCGCACTGTGTGTCCAGCACTGCCCAGCCTGGATATTCTCTGTGTGCCCAGATGAGCACAGATGTGCAATATACAGCACCGTAGACCCCTTTGCGGCACCACATACACTGCACGTGCAGGTGTTCCCCGTGTTGCTACTTTGCAGCATGGGGGGGAGGGGAGGGGGATGGGGGGTTGAACCTAGGAGATCTCAGGGTCAAAAACACCCATGCCTAAAAAAAGTGGAGTGTTGCATGTGGCAGCAGTGCGCAGCACCCAAAACTGGAGCCTGGCCGCCTGGAGCCATGCTCCAGCTGCTGGTACCATGCTCCAGCTGCCAGCACCAGTCTCCCTGATGCAGCATCACCACGGCTGCAGCTCCCAGAGGCCCCCAGGCCTCTAGGTAAGGCTGCTGGGGCCAGCACAGTTGCTGGTCCCAGCCTCCTCCACCCCACCCCACCCCACTCCACCCCACCCCACCCACAGAACACACATGGAACAGGTGTTCTCCAGGGATAAATAGCAGCAGCACTGCTACTTGTCCCCTGGGAAACACATGTTCCTGCTTGTGGAGACACACCCTCTGAGGCAAGCCTGGCAGCAGGCAGACAGAGGCAGCAGTAATCAAGCCCAGGAGAGAATGCTGCTCCTGCCACTGGATCCTGTTGGTGCCAGGACAGCAAATGTATTGGAGTAGATTGACGATATTTACTTAATACAATCTAGAGCTACTCCTTGTGCAAAAAGTCATAACTTTGCTACAATATGAGCATACATAACACATGTTTTACTGCTCGAACATGCAAATGCTTGCATTTTAAGTACAGTTAACATGTCCTAAATGTAATATGTGTCATGGCCATTAGTGATGGAAGGACAACTGGCTACTGATAGTCATATAATCATGTTCTTCTGATTGGCAGGAAAGTAGCTTATACTGTGAAAATCTATCAAAGTTATTTTCCCCTGAAGCATCATAACCAGCAGTAGGAAACAGACCCTTCTTCCAGTCCCTTTGAAGACACTCATGATTACCTTGGACGAATGACAAAGATATGCAATTACATATCATCTTCTTCTCAAGATATACAGTTGCAATCTACCATCCTCACAAAATAAGCCATTTGCATGTAGGGCGAAATCATGACCTTATTGGAATCAATGGATATAGTGCCATGGAATTCATTGGGTCCAAAATTGCATCCCTGATTTGTAGCTGTAGAATAAGAGTATATCACTAACAGACAACAGAGGCTTAATGATGTGGTCAGGCACCTATGGCAGCTGACACATGCAGGGACAGTGGTGACTTCTGGTTGGCACCACCACCGCACACACTACTGTGTAGCTGCAGCAACAGCCCTTTTTTTCCCACCCCACTCTCCAAGTCAGCACCTAGGGGGACTACCCTGGTTGCCCCACAGTAGTTATGCCACTGATGGACAATAGGCATTATGTATGTAGATCAGTGAGTCTCAATCAGGGTACTATGAGATCCTTCTCAGAGTGTTGCAGGGTGCTGTACAATATTAGCACTGTGTTTGCACAGATACACATGATTCACAAGATAAGCCCAGAGGTTTCAAATAAGAATCCATAGTATGAAAAACAATCTATATGGTCTTTCAGAGTTCTTTGCAACAGTAGAATTGCAGAATACTAACAACAGCAACAATTTGTGTTGTTGAAAAAGCATAAGTAAAAGCTAAGACCTGACCCTTCCAAGGGCTGCTTTGAGTCTAAAAAGTTTGAAAACCAGTGACAGATTAAGAGGAGGTAGATAGATACTCAGCGATTAAATGGTCATGCAGTTGTAAGGTGAAAAAGGAGATTCATCTTACAATAATTAGAGCCAAACACACCTTTTAAACTAATAAATCTCACTGAAGTCACCTTTGACTTTGGGCTTTTGATCTGGCCTTATAGAGTCAGTTGAGCCCAGATACTTCACAAGGATAGATTCCTCCCCCTTCTATGAAGATGTGGATTTGTGAATAGCCAGGATATAGACAAGCATAGTTAACAGCTGCATGGGACCATGGAGGTGGTCCATCTGTTTGCTATGGCTTTCACTTCAAAAGGTATAGTTTTTCTGATCAGCTGCATGGGATCACTGATGACACTTTTTGGAGTAAAAGCTGCAACAAACCTATTCAACAACTTGCTGTGAATTAAACAGGTGTGAATAGCAACAACTTGCTATGAATCAGCTGAATCTGAAAAACCCAGCTTCTGCTCTATACATGTCTGTTCATCATGAGTCCTCTATTCCTTTTTTTCTGTTAGATTCTTGCTAGAAAAATTCAGGAGAATGAGATGTAACTTGGCAACCTTCTCATGCATTCTGTAGTGTCTTTGGATGAAGGGGAGGAAGGGATGTTGGGCAGGGGAAAAGTTTGATATTTTTTTCTACCACCTCATTATCAGAAAGTGAAGGACTGTAGTGTGATCACATCTTTGTGTAATCTCATCTCTTATGTTTCCCAGTCTGACGCATCATGTACCTGGTACAGGGCACAAAGGGGAGTCTTGTTATGCTGCTCATTTAAAATCAATTAGCCAAATGATTTAATGGTTTAATTGATTTTAAATTATTAAAAACTGAAGATGTCATGTATTCCAAAAATGGGGAGCATAAACTCTAACTAGCAATTATTCTGGGCTTAAGTAATAGCTGCAAGTAGTTTGGTTTTCAAAATATGGAGATAACACGCAGCTAAATAAGGCCCTGTCCCAAGAAAGATTAAGTAACGCTTAACATTATGCATGTGAATAATCCTGTTGATTTCTAACTACAAAGGACCCATCTATTAGAGTCACTGATGTGTTGGTGGGAATTTTTAGTAGGTCTTGGGGGCTCCGGGATAATATTCTATCACCCATTTAAAAGAAGGGTTGAGGTGATATCACTTCTTTAGATGGCTTGTGCTGTCTCTGGATATTGTGATAACTGGATAGTGAGTATTAACTCTGTCAGAAAGGGAACTTATCCTCCAGGCTCCTTAAAACAGTTCTGAAGAGCACATATTTTACCTTTTGCAATATGTATCCTATTGCAGCAACTGTCAGATTATCAGACATTTAAAAAGCACCCTGGCAATCTTCCCTTCCAGAGTACTTAAGCACACACAGACCAAATCACATGAGCTAAACACTGTACTATGCTAAATTATGAATATACTTACAACGTTTTCCAGGAACAACATATGAACATTTGCAATTATGTGTACTTAACACAGGCTTGTTGCAATGTAGTGCTTTTTCTCTTTTCGATTATGACCATGGTAAAGCCTATTTGGTATAAATGGGGAAAAGCCTGGAAATGATGCCACTTTCCTCAGCAAGTATGTATACCCTTGTGCCCCGGGGAGATTGTCACAACAAAGGGAGACTATTTTTGCAGGGATACTTGTTTAAGCACTATTGATTAATACTTGGTTCACATACTTAAGTGGGGTGATATACATTTAGAGAGCATTTAAAATATTTCCTCAGGTGCAAGGGCTGAGATGGCAGGTCTGAGCAGCTATTGTTAAACTGGGAATAGATTCTTTCAGCTGGCTTGAGCCTCTCAGGGGAGCAGGAAATGTGAAATGCTTATTTGCATGAGGCAGGGCATGCTGGGCTAAATTTTACTGAGTAAACATTCATGCCATCCCTTCGGTTCCAGTAGCGTGGGGAGGTAGGAACGAGAGCAGAATTTGGTGCACTTTAATGTGTATTTTTGTGCCTAAATCTGGAACTTTATTGTTCCTCCCCTCTACCCAACAAACTGTTTCTTTTGCTGTTTAATTCCAACTAACTTATTTTTGGCTAGAGTGCAGTGGGAAGCTATCCAGCCTGTTTCCACTGCTTTTTTTTCTCTCTCTCTATGCTGGCAGTCACAGCTGTCATGACTTCATAACTATGAAACAGTAATGCAGGCAGGGATAACAGGGCCTGGATTGTATTTGTCTGGAAGTAGGTATAAAGTGGTGAAAGCAACCCGTGTACTGCTTGACCTTATGCTGTATTATTTTTGAAAATGGCTTTTATCATGCGCACAAATCACTTCATCTACTTAACTCCTTTCTAACTACTATGGCGAATGGCTTGAGTGGATTCTAGTCTCTGAGCAACAAAAATCCTCCCCCACCAAGACTACAACGTAAGACTGGGGTTATATATGCACAAAAGGGAGCACCTCTGCTGAAATCCTGGCCTTGATGAAATCAGTAGCAAAGTTCCTCCTGACCTTAGTAGGGTTAGGATATTACCCCTTATAGCCATTTTTCTGCATATTATATATACTATTTGGACACTGTGAAGGCAAGGGATCTATGTGTGTGTGCAGACTGATTGCACTTATTCTTTTATTAAATATACAGACACACTCTGAGAAGTAAAGGAAATAAATGATTTTTAAAAATACTTAACAGTCCAGCGTGATCTCTAAACAACTCCAGTATGAGACAGTTTTGGTTTAGATCCAAAGCTCCAGCTGAGATCTCACGTGCACACACACTAATTATTTTGATATCACATTACATTCAAAGACTAGATCCATACAGCTACCAGAACTGGGGTTGACTGAGGGGAAAGCAGGACTCTAAGAAACTATTTGAAATACACCAACAAAAAAACAGTCATAGTAGGTTGTGCAGCTCCTCATATTATGACTGATTCCTTCCCCACTCCCCTTTCTTGTAGTGCATGCTTGGATCAACAGGCAAATAATTAACAGTATTGATACAGCAATATAACTAAGGGGTGGGGACACAACTAGGGCATGGACTGTGGGTGTTGACTTGGGGGGGTCATAACAATAGCAGCTGCCACCACTGATCTCCTGACTGCTGTGCTGCTGCCAGGAGCTTGACCATGCCTGCTGCCTTGTATACTGGCAAGCAGAGCACAGATCTGACCAGCTACACTTATGGATGCTTAAAATGCCATTAGCTTCATGGTTAATGCTATCTTGTGATGAATGAGGCAGCGCACATCTTTCTCAGAGCTGCTGTTTCAACCTGTCTGTAGACTCCACCAGATATCAAGGCATTGGTTTCTAGTTGGCTCCTATCTTGGAACTTAGCTCTTTTATAATATGCATTAGGTCAGGGGCGATGCATAGGGGATGCACGTGGGTGCACAAAAACAATCCCATAAACAGCAAAGACATCCTCACTGGACTAGCAATAGCAATTAGGGAAACATTGGCCTGTCCACACTATATTAATAGCTTGAATTACTGCATGATATCATCCTGAACTGTTCTGGCAGTTGGAGTTCACATTTTACCTGATAGTAGTCAGAAGGCTTTCATTTTTGTTTTCTTTTCATGTTGATATACAATAGCTATCTCTGGATTTTGCTCCCCTGTGCTTTTGTCAAATGCTCTAGAAAGTGTGTCTGCAACCATTAATTTTTTCCCAGGTTTGTATTTGACTGGAAACATGGTGCACCCACATAATTCATTCCATATGTTAATCAGGGTACGAACAGACATGAACTAAGGTTAGAGTCAACCATGTAACTGGGGATATAGACAAATCTACTAATTGTACCAATATCAAAGAATTCCTATACAGGCTGTTACAATGCAGTTATTATGTTGGTATGACTCTGTAGTGATACAAATGTAACAAAACTAAGTTTAATTCTGCCTCATTCAAGGTCAAGGTTATGGTGATTTAGCTAACGCATCGCTATAGGATCATACACACAGAAGAGTTGATGTTTGCTCCTCAGTAGTAGCTCACCCTCCCCTTTTAAGACAGGTTGAATTTTTGTTTGAGCATATCCTTAGATGCAAATTCATGCCATAATTCTGGAATCAAATATGTGCAGTCTTACTGAATTTTAAACATCTGAGGACAGAATTTGATCCCTGTAAATAACTAATGTAGAGAGAGCCAAAGCTGATCCTGAAATATGCCTCATTCAGTGATTTCCTCTATCATGAATTAAAATCTGAACTGTAAAAATATTGTTTTAAAGAGAGATCATTACTTGAACATCTAGATTTCCACTTTATTTTGATGTGCCACTATAGATAATCAGACCAAAGGACTTAAATAAAAGAAATGTTAGTCCTGAGATGACCTTATTAAACATCATATACAAAAATCCTTCTTAATATTTCTTTTTAATACTTATTCTAGATTACAACTCCCTTGGTTGAAGAACACTTTCTATAGCTATAATGTGCTGATTTTACAGTTACTGAAGAACCCACATAACAGCAGGAGTGAGGTTTTACAGGCACCATAATAATGACCAGGCTATTAAACATCAAGCAGTAGCATTTTTTTGGCCTAACCTGAGAGCTCCCTAGGGAAAAGCCATAAAATACAGTCCAGTACAAGATGTCACCCACATGGGCCAGATTTAGTTTATGGATGAAATTGTAAGTGATTAACACTGATGTTTAATATCTGCTAACAGCGTGATTGCATACTTGACCAACATAAGAAAACATGGTCAAGTCCTTATTTATGAATGTACAGTATGAATCAGCCCAAAAGGAAATACTTGTAAAGTCAACCACTGAATGGTTTACCAATATGGAAATAACCTAAGTTGGTTCCAAGTGCTGAACTCCTTGTTTATAACAAATGGAGAAAACAGGGGGAAATATGAGAAGGTGGGGAAGAAAGAGAGAATTTCCCTTTGACAGATTGGAGCTACTTGGGACACTTTGGTTCAGGGATTTAGTTGGGAGATCCAATCAGTAGCCCAACAAGAGAGAGACAGAATGAATCAGTATGAGCCATGAGTTAGTTCCAGATACAAGCTGCTTGCAGTTGGTCTGGCGA
This sequence comes from Alligator mississippiensis, assembly GCF_030867095.1. NCBI lineage: Eukaryota > Metazoa > Chordata > Crocodylia > Alligatoridae > Alligator > Alligator mississippiensis. Next base: position 204,961,973 of record NC_081826.1, on the reverse strand, counting down.
ATGGTATCTTCAGCCAAACCACAAATTTTATATGCCTTGCAGGCTTCTCCAGTTCCCTCAGGGGTGGAGGTATAGTAAGCTGCAGTGTGCCACAGGAGAGATGGAGTAGCAGAGAATTCTGATGTTCAATATGTGAAAAGGCAACTTATGTGATGCATCATCTCATTAGTTACATAGGATATATTACTCAGGGCCTGGATTTACGGCAATATCTATAAAACCACGTGCAGTGCATTGGGCAGTTGCTGAGATTGTGGAATTCTTAGATGAATAAAAATTACCAAGAAACAACTTCCCTATTTATTTTCATTATATGTGCTTCTGAAAAAAAATTTAGATTGAGAACTAAGGAGCTTGACAAAGTACTATTGCAAGCTTCTTTACACATATACCTAAATCCCTTTCTGCTGTTTAAAATGTTAATTTCCTTGTGCTAGAAGCATTATTTACCAGCCTTGCAACCTTGCTACAAGCTATCAGGCAAATAATACAATGATGAAGAAAATTAAATGAAAAGAATCCACCAAACGTATTTTACTTGACAGGGAAAAATATACTAGCCATCACAAGTAAATAAGTATAACTTTCTAAGGATGCAGGATATATCCTCTTTAAAGAGGGGTAAATTGAGGCATGGTATACATCCATACATACCATGGTATACATCCATGGCATACATCCTCTTTAAAGAGGGGTAAATTGAGGCATACCCAAGTTGTAAAGTCAGAAAGAAAAATAAAATCCAGGAGTCCTTGACAAAAGGTCCAATGCTATAACTACTAAACATCTCCTATCTCACATGCATCTGCTTTATGTAGACATATCATGATTCTTAAATGGTTGAACTTATGCATGCTTATACTTGTTACTATATATATTATGATAGACCATTCTTTATGGCTCCTCCAGAGATTTGTATGGATGGCGCTGTCAGCTTCTATTAGTGTTTTCAATCTGAAGCTTTCCTTTTTTTATACAGTGTATTCCTTTTTTCCCTTTTGCTGATGTGTTTGACTTACCCCTTCATCAGCTAGCACACTAAACACACACACTAAAACACATGGGGGGGAAGAGAGAGAGACAGAGAGAGAGAGAATACAAAGTACAATGATGGCATTCAAATCAAACTGAATCAGGAGGTGGATGATAAACACAACATAGTTTCCATTGCTTAACTCAGTATTTTAATGAACTCTTCTGCCAATATATTTCCATACCGTGCCTCTTCCCTAGGTAACATCTGGAAAGGCAAAGATCACAGATACTGTCATTTTAGCCATGATGTAAAGACAAGCAACCCCACACCTGTCATATTAGGGGAGAAAGAAAAGAAAGATACCTTTACTGCGTATTCTGTGTTAAGCTAGAAAACAGCCATTGACAAAACTCAAGCCTCATTTCCTTCACTTAATATACTCCAGGCAATGACTGGTACTTAAAGTCTCCCATTACTACCACTTAGTCTTTTTACATGCTTTTTTATTTGCTCAGTCATTTCACAGAAGATAAATCACAAACTAGCAATACAGCAATACTGATAACGCAAAATTGTTTCTTGGATCTTCAGGATAGCTCCTTGCAGGACCGTCACTGACAGAGCGTGCTGTTGTTCTGCATATATGTAAGTGAACTCATGTGCTAAGGATCAAAGTATTGCTGAACTAAAATAGCAGCTCAGAAAACCCTGCTTAGAAATGCTGCTTTTAAACATCACAATTATTTAAAATGATTTAATATGAGGCACATGTGAGAACTGTATTTTTAATGACAAGAAGCTTACATTTATATGTCCTGAAAGGAATATACTATTTGTCACCAGCTTCATCTTGGGCTTGTATCATCTCAACAATTCAATGTAGAGGTCTCAAAATCCTACGGAAATTCATTCTATTAATTTCTATTCATTTCTATAGGTTCTTTCCCTACCATGCATCTCTTCTCTGATGGATCTGAGGGATGCATCCATATATACATTCCAATGTGACTAGTCCATTTGTAAGTTACTCTCATAGGAAAGTATTTCCAAGCTATCACTCATATGTACTTCGCACTGATATTATTTTTCAAAGTATGGGCACAATTCTAGTCCTGCCAGTACTAACCAGTGACCAGTCTTTCAGGAGGTCATACATGTATTTCTGTGCCTTGCAATCAGGCAACTGCCTGGCAGACTGAGAGTTTCTTACAAGATTTTGGTTCCCTTCCCAAGAATCCTTCCCCTGATGGTATTGTCAGAACCTGTATTTCCCCAGACAAGTTGAAGAGAAGACCTGGGTTATACTGTAGTCTTTGGATGTTAAGTGGGTATTGATATTACATTACATTTAACAGAAGATTTTGTAAAATCACTGAATTTAGATTAATTTTTGCCTATGGAGGGAGTGCCAGAGAGTGCCCAAACCCACTGACCCATTGCGAGTGCCTAAACCAATTAACCCATTGGTTAAGGACAGTAAATGCTTTCCTTTCTAGGAATACTGCATTATAATGGGAGTCACAGAAGGACACATGCTGTCCTTTATCCCCTTGGAACCCAGTAGGATGCAACACCTTATTTTCACTAGGGTTTCAGCGTAAAAAAGACACATGCTATGTAGATGTGCTAATTAATATTTGATTGATGAAACCTAGAGATGAATTTGATGTAAGAAGTCAGGCTCAACCTGCTTAATCCTTTTTTTTTGGTTTGTTTGTAAGTCAATTATTGTAGCAATAGTTACAAAAAAAATAAATAGAAAAAGCTAGTTTTCCTTATCCTCTGAAACTGCCCTATTAGAAAATGTAGCAGCGGTTAGAGTTTGGTGTGTAACACAAACTCTTTGCCATTCACCCATAGCCATCTTTTAAATAGGATGGTGCTTCATTTTGCTTTAATCATTCATTATAGGCTCTGGAGACCTGTTTTAAACCCCTCTGAAGCTGATGAGAGGTCTAAGTCTGATGGTTCAACAGCATTTTCATTAATGCTATTCTGTACATCCAGTAACTAGTTACAAAAGCTAAGGGTTCTTAGAAGACGACGGGTTCTTAGACAGTTGACACTCACAAAAGTTAGAAGGAACTCCCTCCTCTTTTTAAAAATGTCTGTCACTGTGACATATGCTTCCCAGGCTTATTCTCCCTCTTTTAAACAAATGACAGACAACATAACATTTGTGAAGCTGAAAAACTGACAAGACGTGAGTCCTATTTCGGGTTGTGTCCTTATTAATTAATCAATTTTGCAACTGCCTTTAGAAATCCAAAACATTAGTTTAATCAAACTAAAGATAGTTGGAAGGATTTTATTTTAAATGAATGGCAAAAAACTTAAGAGCTGCTAAGCACCGATTGTCTTACTAAAGGCTCCTTTCAAGCCAAAAAAGAAGTGTCATATTCTCATTCTAAAGTAGCTGTGCTGCATGTTGTAGGAAATTTCCCAAAGGATCCTAAATCATTGACGTAGTTCTGAAAATTGTTGCCATGGCCTTCTTTCTTCCCTTTGCCTTTTTTTGTCTATTTAGATACTAAACTCTTCCTATTCTCTGTAATTTCTTGAACAATGAAATGTTGATTGTTATTGGAGCCTATAAAAACTACATCAATGTGCATAATAATAGTGATATAATGTGGAGGCAACTCCTGTGTGATTTGCAAAAACAGCAAATGAGCAAATGAATGGGCATCTGAAGGAAAGATGACAGGTTAGAGGAAGAATACGGCCTGACTCTTGGGGAAGGACCAGAGGGTTCCAAAGACGGTAATCAGAATGGACTCTCTATGCTTTTCTTTAGAGAGAAGACAAATCATTGCAATGAATTAACATGCATTACTTATATATAAGGCCTATTTTTTCTCTTTCTTACACCAGTGTAAATCTGAGTAATTCCCACCAGGCTAGCTTCAGTGTAAGTGGGAGAAGAATCAAATCTAAAACCTTATGATTTGAAACAGTGTCTCTAAAGGATAAAAAAAAGTCCAAGAACACATAGAAATGCATGTTCTGCCACGTAATGTTTTCTTGTGTTTGTAATGTATAGCTCTCTGCTATAATATAACAAGACAACTTTCCAGCAACATTAAAGCTGTGAGAAAAGAGCTTGTCTTCACAATTTTTTCTTTCCAATTCTTGTTTGTTAGGTTATTTGTTTCTTCTTTCTCCCACCAGCCCTTGTGGAGCCAAATCTATGACTTGCTGTGGGGTTAATGGGATTTGAGCATACTCAGTACCTTGCAAGAGATGTTCAGCAACTTGAAGGACTGGGCTCTGTGTTATAACTTCTGGAGGGGCTCTGCTCTGTAGTTATCATAAGAATACTGTTCTGCCAAAGTTCACTAGGCTTATGCACTTAATCATCATTCCTACTGGGATCCCACTGCATAGGAAAGCGCTACAACACATACACTTATGATATCCATATCTTTTTTTCCCTGTAATTCATTTCTTGTATCATCAGTCTCTGAAATGATGAACACAAATCAAGTCACAAAAATTTACTGAGACAAGAGTAGACATGCAAGCTTAGAGGCCTATGAAATTGCCATGTGAAAGGTTGACAAGGTCTTTGGATAAATCTGATATCTTTTATTAGGCTAACTAAAATTTTAGTTGGCCTAATAAAAGATATTGAATTTACCCAAAGAACCTTGTCTGCTTATGTCCTTAGACTAACATGTATAGGACCTACAACCTATACCCCTGAACCATGTCAAAGGTTACATGCAATAGAGTTTACCAGCTGGTTTTCCCAAAACAGAGCCGATGCCATACTAATCAGCCAAAGGTAGGTAATGGAATGGAAAGCTAATAAAAGTATCCAAGACTCAAGGTCCACTAGAATGTATAATTTCTTCACATGTTAATTGTTTTCAAATCATATATTTCTGGCAGATTTTGATACAAGGCAGGAGAATGTGTAATGCAAAAGTTTAACTGTAGTCCTAAACACCTTTGTGGTTTGTAGATTGCCAGAGTCAAGCATTACTCAATGTGAGCAGTGATATCTGAAACAGGCTCCATGCAAAACAAATTAATCTCAGCATCTGTCCTTACATACCTTCAAAGGGGGTGTAAAACTGTTCAAAAAGATCATGTACCAGTACACAATATATGACTAGCACACATATGTTTTACATACTGGAGGTATAAAATAGGCATGGCTGTAACAGTGGCTGACTGAGCTGTTGCCATCAATACCACAGCAGCCAGTGCTGCTATGTTCATTGTAGCTGCCCAGATGTGGAGCTGTCCTGCTATACCTTGGGACAGTATCTTCAGCAAAGCCCTTTTTAAATAGAACATTCCTGTGAGCAGACTTCTGAAATGAAAGAAACCCTTATGTAAATAAAGAGGCACATAACTTTTTAACATAACTTTTGACTTTTAATTTAAAACTGTGCTAACAGGAGAAAGGTTACATGAGCAAATTGGATAGAGGTGGCTCACTGAGAAAGTTGGAATGGTTTTAATGCATCTGAGTTCTTTTCCACAATGTCGTTCTGATTCGTTTCCAAGAGCATGTTAAAAGCACAACAATTTTGTGGTTAGACAATAAAATAATGAACAAACTCTCCTTGGGAATCTGTAAAAAAGCTCTGTAAATTGGGAAAGAAACTTCAATATCTCTGTGCAAACAGGTGTAATCCCTACAGGCTCCTTGTCCTTAAGCTGCTTATAAACAATGCAAAACTAAGTTTGAATACATTTTTATAAATGCACATGTAAATTATACAGTTGTGTATGTATGCACATGCCTAACATGCAGATATGTGCATAGTAGATTTGGTGTAGTATACTAGCTAAATTTATATATGCAATGCTATTTTTACAGTATTTGAAACAAAAAAAGAAAGGAAGAAAGAGATTACCAGGAACTCCTTCCAGAGTATACAGAAAGCTAGATTTAAAATACCCAATTTAGGCACTGCTAGCAGCATAGTCACAGCAGCACAGAGTTCAGCAAAGATTGAATTGATTCAGCCTTGGTCTGGACTTGTTCCCTAGGCTAGGGGCAGAACCAATAAGCGAGTGAACAGACATTCACTTTTGCTTCTGGAAATGCAGCCACATGCCTGCCATGGCCCAGACCAGAAGTTGGGCATGCCTCTCTGCTTGGCTAGAACAGACAGCTTGAGCTAAGACAAGTGAGCCCATCCACCTGTGTAGGATCTGATGCCTCAGTTTCTGGAGGTCAAGGGGAAGCAAGGTTGTGGTGTGGAACTGAATGCAATGATCCCATCTGGGGTGGATCCATCCACACATCTGGGGTGGATCTGAGGGGGAGTGCAGTGGCACAGATGTAGCCTCCTTTCTGACTGCCATGAGCAACAGCGGGGATTTTAGGTCCATAAATCAGCTAAAAATCCTGTCTCAGTCCCCTGCTCTCAGCACCCCCTCCCTCCCCATCCATCCCCACGTATATGGGCACCCACTGCTGCCACTGCTGCTGTGCTCACTGACCCTGCTGTTCCTAGTGATAGGGAAGGGGAGCTGTCTAGACCTGCTTCTGCCTGCTCCAGCAGGGAACTACAGCAGCTGTGGCAATGGAGACATTCCTTCCTTGGGTGCTCCATGCCAGCTTGGGAGGAAGTGCAGGGCTGGCAAACCCACTGCTACCATCTGTTGAATCCACTCCTCTGGAGCCCTTCCCCACTGTGAAATGAATTAGGGGAGTCATGGCTTTGGGGGGGGGGGGGGGCAGGGAGCCAGAGCCTCTGTAGGCAGGCTCAGCAGGGCAAACCTGGAGGACTGGGCAGAAAGGAAGATTCCCCTAACTGCCACTACTATCCCTTGCTAAACCTGGCTGAAAGGGGGCAGGAGCAACTCTGGAGCAGCAGCAGCAGGTGGGGAAGGGGGTGAATAGGAAAGGAGGGGATATGCTGCTGAGGACAGAGGAGGGGAGCATGGTGCCAAGAAGAGAGAAGGTGGGAGGGGGGACTAGATTCTGGACTGATTCAGGGACTTAAAAAAAAAGTCCCTACTGCTGATCCCCTGATGTGGTCTGCCTGCCTGGGGGTGGGGGATGGGGAGGATCCCATGGGAAGCCTGTCTGAGGGAGAGAGGAGTCCAGGAGAGCTGGCTGTGCTTTAAAGAAGCCTTGTGAGATTGCAGGAACAAACCATCCTAATGTGAAGGAAGACTAGCAAGTATGGCAAACGACCAGCTTGGCTTAGCAGGAATCTCTTCAGTAAACTAAATCACAAAAAGGAAACTTGTAAGAAGTGGACACTTGGACAAACAACTAGGGAGGAGCATAAAAATATTGTTTGGGCATGCAGGGATGAAGTCAGGAAGTCCAAAGCTCAACTGGAGTTGCAGATAGCAAGGGACATGAAGGGAAACAAGAAAGGTTTCTCCAAGTATGTCAGTAACAAGAGGAACAACATTGTACCACCAATCTCTAGAAAGGCAAATTTGAACTTTTTCTCTTCTATTTTCAAATGTGGTTTTAAGGGCAAGCAAAGTAATTATCCCTGTGTATTCAGCACTGGTGAGGCCATATCTGGAGTACTGTGTTCAGTTTTGGGCACCCCACTACAGAAAGGATGTGGACAAATTGAAGAGAGTCTAGGGGAGGGCAGCGAAAATGGTTCGGGGGCCGGGGCACATCATTTATGAGGAGAGGCTGAGGGAACTGGGATTATTTAGTCCAGAGATGAGAAGACTGAAAGGGTATTTAATAGCAGCTTTCAACTACCTGAAGTGTGGTTCCAAAGAGGATGGAGCTAGACTGTTCTCAGTGGTGGCAGATGATAAAACAAGGATCAATGGTCTCAACTTGCAGCAAGGGAGTTTAGGTTAGATGTTAAGAAAAGCTCTCACAAGGAAGGTAGTAAAGAAATGGAACAGGTTATGCAGAGAGATTGTTGAATCACCATCCTGGGAGGTTTTTAAGACCTGGCTAGACAAAGCCTTGGCTGGGATGATCTAGTTGGGGATGGTCCTGTTTTGAGCAGGGGGTTGGACTAGATGACCTCCTGAGGTCTCTTTCAACCCTAATTTTCTATGATTCTAACTGATGGTATCATATATGACTTAGAGATTTCCTTTGGAGCATCAAGAAGCCTCATTACTACCTAAGCTTATATGATTCAATTCATGTGAGATGTAACTGATGTTCAGGGATAGCATGGGCCTGATGTGCAGATGTGAATTTTGTTCATTAGTTTCTAAAAAGAGGTTGGAAGGCATGTATGATGTATCTAGGTGACCCCTCAATCAGCCTGTCAAATTGCTTGTATTCCTTATTTCATCTGTAGATCTGAACAAGCCCCCAAACAAGTTTTTGACCATTTTTAAGTGACGTTACCCCCTGTGCTGAAAGTCTACAAAATGAAATGTCTTTCACTTCATTCAAGTAAAATAAAGACAGAGCACATAATACATAGATTTACAATCTTAACCTTTTATAGTGCATCTTCTAAGACTGCAAATGCATTTTATGGGCCAAGTGGCTGTTCTAATGGGACATAATAAAACAATCAAGATCCTAAACTGCCTGCTAGGCAATTTCTCATGCTTTCCAATACCCTAGGAGTGAGGTTGTTTTGAAATAATCACTTCATCTATCTGCACATAGATGGTAAAACTATTTCATAATGCAGAGTGTATATTTCTGGGACAATAGGATTTTCCTTTTCTCAGAGATAAAATATATAGATCTTATTATTATGCCATGCCTAATGAAGTCTCTTTCTTTTGAAACACTGTAAATTTCTGGCTAAGTGGAAACATTGTGTTCCAGATAGTGTCAAAGTTCAGAGGCACATTTTGGCGCAGGATTTGCTTTGAGTTATGTACCATGGCTCCTGCTAACAGTAACAAAAACAGGAGTTTTGCCTGTAATTTGTGGGGCTCCACATTAAAAGCAACCCTTTCCCCCCCCTCAAATCCTGTTTCCTTTAATACAATTCATTTAATACAATCTTATCTCTGAGCTTCCTCTGATCATTTGTTAAACTGAACTGCATTATGAAATACATGGAGGTTGTATGTTATGTCAGTGTTTTGGTTGAGGATGTTTTCTAAACATGCCTTTCTCCGTGGAAATTATAAAATGTAAAGATCAGTAGCTCTCAATGAGACAAAATACTATTTTTTCTTGGAGAAAATGACTGCATGAGCCCTGCTGTGAGAAACCATTCGGCTGCTAGACATAGGAGACTGTCATTAAGACGACTATTGGTTGAGATGAAATGATTTGCCGATCTCTGGTAAACAAAAGGCCTCTGTATCCTTCTGATTCATTTCGAAAGTGTCCTTTACAGCATAGGAATGTGCCTGTTTTGAGGATGAATATCCTTTCCTAAATCCTGCTGATCTGAAGGCTGTATGACAACTTCCTGCATACTCTGATGACTGAAAATAAGCAAATATGTTTCCTGACTCTGGGCCAGTTTCAGCTACTCATACCTATAAGTTCAAGTAGCACCTTACTTCTCCATAAGCACCTCCACTGACCAGTATGCACGGAAATGTCAAGATACACTGCAAGGGTGGGATCCTCACTGTATCTTTTGCCCTTGTACTCAGGACAAAAGAGCCAGGATGATGTATGAGGACCCCTAGAGCCCCCTGTGTTGGAGGAAAAGGATTTATCAAGTGCAAGATCCTTCCAACTTTGTATTAAGAGGCACAGCAAGGCAGAACAGGCCATGGGGGGCAGGGCTGTATGACACACTGCTGTTTTGACTCCTGGCAGTGCTCAGCCCGTAGGACTGACTGGGAAGGTTACTGTAACTTTAGACAGACTCTTAGGGCCTGCCGTTTGCAGGTAAGATGCCTTTGTGGACTAAGCTGCTGTATTTTATTAACCTATTTTCTCCAGGGCTGCATTAATAGTTATGCAGAGGGCCTGCAGAGGGCCTTCAGAATAGACCAGAAGGCCTCAAAGAGTGTTTAAAGCCACTATAGCCCCCATGTCTGCTTGGGCTGGAGTGTTATGTTAGGTCTCCTATATCTGTGTATGAAATCACATCCAATTTGAGATTCCAAGACTCCAGTATGCACTGGTGCTGTTTCCTCTTCCATTAACTGCTGCTCCCCTCTCTCTTCCTGCTGCTTTCCCATCTCTGTAGTTGTTTCTAATGCAGGGGCAATAGTTGTTTCTCATACAGAATGGGAGTTGTGGTAGTAGTCTTCTGCAGAATCATACCATCTGTGGATATACTGGTGTATATATTAAACTTCTGCCAGTGGGTTGCAGTCAAATGATCATCAAACTTCCTTTATAATATTGTTAGGGAAGATTCAACTAAAATATCTGGTTTGAAAAATGCAAAAAATTGCCTGTGTCTTTGAAAATGACTGGGGTTTTTTAAGTTGTCCATTAGTAGAGAAACTCTAAAAATTACCTAATTTGGCAGTTTCAGGATTTTATTGCTTTTTAATTCCAGTTCTTCAAAAGAAATGAAAGAAATAGAAATTGATTCATAAACCAGAACTAATCAGAGTAATCCTCTACTTCTTTGAGGTTTTTAATGTTTTCTGTAATTGCATGTGTTCTGGAATTTAATATTGAGTTGTTTGAACTTGTATAGCATCGTGTGGAAGTAGTTTTCTATTCTAAGCATTTTATTCCTGTGTGTTTGAAAGTCTAGGTCATTATAATTTCTTAAACAAAAAAAAAATGAAGTCTCCTTATATTTGAAGCCAATATTTTTAAATCCACTTCAGACTGGCTTCTAAAATTGGATTCCCACTTTTGTCTGCCCACAGGTTGCTGCGCAAACTGGTTTTGTGCTTCTAAAATTCCCATGTACATACACATAAGCATGTGTTTATACACTGTAAGAAGGTTTCCTATACCACTAGATTCTTGCACAAATGCAGTTTCTACACACATACCAGAGTCCTTTGGAAATGCAAAACTATGATACTATCTCCACAAAAACTTGTAGACACAAAACTGAATGTGTTATTTAAATGACTGTTTTTGAAAATGTGATCTTTTAATGGTCAGTGCAGACTGCTTACAGACTGCCTTTTCTGAAAAATCACATAATAAAGAGAGATGTGGAAATCATTAGCTATAACATACACTAGCTCATGTGGGGTGGATTAAGAAGCCACTCATAGGCTAGGGACAGAAGTTACACATAAACTGGTTTAAGTGATCAGAAACTGTTCTGTAACAGAACAGAAGTTCAGTGCACATAAACCAGTTTCAAAATGGCTGAAACTGGTTTAAGATAAACTGGTTGAATGTAGTATCAGACTTAACTGATTTGGGTCAAACTGTTTTATGAAACTTTTGTCCCAGACCCCTTCCTGGTTCAAGTTAAATCAGAGTCCCCCAGCATCGCAGCGTTTTGTCTGCTCCAGAGAGCAGGGCTCGCTCTGCCCCTCTGCTTCCTAGACTGAGCAGTGAGAGCTGACTCACTGCACCCCCTCCCAAGGAAAACTAGGCTGGGGTCTGGGTGCCAGGAAGTGGGGTTAAACTTCTCTTCCCCTGAGTATGGAGCTGCCCTGCCCTGCTTACTTAGTGCTGGCTGCATCTGTGGCCTACTAATCCCAGAGGCACCTGGAAGCAGGAAGAGGAAGTGATGAGCAGCCCTGCAGAGTCCTACTGATGTGATTGTGGACTACAAATCCCAGAGACCTCGGGGGCAGCAGGAAGAAGTGAACACACAGCCCATGCTGGCTATGTGCCAGAGAACTGTGCTCTAGTGCCCCCTGGCTTCTGGCTTGAGCCACTGCAGGGAAGTGGCTGCATTTCCTGAATCAAAAGTTAACACCTGTTCATTTGCTTATTGGTTCAGTCTTTGCAGCTTAGACTTACCTGCAAAGACTGAATCAGTTTAGCCTTAGGCTTTTTGACAGTCTGTACTTAGTCATAAGGGCCTTGTTACATATTGCACTTTGAGCTGCTCAAATACTGATTGATGTTAGTGTTAGCTGAAGTTTGGAGCAGTCGCACCTTAAGGCCAAACCCCTTCTTTGACTGTTCTTCACCTTCACAGCTGTGACTTGCCACTAGAGGGCAGGTGAGCCAAGACAGGCTTCTATCCCTGCCCTAGGTGAGTAGGTGTGAGAGATGGGTTGCGGGGGAGGCAGGAACATGAATCTTTGAGGTTGAGAGTTAATAGGATAGGGGTGGATAATGGAATGGGATGTGAAAAGGAAATAGGGGTGGGGGAAGAAGGGTGAAATTAAGGAAGTTGGCCACTGAAGGATAAAATAAAAAGAAGAATTTAAAAAAGAAATAAAGAAGTTAATTAAAAGAGATCTCATGGTTTAATAAATTGGGATTTGAGATTGAGGTCTGGGGGATACTGGTTGTGCTTCCTGGGGTGGCTGGAAGGGGGGAGTGGTAAGGGAAGGTGCTTTTGTGGGAGCTACTACTCTTGCTCTGGGAAGAAAGCCCCAGTACATTGGCGATGTGTAAGGGGTACACATGGGTGCATGTGCACCCCCTGAGATTGGCGGTTCACCCTCAAGAGAAGCACTGCTGATGCTGCCAGAGGCACCTGGGGGCAGTCGCTGCTTCCCACCCCCTCTCACCACTGACACCACTGGTGGCATCTGTGGGTGGTCATCGATCACTGCTGGCCACTGCCTACACTGCTGGCAGCATCTGTAGGTGGTGCTTGCCACTGCCTGCAGGCCCTTTGGGGGCATGTGTCACTCATGATCCAGCTCATGGGGACCGCATCTAACCCTCTACCTTGTTCCCAGCCACCATCCCCCCTAAACCCACTCTCAAGATCTGTCTGTGCCCCATGACCTCGCTAGCTGGCATGTGCTCTGCAGGCTGTTTGTCCTGTGGGAAGGAGGAGGAGTTGGCTTGGTGCCAGAACCAGCCTCTTGGCAGTAGAGTTCAGGGGGTGGAAAATTTGTCCACATAGAACAGGAGGGCAAGAGAGGGGATACTGAATCCTGGGATGCTGGAGGACCACAACTTGGGTGGCTCATTTGTGGGAAGTGACCACACATTAATGGAACGTGAGCTGGGTAACAGATCAGAGAGAAACTTGCCCTGGAGTGGCATAACTTTAAGCATCCTAAAGTATTCTTAAAATTAGTTTCAGCTGTTAATGGGGGAACAGTCCAGGGGTTAAGAGTGCCAGGAGCCACCAAAAATGAATGTGTAACAAGGCCCTAACTCAGCCAATATGTTTAATTGACTTAACCTTCTCTCTGAATGAAATCTTTCCCAGTGCAGAAGGCACTGCAGTCTATGCACTATTTAAGCCAAATGAAAATCTTAAGTGGAACTAAAGGTATGTGTAAATCTTGTGCCAGCCTGCTGCACTAGGGTGAAATTTTCTTTTCATGGATAAAGATCATATAGGTGAACCTAATGTTGTGATGTAATGAGAGTGGTGAAAAAGAATAGCACAGAACCTAAGAGGTAAAGTGAAAACAAAGAAAAGTTTTCTTAAGAAACGCAAAAGGAGAATTAATACCAGACTTCTCTAGAACTAAAGAAAGTTTCACTGCACTTCTTTAATTTGAAAGGGGATAGAGAAATGAAAATTAATTGTTCACTTGAGAAAAGAGTGCAGAAAGTGTCTTGAAATGAACCATTTAAAATGCCTTCTTTCAATTATCAGTGGACTGAAATATTGTGTCTCAGAATTTTTTCCATATATTCATTAATTATGCCTGGGCTCTTGACTCTTTTAAACGTTTATATCTTTAAATTAAATGTCAAGGTTTCTCTAGAGCCCTTTGCGGTTTTATTTTTTTTATTTATGCTTTAAAAAAGAACTTTGAAATATTAAACTTCTTGCTGCTTCTTTCTTAGCTTCCTGTGTAGTAAATAGAAATAGCACCAATGCCTCTGAATTCAATTCTGGAGAAGTTCCAACTATCTATATATCAAGCTGGCATGTGTTCAAAAATTTCTTTTTTGTTTACTACATGATGTAGGTTCTCCTGAAAAATGGCATAAATTTCAAGCATCCAGTGTCAGGCAAATTTGATGTAGAATTATATACAGTACATCAAGAAAATTTATGGTAGATGGGAGTAGTAGAGGGACTATCCATCAAAAGCACATAGACATGTGCATCCTTCCAAATATAATTCCTTTCCAAACTAAGCCAGGATTAAGTAAAGATGTTTTGACCACAATATGTTATTTTTAAAAGGTAGCTAGTGACTGTAATAGATTAAGACTAAACTTGGCTGAGCCTGACTAAAGCCACAGAGAGCTTCGCTTGCTTTTATTTACGGTTAGGGGAAGATTGCAAAATTTGAGGGCCTTCAAAAATTTGAGGCCCCAGAACTTGCTTACTTGTATTTACTTGCTTACTTGTCATAGGATGAGAGTTTTGAAAAATGTGTGTGTCCCTGTACACATTTGTATCCCTATCCCCGTCCCATATCTCCACATGGGCCAGTTTAAATATGCTGATGCTCCTGCAAAGTCCTAGGGTGCAGACAGAAGTGCAGCTCAGTTTAGGGGTTCCCTAGCTACAGCTGAAGGGTAGGGTGAGTATATTGGAGTCCCCCCCAATTTGGTGGTTGCAAAACCACCAGACTGAACTTCCTCTGCTCCCGTTCCCCGCTCCCATTCTTAAAACAGTGACAGCCTGGCAGGCAGCTCAGAGAGGAGTTAGAGAAGACGCTATGTTTTGAAACATCCTCATCTGACCCCTCATGCAATGAGGGTTCAGATTTTCACCTGATCAGCTATTTTTTAAGTGATCTGCAGCTGTGTGCTTGTGTTTGCTCTTGGATATACACTGTTTTTTGGGGCCAGATTGGGTGAAAATTATCACTTCTGTCTGCGCCTCTAATATTATCCAACTCTTAAAACATTCAGTTGGGCTTGATCTGAAACCCAGTGAAATCACTTGAAAATAGTGGCACAACTAGAGTGGAGCTGCCCCAGGCACTGACTTTTATGGATAGAGAGGTACAAACCACCCCCCCCCAACCTGCCTGTTATTACAGCCATGAGATCACAGTTGTGACTGCAGCAGCGGCAGCAACAGGAAGTCACTGCTGCCCCTGTGTGTGGCACTATCATTACACCTCTGCTTGAAACACAAAGATTCTCATTGAGTTTATTTGGGATTTGGAGTGGGCCCTCAGTTTTACGCCTGTTTATAAGATCAAATTGAATATCTGCTCTTCACTCTTCTCAAACTTTCTGTGCTGTGACGTTTGAGTCTCTGAGTTTATTTCCATGGTGAAAGCACAAAGTTGTGAACAGGGAATGCATCACAAACTGGGTTCTACAGGAACATATTTATATGCATAAATATTTATTTTTGAAGTTATTATACATATATATATGGATAAATATTTATTTTTGAACAGGAAAATCTATCTAATCCAGAGGCAGGCAAAGTCTGGCCTGTGGGCTGGATTGTGCCCAAGGCAGACTCCATTTCCCACCAGCCCCTGCCCATGTTGCTGCAGCCAGTTTCCACTGAGACCCCAACAGCAGCAGGGCTATGACAGTGTGGGGCTGGGGCTTCCATGGAGACCAGCCCAGAAGCACTGGCAGGGTGCACAGCTGGGTGGCGAGCTGCTCTAGGGCTGGGATCTTGTGGCGGTAACAGTGTGGTCTGGAGCTGGTGCAAAACTGTGATCTGCTGCCCACCTGCCCTGGGCAGGGGTGTACAGGCAGAGGATTGCAGCTCTGTCCTTGCTCCAGACCATGTTGTCACCACCCCAAGATCCCAGTCCCAGCTCTAGAGCAACTCCTTGCCTAGCCACACACACTGCCAATCCTGCTGGGGCTGGTCTCCATGGAAACCCTGGCCCTGCCACTGCTGGGGTCTCCATGGAAACTGGCCGCAGCGATGTTTGCAGGGGCTTCTGGGAAATAGAGTCCAGCAACTGGCCAGATCCACCATTTGGCCCACTCCTGATCTAATCTATCCAAGTCAGGAGTACTATGTATTAATTTCAGTTGCTTTCCCATGTGCCTATTTTAAACATTAAATACAATAGAAAGCAAAACTTACAGATAACTGACTCAAATCTGAAGTGGCATCCAATCTGTTTACTTCCCACCAGTCACATAGGGCCTGGACACATGACACACTGATACTGATTACACTTTACACCAGGGTTCAGAGCAAACACATACAGCTATGCTGGTGTAGATTGAGTCAATTGTTCATCAGCTATTTCCAACTGTAATTCCAAACTATTTCCAAGTGTTCACCTTCCAGCTCATTTGAAACACAGCCCCCTCGGGTGACTCACAGTCCAAAACACTGAGATGAATTTTGTTCAGATTTCTTAGAAGCTTGTTCAAGAGATGCCTGAAGGACACCCTGCTGCTAACTGGGTCTCCTCCTTAATTATATTAGTTTAATATGTTAAGACTATTGTTCTGTCATGCTAGACATGTACAGACTGCACAGCTCTGCCAGGACTTTCTCTAGAAGTAGAAGGGTGCAGACAGAAGTGATGATTTTCACCTGATCTGGCCACAGAAAGCGGCCATGATCAAATATAAGTGCACAGCTGCAGACCGCTTCAAAAATGGCCAACTGGGTGAAAATCTGAACCCTCACTGCATGTGTGTTCAGAGGAAGACATTTTAAAACAGAGCATCTTCTGTAACTGGTGTCTGTGCTGCCTGCCAGCCTGTCACTGTTTTCAGAATGGGAGGGGGGAAAGGGAGAGAAGGAAGTTCAGTTTGGGGTTTTCTTCAGCCCCTGCTAGAGAGTGAGGCAGGTGTATTTTAGCCCCCCTGAGGTGGGGGCGGGAGCTCTAGTACACCCACCCTACCCTCCAGAGCCAGCTGGGGAACCCCTAGAACAAGCTCCTTCCCCTCCCCTCCCCTCTGGAACCAAGAGTGAACCTCTGTTTGTTCCAGGAGATGGTTGTAACTCAGAACGCTTCCTGCCAAGTGCTCTCAGGTACAGCGGGGAGCTCATTTCTGTCTGCAACCTTAGGCTAGAGGGAGGTTAGATCAAAAATGGCCACCCAATCTAACTTAGTTTGCTCCAGTGTGGACTTTACACTTAGATCCCTAATTTGGTGGACCTAAGTGTGAACTCTATAGAAGTTCAGGAAGTTTAGATTGGTTTAAAAATGGCTGACCCAAACTAAGTTAACTCTACCTCTGAGGTAGTGTAAATTAGATCAGGTCTGGTGAGACTGATCTAACTGAACTTCTGTATAGTTCCCAGGACAGCCCCAGGACTGGGAAAGCCCAGCTGCTGGCCCCAGCCCCAGGGCTATGCTTTTCCTATACCCCTGCCCAGGCACCAGGCTACTTTTAGCTCTCCAGCCTATCCCTCCTCCAACAGACAACCCCCCTGGGGACCCTGCATCTCCACCCAAACACCCCCAAAGACTCTGCTTACCCCCCTGATCCTCCCTGAAGACTCTGCTTGCCCCCACAAGCTGCTTGCCCCCCTGATCCCCCCCTCCATGGACCTCACTTGCCCCCCAATCCTTCCAATCCTCCCACAGACTCTGCATGCCCCCCCAATGTCCTAAACTCCCTTACTAGCCCCCCATCCCAATTTGCCTTAGATTGGGTGGCCATTTTTAACTCAATCTAACCTCCCCCTAGTCTCCCCTAATGCCTGTATGTATTCTAAGTCATCACTGTCCTCCCACCAGTAAAGATGGGCCTGAGAAAATTGTTAATAATTGTAGTTTAACCTGAAGTCAGCAAATACAGGTTCTGGCTCCCTGGCTTCCCTTAAGCATCAGACAATGTGGGTCTACTAGACTATACCCAGGATGAGAAATTCTACCACTGGTAGCCCAGTCTGACTTCAATGGTACCCCATAAGCAGTTCAAGACACCATTCAGTTCAACATTTGACTTTCAGTTCAACATTTGTACAAAAACATGTGGTTTTAAGGTGAATAAAATTACTTTTAAAATAAACTAATATGTGAAAAAAGGAACCAGCATTCTACCATGTCCTTTCTTTGCTAAAATGGATCAATCAAAATATCAGCATTTATTCAGTCACTTAGAACAAGAGATAGACTCTGTTCTACTTGGAAAAAGAATATTAAAAACAATAATTTTCTATGATGGGATGCCAGGCAGTGACTTAAATGACAGTGCTTTTTAATAGAAGAGCACTATATCATAGAAGGGATATTTATACACAGTGTGCAACCACATGCTGGAATTGGTTTAAATTTAACTTAATTCATTTTTGTTCATATATGCAGACTCCATATTATGAAAACTTTTGTCTCTGAAGGGAATGGAGTACTTCCAGCATTGCTTGTTCTGCTGATGCAGTGGATATCATTTTACCAATAACAAGGGGAGAAAGTATATGCTTTAGTTGTATTTAATGTACTGTATTTCCAAGTACACTGAAAAAGGTTTAATTACAGCAGCATGAAATATCAAGGAAAATATTTGAAAATAGAGATTCTCTCTTTTATGCTAATGGAAGGGTTGTTTTGCCTAAACCTACATGCTTTCAGTGGAGAAAGAATTGTGAGAAACTTTTCTTCCCCTTTGCAAGCATGCACATAAATGAGTTATGACAGTGTGAAACTAGATGGAAAGGAGAGGAGAAGTGGTAGAGCATTAAATTCATCTAGCTGTCTCTCTTTCTACAAGTCACTGGGGATGATTGGCAGAGTGGGAAGACATGCTTCATCTTTCCATAACTGGTTGCAGGGTCTTGCTGTGCTATGTGCCCTTAACCCAGTGCTCTGTAAGCACTGGGACAGATCTTTTACTGGTATAAATGGATGCTGTGATCATATATATTAGGTGGGGATTGAGCCCATTGTGTTTGAGTCATAATTAACTCAGATGTGAAGCAGATGTGAATGGACAGTCCCATGCACCTATGCACAGTTTCCCTGACTTCAGTGGGGCTCTGTGGGGAGAAAGGGTCTGCCTGCAATGTAGGATCTAACTGAATGAACAAATCCATCAATGAGGTTAATAGGCAATAAATATAGAAATAGAAGATGGAAGTAACAGAGAATTTGAAAGATGGCTACATGAACTTTGTGAACACAGCTTGCTGCTTAGCTGACTGAAACAATGGTTTTGAATTTAATGCACTGCATGAAGTTATGTGAGAACAGTGATACCAACTAGTCATGGGAGAACCTATTTGAATAAGTCACAAGCAATGCAAATTAACACCACCAAATCTTTGCAAATGCAAGCCATGTTTTGTGGTTTGACTTTGTCAGTAGAGGTGATGAGAGAGGGGGTTGTGGATCTATGGAAAAAAGATTAAATCCAGTGAGATGCAAGCAAAATATGGAAGGAGGAAAAGGAATAACTGAAATCTTACACTGGATACTGTAGGACTGGGAGGGCTGTGACCAAAGTTTGGAGCAGAGAAAATATGAAGGATGAACTTAATGTACTTTAGGATTACTAGTGGCATCAGCGGAGTGACTCCTGAATTACTCCAAGACCAAGGAGTCAAAATCAGCCCATAATTGAAGTTAAGAAGGGATGCTGAGCCTTGGAGGGGAGAGTCAGATTTGAAATTCAGTGGAAATGAGAATAAACTACTGAGATACTGTGTGTAAACAAAATGTGGGAACCAATGGTGTTACCAGGATGTTACTTGTAACACATCCTGTTGTCCCACCTGTATAAAGCCCAGCATTCTTTAAGGGGAGACAGCTGATTCCATATAAACAAACATTGCATGAAGTACTGCAGAGCAACGGCAAAGAAATGACTAACATTAGATTTTAGAAACTATGATCTTAATCTCATACTTGCCATTTTGTTCCTTTCACTATGTTACATTTTCTGGCTAGAAATAGACCCAGACTAAATCCCCATATCCCAATACTCACAAACTGTATGGGTACACATCTGACCTTTTCAGTTTATAACAATATGGCTCTAAGATGGCAACCAGGCAACTCAGGATCATAGGACTAGAAGGACCTCCTGGATCATTTAATCCAGCCACTTACATTTGCAGCCAACTTGTATACATTTATGGAGACCCACCTTGAAACTTGCTAAGGAACTTGCTCCCATTAGAGAACTGTTCCAGAAACTCCAGAAACTCACTTGATGGCTAAAATCACCTTCTAAGGGTTTGAATGACTTGCTATAGTCTGTTGACAATGCTCCTATTAATGCAACCGGTATGTCGTTAGCCTTCATAGCAAGGGCACACTGCTGGCTCATATTCTAATTATTGTCCACTGTAACCCCCAGGTCCTTTTCTGCAGAGCTGCTGCTTAGCCAGTCAGTCCCCAGCCCATACATGGGATTGTTACATCCTAAGTACAGGACTTTGCACTTGTCCTTATTTAACCTCATGAGCTTTCTTCTGGTCCAATTCTCCAATTTGCCAAGGTCTCTCTGAATCCTAGCCCTACCCTCCAGAGTATCTACTACTCCCCACAGCTTGGTGGACTCTCCAATCTTGCTGAGAGTGAACTCCATCCCACTTTCCAGGTTGTTGATGAACATACTGAACAAAACCAGCCACATGACCAACCTCTAGAGTGCTCCATTTGATACTGGCTGCCAAATAGACATTGACTCATACTGCCCTCTGAGCCTGATGATTATCTGTCTGATATTATCCGTCACCTTAAACAGATCTCCCTGTCCTCATGTTTACCCCAATGTATTTAGTAAGCAATGTTATCCTATGTCAGCTGCCACCATTCTCCATTATAAACTTATGTTTTCAGGTATCATAGAACTTCCTTTTACTTTAATCATTTAGCTGAAATTGTTCATGCTGGATATCTGCCTAGTAGCCAACATGTTTTGTAAAGTTTCAACTAAAACTGAGAATTTCTAAGAATGAAAGGGGTGGGGGGAGTTTGCCCATGTTTAAAAACAATAATTAAAAATATTTTATTGAAAAGCTTTAATACCTTTGTACTTTGGGGAAGGAACTTGAAATATAAAGATAACCCAAAATTAGATTATTTGGATTTTCAATGCCTGTTCAGTGTTGAATACCTAGATAATAGTCTAAGTGTACAAGGTTACAAATTGGATCCAAAACTAGAAGGAAAGCCTCTACAATCTCGCTGTTGTAAGTAATCCTCACTTACTGAATTTACTGGGGCTACTTCTGTGGGTAGGGGTTGGAAGAGACTGGAATCCTGAGAGAGTAATCAGTCTGGGCCCAAACTCAACAGAAGTTATTTTCATAACATTGAGTGTTAGCTTCGACTTATCTTAGACTTGAATCCCTGCCAAAACCTAATCCAAAAATGAATCTGAACATTGCCTCATAAGCTTATCTTCAGTGAAAATAAAGCACGGTGAATTTTGTTAACACGCAACAAAAGGCGAGTTGTTATTTTTATGCCATTTATGGCAAAGAAGTACATGGGTGAGTAGTGAATATGAGAGCTCTGAGCTCAGAAACTACTACTTAGCAATGCAGAAATCAAAAGCCAAACAATTTGTGAAGCAGATATAGTATTTACTGCCCAAATACAACAGAATTTGCCTTGCTAATCTCAACATTCATGGTGTGCAAAATGTCTAAAAAATTAAATAAAGGAAAAAAGGGACAAGGAACGAGAGGTTGTTCAGTCAGAAAATGGGAACTGAAAATCTAGTTAACCTGCAGATAAGTCTGCTTTGTCGTTTCAATACACAGGGACTAATTCTTTGTTTAGGCCAAATTTTATTTACTGAAAGGGGAATTTGACTTGAGAATATTCTACAGACATAGGCTGAATGATGAAATAACTTGCCAAATGTGGTTGTTCCTATTGAGCTTCTAATATGACAGGGTATTTGTAGCTTTCTTCAAGACACCATAGGTCGATAACTTCCTCTGGTGTTAAACTCACTCTCCTTTTACAACCTGGCTCTTCTTGATGGTCACATTGGTATATTTTCCAGTCCAAGCTGCATCAGATGTCATTTGAAAAGGTCTAAACAAGCCTTGTGAGAACTAGGATATTTTTAGCTGAGCGCTATTGTTTTAATGTTTTGTTTTATATTGTGTTTTTTTTCAGGACATTCAGTAAAACTTACCTCTTTTCATAGATTTCATAGACATCAGGGCTGGAAGGGACCTTAGAAGATCATCAAGTCCAGCCGCCTACCCCAGGGGCAGGAAGTCACCTAGGGTCAAAGGATCCCAGCAAGATAAGTGTCCAAATGTTTCTTAAAAGAGTCCAGAGTAGGTGTTTGCACCACCTCTGGAGGGAGTCTGTTCCAGACCTTAGGGGCTTGGACAGTAAAGAAAATTTTCCTTATGTCCTGCCTAAAACAGTCTTGGAGGAGTTTATGACCATTGGACTTTGTCATCCCTTGGGGCACTCTGGTGATCCTGATGCACATCCCTTATATATACCCCTTATATACTTATAGGCTTATGTACATATACCACTATATACTTATATAGCCTATGCCCCTTATATACTTATATACTTTTCCCAGGCTCTCCACTTGTGACATTGCTGACTAGTTGTGGGGTAGGTGACTGAGGCACTTATGATCTGGGATGCTCAGATGGGAAGTACTGGTGGGAACTGGGATGTCAAATATGAATGTCTTTGTGATGGCATATGTGTGGGACAGGGAAGTGAAGATGTTTTGTGCGTGCTTTTGATCTACAGAACTGCACCATTTTTAATCTTTTGGTACAAATCCCAGAGCAGCACACTGGGGCTTCAACACTATACATAAAATAAGCAATATTATATTATATATTAGGACTTGTGTTTTTTCCCCAGTTTGTTTGTCAGTCCTTGAGAGGGAAAATTATGAAAATGAACTCTTCCGTCTTCTCTCAATTAAAGTCTGAAATCTCTGAGCTGCTCTCTTCTGTGATCGATTTGCTTCAGCTAAAAACATCATTTATCATTCTCTCCAACCTAACAGTTACTCAGAGGCTTAAATGCCATGGTGAAGGCTGTCATTTCCCCCCCACAATGAATGTTTTAATATCAAGTAAGTGGTCTGAATAGATCTTGATGCTTGTGATGAAAGGTAGAGGGGAAAGTAACATTATTTGTTTAAAGACTAATGTTAACATTCCAGTGGCAAATACTATCTAAGGAAACATTTCTAAAACAAACATGTTAAGCTTTGTTTGCCCTGGTTACTCTTTTTCTACAGACTTTTTTTCTCCTTTCTCTGCTCAAAAAAACAAAGTGTTGAAGATTAGAAGTTCAAGTTGCAGGACATCTAGAAACTTATCCTGGGAATCAATGGGTACAAGTCTCTAGTACCTCTCAGAGAAGAAACTACAATTAATCTATTGTTCCTCAAGAAATACTTTGAAAATTCCTAAAAAAACAAATTCCAGTGATACAAATACAAATATCTGATTGAAAGGGATTTAGAGCTTTGTCAGGAATCAAGAAAATACTTGATAGAAAGAGATTTTCCTTGAGACAGTAAAATCAGGAGTGCAGTATATCCATCCTCCTTTTGCCTAAACTAATATAACTTGGGAATATTTTAATAAACATATTTTTCTCATTTAGTAATCACATTCTTCTCAGCATTGTACAAAGTAAGGCTGAGCTCAGGGATAGCCCCTGAGGCAGACAGCTGATAATTTAAGGGTCTCTTGTTTCCAATGAAATTAATAACAAAACTCATATAAATCTCCCAAGGAAATATTATTTGGTCATCAAAAAACAGACAAAACATTACAGACATGTTCCTCCAGATGCCCAAAAGCAGCATTTGTCTGTAGACAAGTCAGGATAGCTTTGGCTTTCCAAACCTCAAGTCAGGAATTGTCCATATTATGAGACATTTTAAAAGGTAAAAGCCAGCGATTTCCAAGTAACTAGATGATGATAGAGACAAAACACACTGAACAGTGCAATGGAAACTTGTTCACCTTCCAAAGCCCTGAACTTTAAAAATCAGCTTGCTGGTCTTTTGTAACATTTTCTAAAACTCTTCACTTGAGATCTGCCCAAATGTAAAAGAATTCAGATGAAAATTAATTTTTGAGAAAGTGAGATTACCTATTGAGTAGCAGTGAATGAGACTTACAGGTTGAACTCTGGAGTTTCACGTAGGCTTTTAATACTCCATACATGGAGCTGCCTGTCAACAGCTGGTACAAAGTCAACAAAGAAAGGTGGGTTCAGTCTCAGAAAATGGGAACGGCCTCCTTCATGCCATTAGGTCAGGAAAAGACCAGCATGACCTCAAAGAGTGGGCGGCAGTGTCTATAGAAGGGGTGGCCAACCTGCAGCACATGTGCCACAAGGCACAGCCTGTGTGGGTGGCACAAAGAAGACCCAGGAGGGAACAGGAAACACAGGGGCAGATAGGGCTGGGAGCAGAAAGCAGAGCAGGCATGGGAGGAGGATGGGAGTGGCACTCAGGAAGGGTGTGGGGCTAAGTTGCAGTACACTTACCAAAAATGTTGGCTTGATTGGTCTATAGCATGCAACTAAGGCATTAAGCAGACTTTTGCTGCAGCTTCTGCCTTTAGGGCCTTAAAGTAAACTTAAACTTAGGCCTGTACAACTCTAGCAGCACTCTTCCTGCCATCAGTACTCTCTGGGTATGCTATTCTGTCTTATACATGTTTTTACAGTGCATAGTGGCCCTCTGTCACAGGGAACTGACACCTCTCTCAGTTCTACCTCTATAATTTTCCACCCATATTGTGCTATGGATTAAATGTTATAAAACAGTCCTTTGTTGCTTGGATAGGTCTTAGTCCTGCATTCTCCCTGGATATAACCGTTATGCATCCACACCTACGTCCTGGTCACATTTTGATTGTAATACCTAGTACAAATAGCACTCATCAGGAATAGGTTTCTGCCTCCTGACCTGCCCAGATGAAACAGTGAGCAGCACTGCTGACAGCACCCTAAAGAAGATTGCCCACAAGATGATAGTGAGGCAGCCCACTGGATGTGACCTGGCCATCTTCCTGAGTGGCTTGCTGGAAGGAGTTTGGCTGAGACAGCAGGGACTTTGCCTTGCTGTGGAAACGAGCCTGCAATGGTATCCCTGCCTCAGGAAGGGCATCAACTGCAACTGGACTTGGACCAAGGAGCATGAGGAGCTGGGAATCTCACTGCTCCTGGCTCCCAAGGCCAGTCACATCACTATAACCCCCTACATGAGGACCATCCTGGAGAGGTTCTTGAAGGACGCCATCTGAGTGAAGTACACCAGTGACCTGAGGGTGAAACTTGACCAGGGCAGGGCTTTGAGCTCACCTCAAAGTGGGATGCAAGCAATTCATGCTCAGTGGGAGCTGCACATGGTTCGGGGATTGGTGATTCAGCCACCGTGCCCGCCTCAGCTGCCCGCCACTCAGTGGTGCCATCTGGTACGCCATCAAGGAGGAGTACTCCTCCTCAGCCCAGGAGTGTAGGAGGGCTATTAGGAAGGCCAAGGCAGAGCTGGAACTCAGGCTAGTGTCCAGGATTAAGGACAACAAAAAGTCCTTTTTCAAGTACATTGGGAGCAAGAAGAGGGCACCAGGCAATGTAGGGCCCCTGCAAGACACAAACGGTAATCTGGTGGCCACGCCAGATGAGAAAGCCAATATTTTTAACAGTTTCTTTGCCTCTGTTTTCCTGTACAGGGACCGGGATATCCCACCTACCAGAGGAAGGGACAATCTTGGGGATAGCTCTATCAAGCCTTCAGTCAGTGCAGATATAGTTAGGGATCTTCTGGAAGGTCTAGACATTTTTAAATCTGCAGGTCCAGATGCCCTCCACCCAAGGGTGTTGAGGGAGCTGGCAGGGGTCATCGCGGAGCCAATCCCCCGGCACATTTTGATTGTAATACATCAATATGTTTGTCCAATATGGACCATGTGTTTTAGTCATGCTCAGTGTTGGTTGCATGTAATCAACTTCATGGTTGGTTTTCACTAGTGAGCTCATGCTGCTTTTGGCAGCAGTTTAATGATAGACAATGTATTTAATTAAATTTCCTTTTATGTGAATGTAAGATAAGGAGCTTTTTTCCCCCATGCTGATGGGGTGGGTAAGTGGCGGGGTGGGACCTCATCTTATACTTGAGTAAATATGGTATCTAGGAGCTTAATTTTTATCTAGCTTTTGACTTGAGCAATCCAATTAGTTAATAGAATTAGACATGGAGGAAATCAAAGCAAAATTTCATTCTAAATATCTAAAATACTTAGGCCTCCTGGATTTGATTTTTCCTGCTATATGGGACTTCGGAGAAACGTACCTCCAAATGCACAACCTCCCCCCCCTTAACTCCCCCCCCAATAAAATATTACCAAGGTCCATGTCTCTATTCCTTCTATCACTGACAATATAACCTTAGTCACTACTATTATGAATAAGCCCATCATGACATGTCAGATTTTCATATATGCTTTCATGTGTCATTAGACCCATTGTTTCTCTGAACCTTCATTTGATCTATCAAGGGCTTGCATCTTGAAGTATGTCTTGTCCTCAGCCTTTTAAGTTCTGGCTGAAGCTCTAATATACCTGCTTTACATGGAGGAGAGATGTCGATCTGCTTTGTCAGTATTTCCTCTTCTGTCACAGTGTTTCAATAGACAGCTTTGGGCAACAATACTTATTCTGTTTCCAGCCCTCTCTGCATTTTGTCTTCCCAAGGCAGGTATTTCCTCAGGGGAGGGCCATGCCGCAGCTGACAGAGATCATTTTTCTGTGCTCTGGGCATTCTCTCATGCTTTGCTGCCCCTCCCCTAATTCAGATCTGTAGATGGGAAAAAGGGATGATTTCAAATCCCTGGCTAACAAAGAGTCTAGTCAGAAGGGCTGTTTCATGCAGAACTGAAGAGGAATTTGCAGTCAAAGCATAGATAATAGTATGTGAATGATGGCAAAATTATGGTCTTGCTTATACCAGTCTTATTTCCCCATAAGACTTTCCAGCATTGCTATCACTAGTAGAAGCAACACAAGGGTCTATGATGTTAACCCGGCACAAATAGCTCCTAGCATTCCAACCACTATTTAGATGTTAATTAAGACCTTCTCTGAAGGAGTGAGCAAACCAGATTCTTTAGGCAGGTACAGAAAACAAGGAAATAGTTGCATACAGAAACTTATATTTAGCTAAAAAGTTAAAAATCTATATGGAAATTCAGTGTCCTATTTTCTGAACTAGAAGAATAGAATAAAATCTCTGTATGTTCTGTTAACTGTATTATTATGGATTTTTCTCTGGGTTTTTTACTGAAACTTTTTTGGTTTGCCATAGTTATTCACATGAAACCAAACCCTATTTGAGCTTGAGTGATTTGAATGAATAAAATAATTTATACAGAGAGTATGGGCAGAAATATTCAGGCTCTTAGTGGATTTGAATTCTTTAAGATGTAGTTGGTATAATTCATCCTAAACCTTATTTTTCAACATGTAAAGAGTCTAGACTAATCCTGGTCTCTTAAAGAAAAGTCTTTTAATTTTAGATGATTTTCAGCCTCCTAATTTTTTCTTTTCTCAAGCATTAAGCAGGGAAGAGGAACTGCCATATTAGTTTACTACATTGCCCGCAAAGAGGAAGCAACACTTAAATCTCATCAATGGATCCTACCAATCCCTTGCCCCTTCAGGTCAAGCAGTCCACCCATCACTGTTGTCTTGTCTAAATTCACCTTCAGTTGGTCTACTCCAATCCTCAACTCTATCCAGGCACTGGGAAAGAACTGAGATTATGGGGCTAGATCAGAGAAAGAGAGCTAGAACTGGGTGTCATCAGCATACTGATAACACCTCACTCCATATCTCTGCATGAGCTCATCCAGTGGCCTCATATACACATTGAGCAGGAAACGAAACAAGATGTAGCCTAGGGGGACCTGGGGATCCCACAGGAAAGATCCAGAGAGGATGATGAAAACTCACCCATCACCACCCTCTGAGACCTCCCACCTAGGACAGAGTGGAACCAATTTTAGATTGGTCCCTGAATGCCCACTGGGTCATGTAAATGCTTTATCAGCAACTCATAGTCACCTGTAACAAAGGCTGCTGAAGATCTAGTACGATCAACAGGGCAGGGTTTCTCATATCAATTTCTAAGCCAGGACTGTTGACACAGGCCACAAGTGCAGTTTCCATGAAAGTCAGACTGACAAAAGTCCGGGAATCCAATAACATCCAGAGGTTCTTGGAGCTGTCAGGTGACCATTTATTCAGTGACCTTCCCCAGAAAGGGGAGGTTGGAAATAGGGTGATAGCTGGCTAGAGAGTCAACATCAAGAAACAGCTGCTTGACTAGAGAGAAGACAATCACAGACTTAAGAATATATAGCCCCAGTCCTCCTAGAGGGAGGCACTGACAAACCCTACCAACAGTGCTTCCAGTCTGTCTGTTTTTAACAAGACAGGGTGGGGTAGGGATCCAGTATATATCTGGCTGGCCATACTCCCCCTGCACACACTTCCGACACCAGTACAACAGTAAATGAAATGGATTCATAAAAGCTGGACAAAAACAAGATTCCCCAACCCCAAATTGACTGCAGCAAAAATGGTGGTCTCCACCATTGTTGTGCCAGATACAAGCTATTTTGTGTACAAAGTGAATAACAAACTCATCACAGTGGACTGTATGAGAGTAGAGTATTGGTTCTGAGGTCTGGCTAAGGAAGACTGGAAAGCAGAGCCGTCCCTAGTGGTGTGCAGGGCCCAGGGCATTTCAGCCTGTGCGGGGCTTGGGAGGAAGGGGGATGGCGACTGCCGTGGCAGCATCAGCGGTGGTGGGGGGTGGTGACCACCCGCAGAAGCTGGCGGTGGTCATGGGGCACCTGAAGCTGCATGGCACTGTCCATGGGGCCCCCAAAGCACAGGGCCCGATTTGCCTCCCCCCCTCCCCCGGAGCAGCCCTGCTGGGAAGAGTGCTTTGGTGGAGTACCAGGGACACACTCATGCTAGAAATCATCTAGAATTAAGCCAGAGAACTCCAGATAGCCTTTGCTTACAGCATGTTTAGTGAGCTGGGAGATGAAAGGGAAAAGGGTAATGGAATGATAGTTGAAAAGGCTAATCATGTCAGCTTTCTAGTGCAGAAATAAGACCTAAGTAAAACCCAGTGTCTTAATGGGTAACCAACCATTGTATGATATACACATTCTGCATAATTATTTTCCTGCCTGTGATTTCTTTAAATGAAACAAAGGTGCCAAGTTTACATGCTGCCACACAGCCACTGACACCTTAACAGAAATTCTGGTGCTTTCTCTCTGCTTCTCTTTGATGCTCCATCCTTTTTTATGTCTCCCATGTCTCAGTTATCTCATCCTCACACACACTTCATTCTGGGAATCCCTCTCTGGAGTCTTGTTTTCTCTGGGCTGGAGGCCTTTTTAGGCTTAGGCAAGCATGGGAGACTAAGTTCCTCATTCTTACCCATAAAACAGTGACAGCAAGAATCTGTTTGATTATAGCCCAATGTCTGTCACAGTACTATCCCTATCCAAACAATTGCTGCTGCATTCAGCAGTGAAAAGGAAGAACATTATCTTAATCATTCTGCTAAAATAATGGTGGCAGAGCAGTTAAGGGACATTACTATGTTGCTGGGGCCTTGCATTCAAGCCTCACTTAGTACTCATACTGAGTTTCACCCCCAATTTCTCTAGTTATAAATAGGCACCTGGACAGCCATAGGCAACCAAAGACTTACTATTAGTCACATCACTCTAGTATGTACCATTAGCTATAGAATAGGTATGCGTTAGCCATATTATCCTGATGGACCATTAGGCTTTGATGGACCTGTGACTTGACTTTTTTTTGACCTACAAGAAGTAGCATTTATTTCTGTCATGAATCTAACTGATTTCAATAAGAAAACTTTCAGTATAATGTGCTACACACCAGGAACAAGAGTGGTTGAGCCCCACCATTCCTTTTCTAAAATGAGAGGTTCTGGAGAACAACTGTACAGCAAATTCCAAAAGAAAAATTACCTCTGTATAATTGTATTATATATTACATACCTATATGCCCATCTGTATCAACATCTAGCAACGATGGTGCTTCCAATGGTTATGACTACTGTTTTCCTTTGGTAGTTTTCTTTCCTTTATTTCTTCATTTCTTTTTGTGTCACTAAGTGGAGGCTCTCTCTGCATGCCTGTTAAGTTTTCTTTGATGTTGTTATCAATCAATTTTTTAAGAAGGTGCCTTGCTTTGATATATCCTTGGGCTTCATGGGCCAAGGTCACTATTAGTGTAACTGAACACAACTCTGTTTACTCCATTTGCCAGGAATGAATTTGGTTAATGAAAAGAATTAACTTTTAAATTGTTGCCCTCACCAATACTAACTCTTGTTAGAAATAAATTCTTCAAAAATGATTTATATTGGAAGACAAAGGTTTTCTACTATACCAAGTTGCTTGTTTCTAGGCATTTTGAAATTGTTGGTTCAATCATAGTTAAAACATGACTTAGATTACTATCTTTATACACATCAAGTGAATTTATTCAAGAATTTATTAATGCTTATTTTTGCTGCATTTGTGCTGGAAAGGATTTCAATTTGTTATCTTTAGACTAAGCCAAATATTTCAGTAGAATGAAACTGGATTTTTATGCCTTTGTAACAATTTTTTGTTTAAAATAGTAAGTGCAAGGTCCTTAATGTCCTTGCCCATCTTCGCTTACCATTTATACTCCATCCTCAAGTTCCTAGAATATGCAATAGAGTAGATATAATGTTTTGAACACAATGTTCTTTAGTTCATCAGAATTTTTATGTTTTAATTTAAAGAACTAATCAATGGTGCTTCTATTTTTGCATTTTAAATGATTTTTTTAATTTAAATTTTGTTTTTAATTTAATTTAAAACAATCAAAAGAGATTATAAAGGCTCAACAACTCAATTACGCATATTGGTTTTCTCAAAATAAAAATGTCAATCAAATTTCAATCCAGTTCATAAAAAATATTTTAAAATAGTAATTCACCTAAAATTGTAAACTGTTTATTTACATCCTGAACTAGAACAAAGCTTTTTTATTTTATGTTCAAAATTGCCAGGCAGTAGTGTAAAGCAGGACAACAAAGGCAACTCCCAGGTATCAACTGATGGGGCAGTGGAAAAAACTCACTGACATTGCATCTGCACTATTGCACTGGCAGCAAGGTGGCAGCCAGAATTCACAGTTGCCCTGTTTGTTGAAGCTGCCCCAGATGTCTTCCTGCTTGGCTACTTCCCTGTAGCCAGGGAATGAAAAAAGTCATTAATAATCACTAGCCCTTGTTCACAAATAACCTACTGCATGGGTTTACTTCAGCTCTAGTCAGTTGGCTTTAGAGATTATGACTCCTCTACTCTTGAGCTAGGGATCTTCTGAGAAATATTTTATTTTAAAGACATTGTTGATCAGATTGAAGGCCAACAGTTGCAAAGGTAAAATAAATAAATAAAAAAACCCACCAAGAACTGAACTCTTTCACTGCTGTTACCAGAGCCGTCCCTGGTGGGGGGCCAATCATGGTGACTGCCCCAGGCCCCACACTTTGGGGGGCCCTGCGGAGCTGGACAGAGCAGTGGGGGTGCAGAGCTGGCCAGAGTGGCAGCTTCTTGTCCAGACACTACCCTCCCCCCACCGCTGCCACCGCTGCCACTGCTGCCAATGGCAGGGCCCCACATGGGCTGATTTGCCCTGGGCCCTGCACCCTGCTCAGGTCGCCTTTGGCTATTACCATGCCAAAGATACTATAATGACACCAAAATTGTAAGTGTAAACCAGGGGCGGGCAAAACACAGCCTGCGGGCTGGATCTGGCCAGTCAGGCCATGCTATCTGGTTTGCAGGGCCCCTAAAAAAATTAGAAAATTTAGATTTATCTGCTTCTGGCTGCCTGTCAAAAATGACTTCAGCCAGGGGCAGTGGGACCCAGGGGAAGCAAGCAGGACTCACCAGCAAGGCCAGGCTGGCCCCGCCCTGCCCCCCCAGCCCTCAGCTCCCCATTTACTCCACAACTAATTAATCAAGTGCAGTAAATGTCTTGTATAGATGTGCCCAGGGAGTTGAAACCTAATTCATGTGAGCCTTCCTCAGTTACAAAGTCATATGAACAAAGAACAGACTTGCACTATATCACTGGGTGCATCTAGATGAGACGCTTACTGCACAGTAGCTCATTACTACTGTGCAGTAACATTGCTGAGCATGAACCATGATGCAACAGTACTGCACAGTAGTAACAAGCTAGTGAACACTAAGCGTCACCAGTCAACCATTCCAGAACGCTACTGCGCAGTAATGCCGGTTACTGCGCAATCATTTAGTACAGCAAGTACTAAATGACTGTGCAGTAATAACTGCACAGTGGATGTCTCATGTAGACACACCCAATGACACTAAAAAGTGTTCTCTCTAAGATTCTGCTAATAAAATGAAAATATGATCAAAGAAAAAAGAAAATTATTATTCTATCAGCAACTTTCAAATCACATTTGAAAATACCTTGCAGCATGGAAGCAAAATGGGACAGACCTGGATTATGGACTCAGGGCTGTGCAGCGGGTTCCTCAACACTGAGAGCAAAAAACTGTAGTGTATCTCCTTCCTTCCCTGTGGCTGGAAATGAAACTGTTTGGAGGCTGGAGCCAGCAGAGCAGCTGCAGAAAGAAATCTGTGCAAGCATTGACTGAAGGACACTGTTGGTGACTGTTACTTAAAGTGTTTGCTCCCCTCCCACTCCATCCCTTTACCTGTATTTTAAATTCTTCCCCAATCCTTGCTTTCTCTTTTGCTGTCTCTTTCTTGCACATCTATTTAGACTCTTTTCTCATCAGAGTTAGAGACTCTCTCCCATTAAATATTTGTATGGTACACAGTAAGTGCTTTTTCTTGGTGGGAGTACCATAATACATTATTACAACTATAACTGTTATTATTATTTACTGCTTTAGATAGATTAAGTATGACAGAAATAATAGTAATTTACCATCTGAGTGGATTTTCTCTTTCAGAAACAGCCAGGAGTCCACAATATAGCTTCCTGTTGGAGGTACAACTATAACATCCTGCTGATAATCAGATTAATGTTTTTTATAATATTAGTTTTGAAATGTTTTTCTGGCTCTAATTTTTCTTTCTTCCTGAATTGTCCATTCTTGACTAAGAAAAAATCAGGACTGCAAAAGACAACATTTTTCAGCAATAAAGAATTTTTTCTTCCTTGCACTTACTGGCTAGTGCTTCATGGTTATTTTTTACTATGAAATGGCAAAAGCATGTTTGGCACTGGGCAAGGGCAAAATAAATCTGACACGGTCAAACTGCACCTAAAAATAAATAATCAAATGTTGCACTTGCCAAATTTCAGAAAGGTACTGATGTGCTCAGTTTGTACATGCATCTAACATTAGCCACACAAATTCATAGATTCATAGATTTATAGATTCATAGATGTTAGGGCCGGAAGGGACCTCAATAGATCATCGAGTCCGACCCCCTGCATAAGCAGGAAAGAGTGCTGGGTCTAGATGACCCCAGCTAGATACTCATCTAACCTCCTCTTGAAGACCCCCAGGGTAGGGGAGAGCACCACCTCCCTTGGGAGCCTGTTCCAGACCTTGGCCACTCGAACTGTGAAGAAGTTCTTCCTAATGTCCAATCTAAATCTGCTCTCTGCTAGCTTGCGGCCATTATTTCTTGTAACCCCTGGGGGTGCCTTGGTGAATAAATACTCACCAATTCCCTTCTGTGCCCCTGTGATGAACTTATAGGCAGCCATGAGGTCGCCTCTCAACCTTCTCTTGCGGAGGCTGAAAAGGTCCAGTTTCTCTAGTCTCTCCTCGTAGGGCTTGGTCTGCAGGCCCTTAACCATACGAGTGGCCCTTCTCTGGACCCTCTCCAGGTTATCCGCATCCCTCTTGAATTGCGGTGCCCAGAATTGCACGCAGTACTCCAACTGCGGTCTGACCAGCGCCCGATAGAGGGGAAGTATCACCTCCTTGGACCTATTCGTCATGCATCTGCTGATGCACGATAAAGTGCCATTGGCTTTTCTGATGGCTTCGTCACACTGCCGACTCATGTTCATCATGGAGTCCACTAGGACTCCAAGATCCCTTTCCACTTCCGTGCCACCCAGCAGGTCATTTCCTAGGCTGTAGGTGTGCTGGACATTTTTCCTCCCTAGGTGCAGCACTTTGCATTTCTCCATGTTGAACTGCATTCTGTTGTTTTCTGCCCACTTGTCTAACCTGTCCAGGTCTGCTTGCAGCTGTTCCCTGCCCTCCAGCGTGTCCACTTCTCCCCATAGCTTTGTGTCATCTGCAAACTTGGACAGAGTACATTTGACTCCCTCGTCCAAGTCACTGATGAAGACATTAAAGAGTATCGGTCCAAGGACCGAGCCCTGCGGGACCCCACTGCCCACACCCTTCCAGGTCGAGACCGACCCATCCACCACGACTCTCTGGGTGCGACCCTCCAGCCAATTCGCCACCCACCGGACTGTGTAGTCATCCACGTCACAGCCTCTTAACTTGTTCACCAGTATGGGGTGGGATACTGTATCGAAGGCCTTCCTGAAGTCTAAGTATATGACATCCACCCCTCCTCCTGTGTCCAGGCGTTTCGTAACCTGGTCATAAAAAGAGACTAGATTGGTCAGGCACGATCTGCCTGCCACGAACCCGTGCTGGTTTCCCCTCAGCATAATTTGTCCTGCCGGGCTCTCGCATATGTGAGCCTTGATAATTTTTTCAAAGACTTTGCCAAGGATGGAGGTGAGACTGACTGGCCTATAGTTGCCTGGGTCCTCCTTCCTCCCCTTCTTGAAAATGGGGACCACATTGGCCCTTTTCCAGTCCTCCGGGACTTGGCCCATGTGCCACGAGCATTCAAATATTCCCACCAGTGGCTCTGCAATGATGTTGGCCAGTGCCTTCAGCACCCTCGGATGGAGCTCATCCGGGCCTGCCGACTTAAAGGCATCCAGTTCTTCCAAGTGACTCTGCACCATCTCAGGGTCTACGCATGGAAGTCTGGCGCCTTGCTGCTGCCTCTCTACAATCCCAGTGAGAGACTTGTCTTGCCTCTCTCTTAGGAACAATGAGGCAAAGAACTTGTTGAGGAGTTCAGCCTTGTTCCCCCTGTCCGTCACCAATTGTTTCTGCCCATTTAGCAGGGGTCCTATTCCTCCCTGGGCCTTCCTTTTACTCCCAATATATCTAAAAAACAATTTCTTGTTGTCCTTTACTTGGGATGCCATCCTCAGCTCCGTGGTAGCTTTGGTCCATCTAACTGCCTCCCTACAAGCACGAGCAGAGGAGGTATATTCATCTTTGGTGATCTCTCCCTGTTTCCACTTTTTATGTGCTCCCCTTTTGGTCCTTAGGCTGCCCTGGATTTCTGCGGTCAGCCATGGAAGCCTCCTGGCCCCTTTCCCTCTTTTACCCCGCATGGGGATCGTCTCACTTTGTGCCCGAAGGATCGTTTCCTTAAGGCACAGCCACCCTTCTTGGGCTCCCATCATTTCAAAACTCCTACTCTGCAGTGCGTCCTTGACTAATCGCCTGAGTTCACTTAAATTAGCTCTCCTAAAGTCTAGTACTTTCACCCTACTAGTTACCTTACCCACTCGACGTCTTATGGTGAATTCTATTATTAGGTGATCACTGTACCCCAGACGGCTACCGATCTGTAGGTCCCCTACCATGTCATCCCCTGTTGCCAATACCAGATCCAGTATGGCATTCCCCCTAGTGGGACCGTGTACCTCCTGTGTCAGGTGGAGGTCCTGTACACAGGTTAGAAACCTGCGTGAGCAGTGGGATTTTGCCGTCTGTGTCTCCCAGCAGATGTCTGGGTAGTTTAGGTCCCCCATGACTACCGCCTCTTTAGCTTTTATGGTCTCCGTGAGCTGCCTCAGGAGCCCTGCATCTATTTCTTCCCCTTGATGTGGGGGTCTGTAGCAGACCCCTACCACCAAATCCCTTTCTCCTTGCCCCCCATGTAGCCTAACCCACAATCCTTCTACTTCCTCATCCTTGGATTCCATCTTGATGAGGGTTGACGTATATTGCTCATTGACATACAGCGCAACCCCTTCCCCTTTTTCCCCCACCCTGTCCTTTCTGTACAATCTATAACCCTCAATATGTACCGCCCAGTCGTGGGACGAATCTCACCAGGTTTCCGTTAGCCCTACTAAGTTGTAGGTGTTTTGTGCAAGCAGGAGCGCTAGTTCATCCTGCTTGTTTCCCATGCTCCTAGCATTAGTATATAGGCACTTGAGCCCTGCGACAGGTGCCTTTGCTGCCCCCCTGCTCCGAGTCCCAAGGGGCCCCTTATTTCTTACCTTCTCATTTCTTACCTGTGCTGTAGTGCTGGCTGCCCCATGTCTTGCAGGTTCCCAATGCTCTCTTTCTTCAGGCTGGGCTGTCCTTGTGGGTGCCACATGGTTTGGTGGTCCACAGCTTCCCCCGCCCTCATCTTCCCCTCCCCCTGGCGAGCCTAGTTTAAAGCCCGCCGGAGGAGATCCGCCAACCTAGAAGAAAACACACGCTTACTTTTGGGGGACAGGTGAAGCCCATCCCAACTGAGCATGTCCCTCATCGTGATGTGCGGGTTGTTGTCCAGGAAGCCAAAGCCTGCCTCAAGATACCACTGCCGAAGCCTCCAGTTGGTCTCTTGGATGCAGTTCTCATGCCGTCTTCCGCGTCTGTTCACTGGTAGGATGGAAGAGAATACCACCTGTGCACCGAACTCCCTCAGCACGCTGCCCAGAGCAGTGTAGTCTGCCATCAGGTGATTGGGGGTTCTCCTGGCCGCATCATTAGTACCCACATGGACTAATGATGTGATTTCACAAATTCAGATTTGTGCATTCAATAAAACTGCAGGTGCAAACTGAAAAGTCACTTTTGGAAAAATTGGCACTAATAACTTCAAAATTGATTAATTTATACTAATTTACCTGACTCAAAAAAGAGTTATCTTAGAGATTCAGCAGTTAAAAAAAATACCTGACAAGAGGACTGACAGCATGGGGAAAACCCATGACGTACGGTGCTTACCTCCTTAGCTACCTTTCCCATGATTTCCCATTCTTTCAAGTGAAGAGCAGTAGTGACACTAGTTTTACTAAGCAAAAAGGACAAAGGTTTTCTAATATAATTAGTCTGTGTGTTTTAAAACCATTACTGATAATTTTTGACAGAGCCTGAAGATAAAGGAAAGGGAAAGGAAAGGACTTGTGAATCAGCTGATAATTTTGCCTCAGAGAATGAAAGAAAGGAAATTAGGTAACAAAAGCTGTGACTTGAATAAAGAATAGAAGCCTTGGGGCAAATTCTGCAGTCAGTGTAAATCCAGAGCACCTCTATTGGTTTCAGTGAAGTGGATCTAGATTTGCATGTGTTAAGTGAGATCAGAATTTGGCTTTGTGTTCATACTCTAACTGGAAAATTAATTTTCATCTTGGAGCACATGAATACACTGTGTCTGCCCAGTTTAACATGCAGAATAACCAATGTGGTAGGCCTTATATTTGTGTTTTAGTTAGGACTGATTGCTAGCAGTGCGACTGGAAGGAATGTGCAAAGGCCAGAGGCTACTCTCAGAAAGACCATGTGATCAGAGATGGGTCAGGCGCAGGTTGTAGGGAGGACAGTCACTCAGCTGCTGTATTTCAAAAGAGACCTCATTATTATTTTCTACCAAAGAAGTTGTAGGTTGTATAAAGGAGAGATAATAAATAGTTAAAATGATGCTTCCCCTCTTCCCCCACTCATTGTAATGATTCTTTTCATAAAATAAAACAGGTCATCCTTGACAGAAGCTTGAAATATAAACTCATTCAGCTTGTATCTTGTCTGTCACTAGGATTTAAATATTTCAGCTCCTGACAGTCCAACCTGTCCCTCACTGATTACAGCTTGATGATCCTACTAGTTTCCTAACAGTGACAAGTTTTATTCATGATTCTGCAGGTTCTCCATTTCCCATCTTTGGCCCTTTCATCACTCTGGTTAATAGCTGACTGCATAACTGCCATGAAAAGTACTGTAAGAACAGTCCTATTGTGCCTAATCAATGGAGCCCTTGGATCTCTCCTGCCCTGTGTTATTAAGAGGAAGTGAAGCCTTTCTAGCCCTCATACAGACAATGGGAACATTATCTCTTCTTTTTCATTACTTAAAAAAATAAGCAGCAGCAATGACCAAGCTGAACAGAACCTAACAGCTTACAAAGAAAACTAGTTAGGAAAAATCTTTACATTCTGTAGGGGAAAAAAATTGAAATGGAGATCTTTCTGCACTGAACAATTTGGCATGCATAAGGTTAGAGCATTATTCTGGCATAGGATTAGATCAAATTAAACAGAACACAAGAAAAGTTAGAGAAGACAGAGATTAATCATACTTCTCCCTATAGGGATGGCACACAGAA
The DNA here is from genome assembly GCF_030867095.1 of Alligator mississippiensis. Lineage (NCBI taxonomy): Eukaryota > Metazoa > Chordata > Crocodylia > Alligatoridae > Alligator > Alligator mississippiensis. Next base: position 204,923,750 of record NC_081826.1, on the reverse strand, counting down.
TCAGCAAATTCAAGAAGACCCTTTCCATCTGTTCAGAGGGGTACTTATTTAACAGCCTCATCTGGTTCCCATTGAAGTCATTGAGACTTTTGCCTTGAACTTTGGTGGGGGTAGGAACAGGCTCTTGTAATGCTGCATTATAGACAATCTACTTGTTATGTAAAGGTTCTGTCAATTTTAACAGGAAATGAAAACTTTTCTTCTAGTTATGTAGATAGCCCCTTCTATGAATTTCTGTAGGAGGACTCAAAAATCCAACAGAAAACATATAATTCTATAGGCCTTTGTAGTCAGGTTTGTCAAACAGTATTAATTTTCTGGATAATACTACCAATCTCTTCTTCCTCTCTTCCTCCTTCTGCATGCATTTTAATAACCCCTTATAAAAATATAAATACCTGATTGACTCACAAGACTGACCAATAGTGAAGGTGTCAGGAATCAAGTTGAAGGAGGCATTTATCAAAACAATTGATTTCCCACAGGTAGTGTGGAGGAAGGAGGTAAAGGGCAGGAAGGCCAGATGCATGAAGAGTTTGGGGACTCAACACAAACCTACTCCGCAGATGGCAACAGCAGCAGCAACTGTCTGGTCTTGTTTAGTTTAAAACTCTGAATTTTTCAGAATATCCTAAAGCAGGAGTGGTCCACCTGCAGCATGAGTGCCACAAGTGGCACAGACAGCCTGTGTGTGTGTGGCATGTGGCAAATTGGGAAGGGGACAGGCAGGAAATCAATAGATAAGACAAGGAGAAGAAAGCAGAGCAGAAGATCAGACACAGACCATAGGGCAGGAAGGGGAAACCAAAGTAGCAAATTGAGCAGAAGAAAGGGATCAGAGTGACCCTCAGGGAGGACTTGTGGCTAATTTGCTGCCAAAAAGGTTGGCTCCACTGTTCTGAAGTGTAAACTAAAGTATCATAGGTTGTATCTACACATCACCCTATGGTGACGTAGTGGCATGCTACATCACCATACAGCATGCTATAGTGACGTTAATGATCATGTGTATCTACACGTGATTGCCAGCTATGTTGCCATAGTGGCACTCTCCCCAGGTATAATGCACTGCCGTGGTGACATAGAGGTGAAATTTAACCGTGTGCCACGCACACAGTGCAGTAACTCCCTCTACAATACCATCAAATCATTTCCACCAAGATTACAAGAAAAACTACAGACCTTGATCCCCCTGCTACCTAACCCAGGGACTTTTTACATGCTCCCTAAAATCCACAAACAAGGGAACCCTGGCAGACCTATCATATCCAACCATGGGACCCTAACTGAGGAAATATCAGGTTTTGTTGAATCCATCCTAAAACCGCTTGTCACCCACAGAGCAAGTTTTGTCCAAGACACCATAGACTTGCTACAGAAACTTAAAAACACAGACCACCTTCCCAGCAACACACTCCTAGCCACCATGGACGTTACCAGCCTATACACCAACATCCCACACCAGGATGGCATCCATACCTGCCTTACATATCTACAGCAACAAGATTACAACCCAGAATACAGACCCAAAGATATCACTGAGCTTATACACTTCATCCTCACACACAACAATTTCACTTTTAATAATCAACACTTCCTCCAGATGATGGGAACAGCTATGGGCACTAAAATGGCCCCACAGTATGCCAACCTTTTTATGAGCCACCTGGAAGAAGACTTCCTCAAGAACTGCACCATCAAACCCTTGCTGTACTTACGATATATCGATGACATCTTCATCATTTGGAGTGAGAACCTGGAATCTCTGATTGAGTTCCACCAGAAATTCAACAGTCACCATCCCTCCATCCGACTTTCTTTAGAATACTCCAACACCAACATACCCTTTTTAGACACAAGGATCAGTATCCAGAAGGGTAAAATACAGACCACAGTATACAAGAAACCCACAGACCAACATACATATCTGCACAGAACCAGCAATCACCCGAAACACACCAAAAAAGCTGTGATATACAGCCAAGCCCTCAGATACCACCGCATCTGTACTGAAGAGAATGCCCGGGGTCGCCACCTCACCAATCTTAAAAAGGCTTTCACCCAGCAAGGACACTCCTCCAGAGAGGTAGATCGCACGTTTGAAAGAGCCACCTGGATACCACGTGAAGAACTGCTGCAGTACAGAAGAAAAACACCCACAAATCTCACACCGCTGGTTATGACCTATCACCCATCCCTTGAACCTGTACGGAAAATCCTCAAAAAATTGCAACCCGTATTAGAAAAAGACCCTATTCTTAAAAAGATCTTCCCAGAGCCACCCATCCTAGCCTTCAGACAAGCACCGAACCTCGCCAACCTCATCACCAGAAGCAAACTTCCTCAGCCCCAGAACACACCAAAAGGATCCAGACCGTGCCATGACAAGAAATGCAAAACCTGCCCCCACACCTCCACCACCTCCACTATTACTACACCCCACAACAGAGCCATCAGCATCCCAGGATCTTACAGCTGCACCTCCAGAAATGTAGTATACCTCATCCAATGCACCAAATGTCCTGATGGAAAATATGTAGGAGAGACCAGACAACAACTGCGCACCAGAATGAACGCACACCGGAAATCCATCAAAGACAGAAACACCCAATTACCGGTGGGGGCACATTTCTCACAGGAGGGCCACTCTCTCTCCAATCTCTCAGTCCTGATCTTCAAGGGAAATTTACACAACACATCCCAGAGACGAGCCTATGAGCTCCATTTCATCAACCTGCTGGATACTAGAGATCAGGGACTAAACACAGACATTGGATTTTTGATACATTACAATCTGCCTGGCAACTGAGTCCCCAGCCCAGCCCAGCCCCTGGCTTGTTTACTTTTCATTCCATCCAGGAAGAGCACGCAGCAACTGCTGCAGCGTCCTTAGCCTGACGAAGGGTTTTTGAACCCGAAAGCTTGCTTAATAACTATTCTCCAACCATTTGGGTTGGTCTAATAAAAGATATCAAATTCACCCAAGGAACCTTGTCTGCCTGTACTGCACCATGCTTTAGTCCTTCCTTTTGGAAGGACTAAAGCATGGTGCCGTAGCAATGTCGCCATACAGCAATGTGCAGACACACCCATAGGGTCCCAGACCATGTAACCTAGTATAATAACGTCATGTTCACGGCTGCCCACACCAGTGAAAAAAAATTCTTTCATGTTTAGAAAGATGAGGAAAAGAAAGCATGCAAACAACCTAAGGAGAGAATCAAACTCTGCATCTCCTGAGAATGTTCTCTGTTCCATCTTTTGTGACCGCAACAAAAGTGAAGTACCATGAAACTAGCTGTCCCTGCAATTTTACATCCCAAATGAAGAGCCAAGAACTGTGTCATATTAAAGATGCAGGGGCTAACACTGGGGATGACAAAAGCAGGGTTTGGGTGGGAGGGGGTGTTTGTTTTTTTTGTTTTTGCAACTTTAAAACGATTCATTTGGAGATTTTTCTTTTTTGCCTTAGTATTTCATATGTCTCTACTACCCATAATCAGAAGAATATCTCAGGAACATGAAGGACTATGACAAAGGCCTTTGATTAAGCTGTCCAGTGATCAATGCTGGCTACAGAATTTTTATTTTTTTTTGTATTTCTGGCCAAGCATTTGTGTGTGACAATCAGGAGGCATATAAACCAGGGAAAAATGTAAGCTTTCCCCTTAACTTAGAGCCTTTCAGCATAACAATAGTAGCATCTGTGTAGCTGAATAAGCAAAGCTTAAATGATAGTTTTTGCGTAAGTATGCATATTGATGTAATGTTGCTTTAAATATATTTCAGCGGTGCAAGAAGTGTTCATAACAAAACATTCCTGGTTTCTGTCTTGGAAACTCAAAAGTAATTGATGTTTTACTGGACTAGTATCTGGTATTAGCCAGTTATTTGAGCCAAGATTTTTATTGTCTGATAAAGTGCTCCAGATCATACTTGGCATTCCAATTTATCTCAACTCCACAGGAATAGCTCTACAAAAATGTCTCTTAAATCTCTGGGAGAAGAAGCAGGAAGATATTTCCAAGCCTTATCAGTCCACAAGATATTCCATGCAGCCTTTAAGTCTTAATGCTAATCTTCAAGGAGAATTGATGCAAAAAGTGCTAATATTTGTAAGGTTAACAACAGTCCCTCTTTATTCAGACCAGTTAATCTTAATTTGTTTTCTATAAAAGTAAATGCAGATTCTAAAGGGAAACTCATTTGTCCAGTAATATATTTTTTCTTGAATCATTTTAGAAGTTTCAATTTCTTAGGGAAAACTGATTTGCATGCTCCTTCTCTATGCCCTAGTCCTGCAGTCTTATGTGGAAACTCCCAGTGGAATTAGTGTAATTGAGTTTAAGAAAGAACTATAGGATCATAAACCATATTGCTTATGCAGCTATCATAAGTGTCACATTCATACTGGATATTCCCAACTTTGTTTAAGCCCACTTATTTCTCCCCCTTGGCCTAACCAGTCATTATTCTCATACCCCCGTAGACAGGTTGAACAACACAGAGTTGCCTCAAGTGGGGAAAGGTGCAGTGATATGGAAACAGCAAAGCTATCAACCATGTAGGAGGGACATGATGAGTTCTTGGTACATGAATGTAAAGGGGAATAACTGGGATGTAGGTTGTAGAAGTGTTGGTCTAAGGACATAGGCAGACAAGGTTCTTTGGGTGAATCTGATAGCTTTTATTAGACCAACTAAATAGTTGGAAAAAAATTTCTTAGCAAGCTATTGGGTTTAAAAACCCTTCATCAGGCTGAGGAAGCATCTGCAGTTGGTGTGTGCTCTTCCTGGATGGAGGGCTGGTCTGCATGCAAGAAAACCAGTCAGTGAAAATGTAAATTGAGGAGTCAGTGGGTGAGAGACAGGCTGGGGGAGGAGAGGGAGGGGTGAAAGTAGCAGGTTAATAATGGAGAGGTACCTGGGGAGTCAGCTGTCAGGCAGGTCATAATGTGTCATAAATCCAATGTCTATATTTAGTCCATGATTTTTTTGTATCCAGGAGGTTGATGAAGTGAAGTTCATAGTCTTGTCTGTGAAAAGTGTTCTGTAAATTCCCTTTGAGGATTAGAACTGATAGCTTGGAGAGAGAGTGGTTTTCTTGTGAGAAATGTGCCCCCCACAGGTAACTGGGTATTCTTGTCTTTAATAGATTTATGGTGTACATTCATTCTGGTGCACAGTTGTTGTTTGGTCTTTCCTATGTATTGTCCATCAGGGCATTTGGTGCATTGGATAAAATACATTACATTTCTGGAGGTTCAGCTGTAAGATCCAGGAATGCTGATGGTTCTGTTGTGGGGTGTAGTAATTGTGGGGGTGGTGGAGATATGTTGACAGATTTTGCATTTCTTGTGATGGCACGGTCTGGATCCATTCAGTGTGTTTTGGGCCATAGGAAGTTTGCTTCCGATGATGAGGTTAGCGAGGTTTGGTGCTTGTTTGAAGGCTAGGATGGGTGGTTCTGGGAAGATCTCTTTAAGAATTGGATCTCCTTCTAGTATGGGTTGCAATTGTTTGACGATTTTCTGTATAGGTTTGGGGGGGGTGATATGTCATAACTGGCGGTGTGCAATTCGTGGGGGTTTTCCTTCTGTACTGCAGCAATTCTTCATGTGGTATCTGGGTGGCTCTTTCAAACGTGCATCTCTGGAGGAGTGTTCTTGTTGAGTGAAAACCTTTTAAGGATTTGTAGGGTGGCAATCCCAGGTGTTCTCCTCAGTGCAAATTTGGTGGTATCTGAGGGTTTGGCTGTATATCACAGCTTTCTTGGTATGTTTAAGGTGATTGCTGGTTCTGTGCAGATACATATGTTGGTCTGTGGGTTTCTTATATAACAAAGTCGGTATTTTACCATTCTAGATACTGATCATCATGTCTAAAAAGGGGATGTTGGTGCTGGAGTATTCAAGAGATAGTCAGGTGGAGGGGTGATAATTGTTGAATTTCTCATTGAACTCAATCAGAGATTGCAGGTTTTCAGTCCAAATGATGAAGATGTCATCAGTATATCTTAAGTATAGCAAGGGTTTGATGGTGCAGCCCTTGAGGAATTCTTCTTCCAGGTGGCTTATAAAAAGATTGGCATACTGTGGGGCCATTTTGCCCATGATCTGGAGAAAGTGTTGGCTATTAAAAGTGAAATAGTTTTGTGTGAAGATGAAGTGTATAAGGTCAGTAATATCTTTGGGTCTGTACTCTGAGTTGTCATCTTGCTCTTGTAGATGTGTAAGGCAGCCTTGGATGCCATCCTGGTGTGGGATGTTGGTATATAAGCTGGTCACATCCATGCTGACTAGGAGGGTGTTGCTGGGAAGGTGGTCTGGGTTTTTAAGTTTTTGTAAAAAGTAGCTGTGGCAGAGATGCCACCACGAGCCAAAACTTAGCTCTGATGCCAGAGAAGAGGGAAAAGTGGCAACCACAGAATGTGGCTGAATCAAAGGCGTGGTGGCAGAGATGGCTCCACCCAAAGACAGGATGCACCAGTGCAGGAGCGGAGAGAAAAGCAGCAGCTGCAAAACACTGCAGGAGATCAGACGCACTTCCCTGCACCAGCATGGGCACGCTTTGTAGTTGCGTGCCGACACCGGTTTGTCGGCTGGCCTTTGGAGAGATGGATAAAATCCCCACCAACCCACATTCAAGGAGGACCGGAAGTGAGGCCTTCTGAGAGCCCAGAGTGGCAGGAAGCAAATGAGTGCCCTGGCAGGGGCAAGTGCTGGCAACCCTGAAGGTTGGGATAGCCAGCTAAGGCTAGCTTGGAGGAGCCAGGATACATATCTCTCTTGAAGCCATGGATCCCAGATGAAGCTGATAGAGACTGGGACAGTGGTGAGCCTGCGGAGAGAGAAAAAAGGAAGTGATACTAAAGACATGAGTGCACCCTGGGGAGAAAGAGATTGCCCTGAGGGAAGACACCTGGTGGTAAACACAATAACAAATTAGGCTGACATGAGGCCTGAATAAGGATGGTACACCATCCTTACTGGAACTGAGATTAGATAAGGGCTGACAGCCAGCCATAGCTGCTTGACTTTGCTTTAGCCTTAGCCAAGGATTAACATCATCGTTGGTTGGTGCAAGGTGGACTGTAGGAGAGGTGGAGCCCCGAGACAAAGACCTAAGTAAGAGACTGAAGAGGAAACCAGGAGAGGCAGGATTAGAGAACTTCCTCCCAGCAATAATCCTTAACAACAAGATGTGGCAGGCGAGAACCCTGGGGACCTTTTTGGGAATCTCTAGAGGGCAAGCTGCTGACCCAAAAGGAGGCAGCTGCATCCAATTGGCCTGAAAAGGCAAAGCGTTCAAGCAAGTGTAATGGGAAATTACACAAACGTCACAGGAAATTACAGTAGCGTCTTGGACAAAACTCGCTTTGTGGGTGAGAAGCAGTTTTAGGATTGATTCAACAAAACCTGATATTTCCTCAGTTAGGATTCCATGGTTGGATATGATAGGTCTGCCAGGGTTCCCTTGTTCGTGGATTTTAGGGAGCATTTAAAAAGTCCCTGTGTTAGGTAGTGGGAGGATCAAGGTTTGTAGTTTCTTGTAGTTCTGATGGAAATGATTTGACGGTATTTTTTAGTCTCAAGGTGAAAAGGGGAGTAGGATCTTCCTGTAGTTCTTTGTAGTAGGTGGTGTCAGAGAGCTGTGTGTTGGCTTCTTTATGTATTCTTCATGGTTAAGGATGACTATGGCTCCTCCTTTATCTGCTGGTTTTATTACTATGTGGTGGTTAGATCTGAGAGATTCTATGGCCATTCTCTGATAGGGAGAGGTTGTTATGGTGACGTGCGTTCTTGATTATTTCATTGTTCATTCTTTCCCTGAAGCAGTCAATATAAGGGTCAAGGTTAGAGTTTTGTCTACTGTGAGGTGTCCAATATGATGGGTTTTGGGGGGTTTTGGGGGTTGATCTTTTCCTCAATGTTGTCAGAGGACGAGTTGTTGTTGGAGTTGTTGGATTGTGGAAATATTCCTTGAGGCGGAGGTATCAAAAGAATTCTTCTAGTTCTCCACATTGAAGTATTTTATTAGGGTATTTTTCTGGACAGAAATTTAGGCCTTTAGAAAAGACAGATTTTTCAGTTTTGTGTGTGCGTGAAGAGATTGATGGTAGTTGAGGGTTGGTTGTTGCTTTCAATTTCATCAAGTCTGTGGTTGGAATGTTTTACGATGTTGGTGCTGTTCCTCTGATGGTTGTTTTGTGGCTGGGAAAGCTGTTCCTGGAGTAATTCAATGCATTTCTTTTTTTTATGTTGAATGGATGTTGTAGACATTTTTTTGTAGTCTCTTTGTATCCATTGTATAATATTAGGGAAGATGTGTGGATTTTTTTCTTTTAGATTGTTGTAGCATGTGATGATTTCCTTCCTGAGTGGTCTCTTTTGGAGTAGATTAGGGGAATCACTGGAACTCTCATCTCACTCATTTATATTGGTATGACTACTGCCTAAAATGCAGTTACTCCCAAAGTATGCTAGAGGTAATAAGTTTATAATCTAACTCAATATTTTGTTCAGGTTCTACTTTGGACAAATTTTTAAATCTTGAAAACAGAATTAAGCCAACATTATAAGAGTGTGATTATAGTATGTATGCCTAAATATTTTTAAATGCCATTCTTTACCCAAGGATTGTGCCTTACTTTATCTTTGGAAACTGGCTAGCACATTGCGAATGTTACCACCTCCCCCACCCCAGATAAAAATAATAAAATTGCTCGCTGTCCACCCATTATCCTCCTTTCCTAGTTCTAATAAGCTAAATCTCTAGCACTGGATAAAGCCACGCATTATTTAAAGTTATTTCTTTTCAGAAATATTTGTCGACTACCAGTGTAATATGTATTACTATCTTTATTTACAAATCAAGTTCTTTTTTTTTCAAAACTGGAATGGGCATGCCCCAATCCCATTCAGAGACCAGTAGGACTGGAGCCAAAGAAAGTAAGGGTGGGATTTTTCAAGTGTTTAGAACTGGCTTAACTTCACACCTGTTGAAAGTGATGGTAAAAGTTACAGTGGCTTTAGTGAGTGCATAGTGATGCTAACACTGAGAACTTTTGAAAATGTCATCCTAATTATACACACTCTAGCTTTGAGATTTGAGGTAACTCGCATGTGGTCACAGAACACAACTGCTTTCAAAGGTACCAACAGCAAATGGAAAGCATAAAGCAGGTGTCTCTCAGCCTTGGCAACATTCTTCACCTTCAGCTGGGAGAAATTCTGCCATTCCTCTCAGATCTTTCCCATCATGCATGCCGCATGGCTGGAAGTGAAATGGGTGGGGCACAGATACCACTTCAGATATCTTCTTTAAGTGATCACCTGCACAATTATCAAAGTGAATATTAAGTTTGAAGGATGTCAACCTCCTGTGAGTAATATTTTTACTGTAGTTAGAAAAAAGCAAGCAAGCATTAAAAGTAGTTACCCACTTAAATCACAATGTGTTTTGACATGTACTACTAGCCTGTGAATACTTGAAATAATATCTAAGCATCTTTCTGCCTAATGTGAGGGCTTTGAAAAGAGCAGAGAAAGTTTTTAATTATAGGAGGATGTAATTGTTCCAGGGGGTGGGGCGTAAGAGGATGTAAACACTTTGGTAGATGTAGTTAGTTACAAAAGGCAAAAGCTTTCTTCTGCAATGCTCACCCACAGGCAAAGCACATGCAATCGCGCTAAGTTTGCATAGGTTTTCAGTTGTCAGGCATTTTCACACAGTGAAGAAGGTAGCTTCACTCACAGGAACTGTAACATACATTTTGACCTCTTCCCTGTGGGTATCTCCCCTTCCACTGGAACAGCTGAATTCCTACTGTACCAACAAACCAGGAGAAAGAATAATCCTTGTGTCTCAGCTCCGCAGAAATCTCCTGTACAGTAGTCCATAGAGGGCTGAGTGTGAACTGATCTTAAGCAGGCAGAGGAGATGATTGGATGGGTTTAGAACAGAGGTATCAATGATAACAGACTGGATCTGACCCATGGAGTTGCATGATCTGGCTCCTGCGCTGGCCCTGGGTCTTGAGCTGATACGCACGCCAGACTGGTTCCAGATCGGCCCCTCACACAGAGACCAGGATACATGCCACACAAGCCATCCACTCCAGGACCTGTGCTTCACATGGCACCCTCACAGACCCCACTCTATGCACGCCAGAGCCACGTGCTGCGTGAATCTCAGAGCAGATGCTGCATGGGCTAGCCATAGCAAGTGCCGTGTGTTTGGGGGACTCCATGGGCCCAGTCTGCCCCATGGTGCCAGCCTCACAGAATTCATGCAGGTCATGAACCTGTCCCATGCTCTTCATCTGATCTAGTGAGCCCAGATAAGTTTGACATCCCTGACTTAGAGAATTCACATGTACATGAATCCACTGGTACCTGCCCCATAGTGGGAACATGTTAGGACTTCTCATTGGGAGTCTGTAGGAGGTTAGGTATTTAAGTTTCTTATATTTGCATATTTTTATGAAACCCATTAAAATGGCTTTTAAAAGAAAAATGTAATTAGCTATACATAAATTGAAATAAAAATAGCTTAAAATTTAGTGCAAGAAGTTAGTTGAACAGGCCCATGGGCTTTTAGCATGTACTGTCAAATTTTCTAAAATAGCATCTGAAATTTACCCTGATTTTTATGGCCATAAATGACCTCCAAGCTAGATCTCCACCTAGTTAGTCTCCATTCACTAATGCTTTTGCTTGTGCGTTAATGATGAACCAGACTGGAATCCTATACTGAGGCTTCTTTGCAAACCTGTTTCCAAATGATCAAATTTGCAGCTCCACATGTCTGAAGCTCCCACTGAAGAGATAAATGAAAGCCAGGCACAAAATCTGAGAAAAAACATAGCCCTAATTAAAATATTCAAATTAAAAACTGACATGACTCCATGCTGATGTTTGCATTTCTCACAAACTAAGAAGAAAATACACTTATTCATTGATAAGGGAATTTATTTGACTTCACTCACTAAACTGTTAATGTCGATACTTTTTATTGACTAAGTAAAATGACAATATAATACTGTTTACTGCTAATCTTAGAATCTTTTTATATACAGCTGAGCACATCTGTACATTTATCTTAGTAGTGTAATGTTTATATAAATCTTGTCAATGTACTATACACATACAGTACACGTGTATTCTTTATATTTAAAATTGTGCTTGCTTGAACATAAATATCAATGTAAAATGTAATATTTTATGTAAACACATATTTTACTTTTGTGTACAGAGTATGTATACAGAATCTGTTAGAAGACAGATACCAACTGTATCTTTAAAGATGATCTTACTTGGTAAGATGAGATATTTAACTTGGGGCACTGAAAGGCTTAAGGGACTGGTAATGGGATAGGGAGGTCTTTCACCTCTATATCATCACTTTAGATCTGGTCTAACTCAGAGTGATCAAAAGTTAATACCATTCTGACAGCCCGCAAAGGCCCAATAGAAATGAATCATTGGTCTCAACTCCTAGGGGACGTGTGTCTGTGTTACAAAAAGTGATCACGTCAATTTGCACATGGCAGTCTGAGCAGAGAGGCCAAGACCTAAAGCCAGGGAGAATGAATGAACTACTTTACCACCTTTAAGCTGCCCCCTGCAGATCAAGTTGAGAAAGCAGAGGGCTGGACCTGATGATTCAGGAGGTCCCTTCCAGCCCTAAACTTCTGTGAAACTGTGAATATGAAAGACTCTTACACTGCCCATGTCAGTGCTGTAACAGTAGTGGGAGTTACAGGGGGCTTTACTGCATGGGGTCTCGGTAGTTCTGCTTGCCTAAATATACAGAAGTTTAGAAGGGGACCAGGGCTGGGAGGAGATTATGTAGTGAAGCAGATGTAAATCTACCAGGCTCCTGCTATTTTGAAATATTTACTACCACTTTTAGTAGTTAAAAATCTTCAGACCCTTACAAAAATTATACTTGGATAAACCGTATAAATATATGGGAGTATGTCAATATTTCAAACTATAGCAGTATACACATGTATGTTGTACATTTGATTTAAGGAAACTGGCAAATTACCAGCTATATACAATGCTGAACATAGAAGATAAAGTCACTGGGAAGGGCCAGTCCTATTAAGTGTGTATCTTGGAATGTTAACAGCCCTGTTAAAAGAAGAAAAGATTATCTTTTCTTTAAAAATGGAAGACTGATATTGCTATGCTTCACGAAACTTATCTCCCAGTAGAAGAGTCTAAGAAATTAGTGTGTGGCTGGGTGTGCAGTCTCCAATGTGCAGAAGTGGATCCAGGAGTTTGCGAAGTGGGGTGTAGGAGCAGTGACTGGTGCTGTGGGGGAGGGGGAGGGGAGGGGTCTGCAGCCCCCACTCCCCACCCCGACTCTCAACCTTCTCCCCACCCCCTACCAAGGTGGACAGGCCACATCACACAAGCAGCAGTCTTTAAGTCTCCAAACCAGGCAAGGTTACTTTCACCGACAGATCCAAGGAGTGTGTGTGTGTGTGTGGGGGGGGTGACAACACTGGTACACTTGCACACACACCCCCCCCCCAACTTTGATTCCTGGGCCACCCAGAGTTTAAAACCAATTGCCTGGCAGTGTCAGCAGCATTTCAAGTCAGGCAGTGCTGAGGGAGTCACTTAACTTCATGGCTCATTGTAATCTACCTGATCCCTTCTAAACTCTTCATTCCCCAAGTGTTAATGACCCTCTCTTCTTCTTAATGGTCTTGATGTCCTACTAATCAAGCTAGCCTTTCTCCTGCAATTCTACTGTCTGTTTGCTGCTCCTGATCATGAAGCTCTTATTTCATAGCCCTGCAGATTATTTTAACTCATTCCAATGAAATTACACTTGTTTTCACTTCAATCTTTAACTGAATAATATAGCCTCAGGCCCCTAGCCTATTAGTAAAGCTCCTAGTGTATTTTTAGCTGGAGAAAAATATGTTTTATTTGTGATGATGCACCTCACCATCTGCTCCCCTCTTCTTAAAATTCTAGATCTGCCTATGAATACCTCATCCTTTCCCTCCCTGTTCAGAGGTATGTCCCCTCATCTCCTTCTTCCTCCCCTACCTGCCTGCTGGTTGGGAGGATGGAAACTGGCAGGGTGGAGAGGGGAGGGGATGTGCCTCTGAGAATGGAGGGGAAGAGAGGGTGGGAATACTTACATTCTCTGGGGACTTACAAAAGTCTCTGGCTGCTGTTCCTGCAGAAAGAGTTCTTAGACTATTTTGGTAACTAAATTATTACTCCTTGCACGTTTTCTTTTCTTCTATCCTTTTCTCTTCCAACATTCTTTTTTGTTTCTTTTCCTATGTATTACTTATTGTTTATGACAGACACGTACATAGCCTATATATGTTAAATGTACATTTGATATACATATATATGTATGTATGTATTTCTGATTTTTATGTTGCATTTAAATAGCCTATAAAAATAATAAAACAAACAAGGTAAATCCTTGGGATATAATAAATGATAAAATAAGTGCCAATGAAAAAATACAGAAGTTAGAACTTGAATAAATACATTAGCTGTACAATTGTGGTTTTTTTCAATGCTGCATGGCTGACCAATAAAGTCTGTTTTGCATGTAACTGGGTGCATTTACTCACGTGCTTTACTGTGGAGTCAATTAATTAGCTCTGCACTAATGTGCTACCATCTACACGTGGGCTGGTATTGGGTCAAAGTAAACTAATTAACTCCAGCATAGGAATGTACTGTTAGGGACAATACTATCTTACGGTGGAGTACTTTACTGCGCCAAAACATACATGTACATGCTAACCAGGGATGTAAATAGTACCTGGTCAGCCCTGCCAGCTGGGGACCTGTCCTACCCTGGCTCAAATTGGTGCTGTTGAGGTGTACGTGTAGACGCTGCACCTGGGAGCAGTAGACTCTGGCTCATACTTCTTTGGAGTTTATTGTGTCACACTAATTGCTTGTGTAGATACACCCACTGTTATTGAGAATCATTTCTCAGGTGTAAATCTACCACATGCAAGACATACCCTTAGAAGCAAGGAAAACTTATGTGGCATAAAGAAAACTTAGTGGATAAAAACAGACTTCTGTCCTAAGGCTTGAGATTATGGTTTTATGAACACTGAATTAATTTAATTCTGGAAATAAGATCTTAGTTGCCAGCATCATATTCAGAACACTTCCCTTGTTATTTTTTGTGGATTAAATTGTCACCCTTGGCACATGTTTCATGCAGTAAGACAGATGAAAGGCAACAGTATTGTACCCTGAAGCCTTATGGTAACTTGGGCAGCTCTGTAAAGTTCTCTTCTTAAAAACTTAAAAGTTAAGTACAACAGAGAAAAAACACACAACTCCTGGTATCACTAAAGCAAGTATTGTTATCAACTCTGTGATTTTGGTTAGAACAGAAGGCAAGATATACGTTCCTGTCTCTTGTAGGAATGGTATTTTTAATGCATATCTAGGTCTTTTTTTGCCAGTCTTCTCCAACTGTTTATATACAATTGGCCAGATCTGCTGCTGCCTGATGTGATTGGATGAATTTGGCAACTGCATTTCAGCCAGGGACTTTATTTAAAATAGGTTTATGGTAGAGTCAGCTTGATGCATTGTGAGTGACTTCCGGAGAACTGCAGTATTTGCCAGACTATGTTTAAATTGCTGAGGCAGCAGCTTTGACCATATGCTACAGTCAAATCCAAGGAAAGAGAATTCTCATAAAAAAGTAAAAGTAGAAAATCTTGCAAATCTGGAATAGCTCCAGGCAGGGACTTTCCTTTCCTTCTAACTGGCAAAAACTTTGCTATTCCTACTGCAGACAAGCAGAGATATTGTTATCCCACTGAACCTCAATTGATATAGGCCAAGAAGACATACAGTGTGTGTTTTGGAAATATATGTGTCTTGATGCAACTTTCTCCAAGTTGGAATTTCTGGTCACAGACCAGAGACCAAATCATTGCAGAATATTTGGGGGAGGGGGGGCACGTTATATGCCTCTATGTGTATGAATCTAGATGTTCAAGTGGAATGAAATAAGCTAGTTAGTTCCTGTTTGAGAGGTTTGAGAGCATGAGGTTTTTGGCAAAGTCTTCATTAAATGTATTTGATAGTGTGTGTTTTGCAAAATCTATCAAATTCCAACTTGGAGAAAGTTGCATCAAGACACACACATATTTCCAAAACACGTTTTGGTAAAGACCAAATAGCACTTTCTGATGAAAAAAAATGCTTTGCAGAAAAAATTCTAACATGGACCTAGATTTGGGAGAAAAGTTCATTTACTTGGTCTGCCACAGCCCTCTTGTATGACATGGGCAAGTCATTTAGGAACTTTTGAACACAAGAATATAGGACTAGAAGGGTAATCCTAGCCTGGGGCTGTCCAACTGGCAACCCCAGGGCTGAAGCAGCACATGAGAGGTTAATGTGTGGCCTCTGGGATCTCACCTAGCCACCACTTTTCTCTTTGCTACAGCTGCAATAGCAGCTGGAGTCTTCAGGTTTCCCCCTCCCTCTCCCAGGTGTTGCTTCCTGCCTTCACCCCAGGGAGCCAGGTAGTGTGACTGCCTGGAGAAGCTGACTGTCAGCGGATCTGTACCAGGTACCCCCAAACCCCACTATTCTCACCTGTCACGACTTCCATCTTTGAACAAAATGGCGGGGGGGGGAGGAGATGTTATTACACAGGTACCCGCGGGAAGGATCACGCTGATTCGAGGTCGGATAAAAGTGCTTTATTACTTAATCTAGTCTCACTCACTCTCTTTGGGAGCTCCAGGGAAACAGGCAGCCCACCCGATACACTATCAGGGCTCTTCAGTATACAAAGGGTCCTCTTTGTCAGGCTGACAGTAAGTAGAATGCTTTGTTTCAGTAATCAGCCACTAATTTCTTCATTAGCGGCTGATTAACGCCGATACCGGGATTTCCCTGTGACGTTCTGTGCCAGCTGGCGGAGTGCTGCTCTTTTATCGGGGCTCCTTTTCTTTCTTTCTGGCTCACCCTCCTTCTGTCTCAGTGAGGAATCGGGGTACCGTTACCCCCAGGCAGGGTCGGGTGTTTCCTCCCTGCGCCCTCTCTCTCTCGGGCTGCCCCGCCAAGTCTTGGCTCTGAGCCATGGCTTTTCTCCGCATCGCCGCTCCATTTTCTGAGACTCACCGCGGCCGTGGGGCTGTTCAAGGAGATAGCCACTTTGAGGGACATCGCTCCACCGGTCCTGTCGGCATCTATGGGTGAGTCCCCAATTCTGGACCTTCCTCGTAGTCCCCTTTTTCTCCAGGTGCCTTGCCCGCTTCTCTCACCTGTGGACATGCCCGAAGGCAACTTCTTTCTGGTTTTCTCCCCTTCTTATTCTTCCTTCCAAAGCCTCATTGGCTCTCTAGGTTGTAGCAATTATCCTCAGCTGTTGATCTTCCTTAGTAACAGAGTTGCAGCCGTGACTCTGTTACACAGACAATGAGTCTGGGACTGCACACAGGGAGGGGATCAGGGGTGCATATGGGGAGGGGATTGAGTTGATGTTGTGCAGCAGTGAGGGGGTGACCATGACGGGTGTGCAAAGTGGGCCCTATTAGATTCAGATTCGGCCCAAATCAGGGACAGTGATTCGATTCGTTGATTCGGATCACTGTCCCTGATTCAATTCATCTGAATCTGAAACTGAAGATTTGATGCTGATTCAGAGAATCAATGATTCGGACATTGACACAGCTTTAAAAGTTTTTTCTACATACCTTGAGGTAGCAGGCACGGCTCGTGATCACTGCAATGCTGGGGTGGACAGAGCGTCCCACAGGAGCACATGGAGGCCCTCCGCGTGGTCGGTGGCGAACCTGGAAGTGGACCGGAAGTATTTCTGGTCCAATTCCGGGTCTGCCGGGGAGCACACTGGGCCCCCCCCCCATGCCTTCCCTGCTCACCAATTGGCCGCAGGGGACCCTGGGTGCCCCCTCCCCAGACCCAGAAGGCACCAGTCACTGAGCCGGGGGGGGGGACCCTGTGCACTCCCCGGAGGACCTGGAAGTGGCCTGGAAATGCTTCTGGTCCCCTTCCGGGTCTGCTGCTGAGTGTGCTGGGGAGCCCCCCGTGCTTTTGTAGGACACTCCATGCACCCCAGCATCACAGCACTCATGAGCCCCTGCTACCTAGAGGTACGTAGAAAAAACATTTAAAGCTGTTTCTATCTGAATCCCGAATCTTTCCAAATCTCTCTGAATCTATTTGGAGGGTTCTGATTTGATTCAGATAGATTAAAGGGTCCTCTGATTTGATTCGGATTCAGAGATTCAGCCACCAAATTGGGGTGAATCTCTGCCAAATCGAATCAGGGACCAAAGTTTTGCATAGCCCTAGTGACCATGTAGGCATGTGTTACAAGGGGAGGTGATCAGGCTTGTGCAGTGCAGCAGTGGGGGTGCTGATGTAGGCACATGGGGCAGCAATGGGTGTGTGGCAGCATCTGCCTGGCACTCCTAATGTAGCATGTACAGTATGCAGCCCCCACTGGTGCAGTCCCCAAGGGCTTAGAAGTTGAAATGAACATCCCTTTCCTAGGCAATCAAGTCCAATCCCCTGCATTCACTGGCAAACTATCTCCCAAGGAATCCTCAAAATTATCCCTTCAAACACACATATGTAATTACTAGGTATAATATCCAAAACACAATGAACATTCATATAACATGGATAGGTAAAACCAGGAGACTTAGCTTCCCAGTCCTTCAGTCCCCTATAAAATGGAGATACTAGTGCTTCCCTAACTCATAGAGGTGTTGTGAAGATAAATACATTAAAGAGCCCAAGGTCCTTAGATGCTATAGCGATGGGGCCACAGACATCTTTTAGGCCAAAGGTTGGCAACCTATGGCACACTGAGCCATTTTTTTCCAGCCTCTTAAGCTGGGGGGTGGGGAACCTTTGGTGGTGTTTCTGCAGAAAAAAGCTTCACCTAGGCAACAGAGAGAAGGGACAGCAACACTGCTGCGGGTGGCGGCACAGTGACTGCATCTGATGGTGGCATGATGGCCTCCCCTCTGCAAAAACATTACTGAGCCCTGACAGATATTACAAAATAAATATTATTATTTTACATGTGACATATATTTATGTTCGTCTCTGTGGTATCTGGTCGCCTTATGGCATGTGTTGAGACAATCAAGGCCTTAAGAGTGTTCAAACACTATGCTTTCACTGCTGTCTGCAGCTTTAGCTGCTAGCTAGGAGATGAGAGCTTAATCAGAGGAAAGACCTGGAGAAAAAGCTACCGTGTAGCCCGTAATGAATGATAGTTACATTTTATTAAAATGAAATAGAAAGAAATAACTGAAAATAAATTATATTTGTGTCTAAAATGCTAGATTTACTTTAAATGTACCTTAACAGGAAAGGTAAGTTTTGGCAGAACTCAGATCCAAACTTTGCAGATCAGCTGCAGCCCTAATTAAAAATAAACATTTTCCAAAAGTCTGTTCCTAAACTAGGCAACTTCCATGGGACATGCTGAATACTCTGTACTTTTCTAAATCAGGTCACATATCCAGGTGGATATGCCTGGGCTGAGGCTTGTGACTGGAGACTCCCAGGTTTGAAAATACAGATCAAAATTTTTAAAAATATTACTGAAGTATTGTAACCTAGAAATGACTCTTGTTGATAAGAACACAAAGGGGTTCTTTATGTTTTTGTTGCCTATTTTCCTTCAAGAAGATTCTGTGTGTTTATTTCTATTCAGTAACATTTACTCATCCAAGAAGTCTCATTAAAGTCAATGCAATTATTGATGCAAGTAAATGACACTCAGCTTAAAAGTTGCAGTCTGGCTCACCAATATTAAGCTTCATTGCCCTGGGCTTGAATGTAAACTATTTAACAAGGGCAACTCCCCATCTCTCCTGTCTTGTCATCATATATATTAAATTAAGGAGTTTATTTAACTAGGAGATCAGTGTCTGACCAGCAGCCTTTCCCCTCTATTTAAGGTTGACTGTTGCCCACCTGCTGCACTGCAAGATTGTACTTAGATATGGTCATTGGCACACACTGTGTACTTATGGTTGATGGCTTGCTTGAAGAAGAACAGACCACTAATAAATTGCACAGTCATTACCCTTTATGCATACTTGTTCTAATAGGTGTCGCAGATTCCTGCCTCCTAATAAGGAAAGGAAGTAGAAAAACACATAAATTCTCCCAAGGGAGTCAGACAGCCTGAAGCCACGTTCGACAGCTGTTACTGTTACCATGAGCACCAAGAGCAAAACAAGGATTATAGAGGGGGGTTGGAGTCAGGGAGGAAGATACATTGCAAGGGATTTTGGCAAGATTTTATTGGATACTGAGTGTGCTTAGCACTGCACCAGTTTATAAAAGCACAGCACTCCTACAGCACATGATGGAATTTTGAGATTAAACAAACATTGGCATTAATTAGTCTAAAAGGGAGTTACTTCATTTATCCAGGGTTTGCATTGCTTTGTCTTGCAGGTTTTAGAAAACTGTCACTTTAATCTCAGGCATTAAGACTTGGCATCAGCTGGAAGCTTGGAACCGTTGCTATGCTTTATCTCTTATTTATTTTAACTCGCAACAGGTCTCAGGAAATGTTTTCATAGGACTTACCTTTCATCTGCTATTCTTTGAATTGTGTTCTACTTTCTTCGGGCCAGATTGTCAGCTGTTGTAAATTGGGAAGTTTTACTGATGCTGTTAGACCTATGCCTATTTACATTAGCTAAGCATCTGGCCTGCTATTTGTCTAAGAAGAAATACACAGGGGAGATCCGGGTGCTTTGTAAAGAGTAGGTTTACCCTGCTGAAATAGTTTATAGTTTTGGAAGAAAAAAGGTTGATAGTGCACATAGTTTAAGGTGATCTCAATCTCTTTGCTCGTTATAATGATTTACTAAACGTGATCAGTATGAGCAAGTATATATCTATTGACCAAGTGATGCCAATTAAGACTGACTCTTCTCTATCACTCAGTGCATGATATTAATGGTGAGATTTGTGTTATTGGGCATGCTGCTGCTCTTTTGAATAAGACATAAAACCAAGATCTTGACCACATGTGGGCATAAAAGAACCCATGGCACTTTTCACAGGCTTGTAGGCCCCAGTGTCCTGGCCAAATTCCAGTTTATGTAATTACAATCCGCCTGCTTCAAATACTCCCTGCAGTTTCAAATGGATACAGTATTTCTCACTTCCTGTCTGAAATTTGTGTGTGTGGTGATGCTGTGCATTATTACAGAGCTGAGGCATTTTTCTCTTGTGGTGGCTGATTTCAGTTGGAAACAAAGTGATTTGCGTTTTATAGGCCACATTCTGAGAACCTTATTCAGTCCTTGAGAAGAGCTACGTAAGGACAAAGTCCAAATGCAATAGAAATTGAGGACAAGGGCATGCCCTCTTATGGATAACCCTTAGGATGAGACTCAGAGAATATGTGTCCACCAGGGTCATATCATGGTCATATCGCTGCATAAGGAAGCCTTGTGCTGTCATCATGTACTTTCCTATCTCTATGCATATCCCTGAGAACTGATACCAGAAACACCCCTTGTGCTCCTACTGTCTCTGACTTTCCTGCGGAGAGGAGAGGCTATGCTAAAAAGATAACACAATGCTATCTTTTCCAGACATTTGTGAGTCTAAAAGGAGCTATGTCCATCCTTTGGAAACCACCCCCTGGCCTTCCCACTTTGGCTTTCAGCCTGCCCATCTCAGCATGCTTCCCTAGCATGAACATTGGACATAGAGAAGGGATGATGACCTTGAGGACACAGATGAGCCCTCACCCTCCCATACCCTGTGGAGGAAGGGAAAGTGGAGTTAAAATGGGATCTTAACTATTCACAAAGTTCAAGGGATTTCTAAAAAGCCCCTTAAGAGATAGTAGGCTTTCAAAGAACAGCTAAAATACTACTTGGTAAAAATATGACCAGCTAGTGAAAATAATCAGTAATATTGCCTCAGTAATAGACTCAGTTTAAATTACTGTCCAATGTCAGCTTAGTGTGATCTAAAACATGCTACTTGTTGGGCTAGAAGGAGCTCTTGATTTACAATTATTCCTTGAAGGATTACCTGAAAGCACAACCTTCAGGCAAACTGTGATTAACTTGACCAAAGACATCTGGGAGAGCCATCTACGGCCTAAAATTATGACCTTGGTATTCTGGGCTGAAACTAGACACCATTTAAATTGCATTGCTGAAAAACTCTAGTACAGAGGCCTTTGTTTAAGTTTCCAACAGGTTTTTTAGTTTCAGCAGCTCAGCAGAAACACCTCCTGTGAAGTTACAGGGGGGAAAGAGGGTACTTCCTAGTTTTTGCAGTAATTTCTTTAGAAACAAATCCCTAAACAGACCCATCTTGTATGAATAAAGGAGCAAAAACAATTAATATCCTAATGATTAGCAAATGCTGTAGACACAGCTTTGGGTTTCACTTAGCAAGATTTATGGAGTTAAATATAAGAGTATGACTCTTGAAAGCCATGTGCTCGTAATTAGCTTGTGTTTTACCCATGGATACTGTAAAATCACAACATGCTGTCAGAGCCCATTTTCTGATCCTGTTATCAGTGCAGAATAATGTTTTGTATTAAACGCAAAACAGATTTACAGGTGCTAAAACAGATATTTTATCAGTGGGAAACAGGCTACCTTTTGTCCTCTGGAAAGGAATTTCATGATTCTGTATTGGTCAATTGATCACATGACAAAGGGGAACACAGCAATTTTGTTCATCTACTGAAACAGAAGAAGATAGAATTTAAAAAGAAATGCAATGAAAGTTTAAACCTCTCTGAATATTCAGGATTTACAGTACTAAATGTTGTAGCCTACTGTCAACAAAACTCAAGATAAAAGCAGTACTATTATCCTAATATACATAAATCTGCATAGTGGAACCTTCCTATGGTGAACTCCAACATGATTAAGCTCAGGCTACAGCATGACCAAATTAATGTTCTGAATTGTGTTGATGAACAATAGACAAATTGCATTTCTGGTCACTGTGAATTTTTTTAATTTTTATTTTTAACAGAATTTCATTTTCAGCACACATTCTGGCAGAAGAGAAGGGTTCATTTACATGTTAATTATTGTCAGCAACTCCTCTTAACAGAGGCTCTGACAAAGCCTTTCCTGCATTTTTGAGTTGCTCTGCTCAATGCATTTCAATGGCCCCCTTCTAAAGCTTAACTGTTTTCTGTCCACTTTTTTCCACATATATACAATCCCAGCCTAAGGATTCATTCTAGGTAGATTTAACAAGATGATTACATGAAAAAATGAGTGCATTTAGCTAGGGAAAGACCAAACAGTTTCCACAGTCCCTGGCCTCTGGCTGCTGAAATGGAATTGGATTATTTAATCCTTTCTACCCCAGAGAGAGGCAGCTTCTGCATCCAATCGGCTTTCTAAGGTTTGCCAGAGTGAATCCCAGTCTAATGGGTACTAGAACATCTATGAGAAACTGGAGAGCAAGCTTGGATTGGGTTGTGTAAGGAAGGGGGTAGAGTGAAATATTAGTTGAGCCTCTAATTAGTAAGGGAAACAGAGGCAGATAGGTAGGCTGAGAAGCTGGGTTGGGAATTCCTGGAAGTTGAAGTTGGGGAGGGGGGCTAACACAGAATTTTTGATAGAGAACTGACTACGGGATGAAGAGCTGGAAAGATGGCTTGGGATTGAGACCGATTAAAAAATAGCTATGTTTTTACTAGCTGTGTAAGGAACTGGCTTATGTTTAGATGGAAGTGAAAGCCATTGGCTTCCCTTTGTATAAATGGTAGATTCTGATGAGAAATACAAACTTTATTTTAAAAGTTCTTCTGTAATGGATCGTTTTTGAAATTTGGTGTAGATATACATGCACCTAAACTCTAAAATATAACAACCCAGACTTTTCTAGCCAGAGAAAGGAGCAGATATGGTGGGATTCCAAGATTATATTTATATGACCGCTTCTAACTCTTCAGCCTCTTTCTAAGCATTCCAGGGGATTTTTGCACAGTTCTTTCACCAAAATCCCTTAAACAATTTGAATAGCCTTGAGTTTGTTTTGTTGTCTTAGATACATTGTATCCAATGCTAAGGGTTAGGAAAGTACCAGAAGGGTGAGTGCAAGAAGGTCTGAAGCAGATGCCCTAAATGTTCAGTCTTACTTTACCTCCCTGCTATAAAGCAAAAGAAGTAGCAGAAGTAGAAGAAACCATAATAGAGAAGGTGACTTTTCCTATTCCTGAACAGAAGAGAGGACACTATATTTAGCCTAGGTGAAAACTAGGATGACCACCTGTCCCTAATTGGGTGGGACAGTCCTGGAATTAGAACCTCAAATCTCAGTCCCAGGCTGTATGACTCTGGGACAGCACTTGTCCCGGATTTGCAGCGTCGTGCAGTGATCTGCGGGAAATGGCAGGTTTCCCTTTGCAGGATGGCAGCGTTCCAGCCAGCAAGGGGCTGCTGGGAGCAGGATGCATGGGTGCCACATGCATGTGCATGCCTGCACACATGCACATGGCTGGGAATAAAGCCGGGCAGTATGGTGAATTATTGATTGGGGAGGGGCATGAGGAAAGGGATGGGGGCAGATCAAGGCCCCCCACAGTGAGGGAGGGGTGGGGCTGGGGATGCTGCCCTACCAGAGCAGGGCATGGGATCAGGGCATGTAGCAGGCTCCATTCTGGAAATGCAGGCATGGGGAGGCATGGGGGTTGGCTCCCCACCACTTCATGCATTCCCCTAGATTTGAGTGTTGGATGGGGGTGGATGGAGGCTGCCTGCTGCAGGCTTGGGGCTCCCTGCCCTGCTTTCCTCCCCTGAGAGCTCCAGGCTGCCTTGGCAAGGTGCCCCCTGCCTGCCCGACAGCAGCGGGAGCAATGGCAGCATGGAGGCACATAGTGGTGCGGGGCTCCTGGGGGAAGGGCAGCAGGGAGGGGAGCCCCAAGCCCACAGCAGGCAGCCTGCATCCATCCCCACCCCTCTTGGCTCTGCTCTGGCCATGCTGCTGGCAGAGGCAGGGGGCAGGGGGGAAGGGCATGTGTCCCACCTTTACATTTTAAAAAGGCGGTCACCCTAGTGAAAAAGTCTTTGCTTAGCAAAGATTAATCCACCTTCTAAACAAGAACTGTACAAGGTCTGCAAACACCATTTATTAATGCTGATGCAGCTATCTGCAACAGATTGTCTGCAAGCTTATTTCCTTTCCCTATCAGATAAGGAAGAAGGTACTTAACAGGATACAGCACTCCCACAGAACTATCGCCCCTGATGCAAGGACTAAGAAGGAGTTCTTCCTTGCTTATTTATACGATTACATGGCTGTGGTGTTGTCTGTCATCCCTTATACCATAAAGGTTATGATAAGAGGGAGGGAATCAAAGCTCCAATACATTTGTGAGTAAATTCTTCTACCAGACATTCTGTGTTGAGTCAGTTTTGCACAGGTCTTGCTCACAGATGAAAAAGTAGTATTATAAAGGAGAGGAAGCCACGAGACCTTGAAGGTCTCAGAAGGAATTTAATAGCTCTCTGAAGTTTCTCCCATGCAAAACAGGCCATAATTTTCAAACTTCAGTTGCTCTTTCTTTTTCTTCAGGAAGGAAATGGGAGCCAGCCCCAGAGAAAGCTCAACCTGTCTGATAGAAGGAATTAGAAATGAGGAGACTTTGGAATTGACATTCTCATCTCCACACTATTGCATTGAATGCACAAACATACAGAATGCATTGGATTCAAACAAGATTTAGGGTCCAAAAAGATGTTGGATCCCACACAACAATACTGGAAGTTGGGTTGATCCACATTCAACAGAGTCTAGATCATAAGATGCCTCCCTCTCCAATCTCAAGAAATCACGTGTGAAGCTTCAGCTTCAAAGGGTGTAATCAAAAATCATTGCAAGAGCAAAGAAATAAAACAACAAGAAATCAAAATCTGGGAGAGAAACTCTAGCAATGACTACAAAGGCAGAGAAAGCTAATGGCATGAAGAGTTGATTATAACACCAGCAGCTTGCCACAGCAACAAAGAAACTGATACTGGATGCTGCTGGAAGTTCCTTCCATTACCTTGCACAAAACCGTCAGATCCACAAAAGGGGCTTGTGAAGCACTGTTTTTCTAGATAGCATGAACTTGTAGTACTTCGGCACAAAACTCATGCACAGAGCCCTGCAGAGGGAGTTATTGGTTTAATATGAATGATTAATTCAGGGTCTGACTCCTTGTAAGTTTGCCTCATCCTTTCATCGTCTCCCAGCAAATCTTTTGAAGTGCATCTGTCTTGAGAAATTGCACTATGTCAGTGCTTTTAATGTCACAAGCATCACCATTTAAGCAAGTGAAAGTAACATATGAAAATTAATTAAAAAAATGAATATTGAATATAAGGGCTGCCAGATCCAGTGGCCATAGGCATGTGCTTGCTAATGTTTTAAATCCCCCAATGGTATTACACTTCTCTTTGAAACCTATTTTTAGTCCACCTGGTTATTCAGAAGCATATTAAAGGCTAATTAGCAATATGGCCTTTTTCTCTGACTATGCAAAAGCAAGTCCAGTCAAGCCATGTAAATGCAGGAACCTGAACACTGAGGTTTAGAAAATATTTCCATAAGATTTTTATTTAGTAACCTAGGTTGCATCAGACTATGCAACTGTACAGTACACTATGAAGTGGAAGGGGTTCTTATTGGTTGACAACAATTCATTTGATATTCATAATGGCAGAGGGTAGAACTGAAACTCACTTAATGATCTGACCATGACAGAGTAACAGTACTACCACCCTAGTGTATAAAAATCAGGATTGAGGGATACAAACAAACACATGCACACAATCATAGAATCACCGAAAAGTAGGGCTGCTCTCAAAACTTCCAAGGATGGATATTTTTTATTGGTCCTGTGGTTTCTGAACCTTTAAGGGGTCATTTGCTTCATGCTTCCATTTTTTTTTCCTGTTAATCTGAGAGATTTTTTTCTGTTTGTCAGATTCCCAGGTAATCACTTGACTCCAGAAGCTGAAGCTTTAATAAACACACCCCCAGTAGAAAACCTTGTAATAAAAATGTTAGAACTGACTATATTACAGAGATGCATGTCTGAAGGAGGTAACTAAGTTTAAAATCATAAAGATTCAAAATGTGATAAGTTATGCCTGTGATGTAAATAATGACAGCTACAACAGAAACTACTCAATACAGAATGGAGAGAGAGAGAGAGACAGAAGACCAAAGGCAAATGTACCAATTGCTTGGAGGAAAACAAAGTTGAAGACAGACTGAGGAAAACTGGGGCAGGTACAGGAATTCATGTGTGAGGCTTACAGAGGTGTACAGTAGAATGGAAACTTCCCAAGAAAGGAGAGCAGAGTTGTTAGGGAAGACAGTGTGGAAACAGCGAGTCTTACTGGTTGATGCACATAGACTCTCACATTTCCATGTCACTGATTGAATTTATATATTACTAGTCAAGAACTTCCTTGGTTAAAGTGAAACCGAGTTATTTGTGTATCTTAGTAAAATCAGGAGCTGTCAGAGTCTAATATTATCAGCGCTGATGATATGTGTACTTTGGGAAGACACTTGGCTACATTTCTGGAAATATTCAGCATGCAACATCTCACATACTAGGACACTTAAAGCCACATTCCTTAACGCTCACCACCCAATATGCACCCACATATGCTGAGCTCCTCTGAAAACCTGACCCCAGCTGTGGTCACTGAGCCTTTCTGAAAAGTCTGGCCACTGTGCCATTAACTAGCTGAACGTGCAGGGACAGGACAGGACAGTAAGTGTCAGTCAAGCTTGTATCACTGTCAGGTAAGAATGTTTTAAGACAAGTCGAACTTTTAAGCAGATTCAGTTTTACTGAGTAGCTGAATCTTGCACGGCACCATAACAGCTTAATCCCTGAGGCTGCAAGAGAAGGAGAGATTTTATTATTTGCAGGAAACAGAACATTTTCTTGCCCTCTAGGCCATAGAAGTACATCAGGAATGCGCGAGATATATTACTGGGTGGTGTTTCATTCTGTAGGCAGGAAAAGAGAAAATAAAAATAAATATTTTCTAACTGCAACTCAGCTGATCCCCTAGTTCTCTCACCTTCTTCAATAATACTGCTTCAAGAAATGCAGGGCGCTAGGCCAAAAATGGACACATTTAAGGTAACACCAACAGTGGGGTGGTAAAGTGTTTCCTTGACTTGTTTGTCTGTCTTATATTTTCTTTTTTATATACTCTGTTGATGTAGTAATACCATCTGGAAGCAAAAAGCAATGTTTTACTGCTCTCCCGCTTTGATGGCAAATCAGCCTAACGTATGCCTGAAAGCAACAGTTAAGATCCATTATTTTATTAAATTCTAATCTATGCTATCCCAGTTACAGAATTATCTTCTTATAGCTTTTCAAGGTTGTCTTAATAGATGCTTTTTAAAAAGCATTGTTTTCAATAAACCAAGCCAAAAGGGGTTCCAGTTGCTATAAATGTAAGCAAGACAACGTAACCCTTAATTGATATTCAGTCCTGCCTCAACCAATCAAATCCCATTTCCCTTTGGAGCAAGGGCTGATTCTTATTAATATTTGTACAGTGCCTAGCACATTGGGTCCCAAATATTGGTTGTGCTTTAGACCCCTCGTAATATAAATAATGAACAACTAACCTCAACAGGAGTTGAGTAAGAGCAAGTAAGAACAGGGTAAGAATCTCAGGATTAGCCTCAAGAAGTTTGTTCTTTTGGCCAAAACAATAAGCAAAGCCTAAAGCAAATATTAACCTTAAAATAAACTTTTCCCCACTTCAAATGCAAACATAAGTTAAACCATAGGAAAAATATTTTTTCATTTCCCTGCTTTGGCCTGTGTTTGAATGTTTATGAAAAACAATATTTAAGAAGTGGCTCAACCTTCCAAAGCTTTTATTACTATTGCAAAATTATCAGCCTCTCACTGGACCTCTCTCTCTTTCTCTCTTTTTTTTTTTTTTATTTACTGCACACAACAACATATCCCATGAGGCTGGGGAATATTTGATCACCAGCCTCATTTGAAATGCATGTAGCTAGCTAAAAACAGAGACTGTATTTGTTTTAGAAACAAATGGTGCCGGTTCAGAAATTCACTGTGTATTTAAAGCTGAATCCTGCTGCTAGTTCCACCCCTTGGGCACATTTACATGTGCTCTGAAGCTCTCTGATTAGTCAGATCCGTTAATCGAGTCTGCTGGGGCCTTCTAATCAGAACGCTCCAGTTGCTACAGTGTCTCGTGGATGCAGGGTCCCTGCTGCCATTTTGAAATGCAGGACACTGAATACATAAGATGCTGAGGTCATTTTAATTAGAGCAGCTCCCAAGTGCCGCTTTAATTTAAGGCCCCCTCCAACCCCACCCCAGAGCCAGAGCTGTCCTAGGGGTGTGCGGGGCCCGGGGCTGCACTTGGTGCCAGCAGAGCTGGTGGCACTTGGTGGCATGTGGCAGCCACAGCAGGGTCTGTACAGTGCTGTCTGTGGGACCCCCCAAAGCACAGGGCCCGGGGCAGTTGCCCTGATTGCCCCCCCCGCAGGGATGGCCCTGCCCAAAGCATATGTATAGGTGCCCTTTGATGCCACTACACTGAAGTCAGTGCAGTTACTGTAGAGTTATACTGGTGCAACTGATGGCTAAGTTTGCCTTTAAGATGAAATGCCCCATGTATTTGTCTTAAACTGCTCAGAACTGCTGTCAGAAGGATCTTAGGGGATTTTTTTTTAAAGCAAGGTGAAGGACATTGCAGACAATATATTGTAATTATATTGGATGGAATGAAGGAAAGGGAAGTTTAGGATAATTCCCAATAGTGCGTTACTTTTCATTGTGCAATAGTCTCCGCAGGGAAATACTGGGCGGGGGTAGGGAGAGTGGGAAACAGTCCCTTAAAAGGCTTCTAATTTTAAATATATGGCAACACCTCATATTCTTCAATACGGTGTTAGGTACATATGCAATCATTCTCACTGACATCCTGTCACACTTTTAGCTTTTCTCATTCCTGGGAGTCTCAGAAACGCAGAGACTCTCTATCCCTGAAGAAGGGTGATTGCACTCGAAAGTTTGATAAGAACTTTTTTCCAACTACTCAGTTGGTCTAGTAGAAGATATCACTTCTACTCAAAGAACCTTGCCTGCCTGTGCAATCAAAGGTCACCTTCTATCAAAGACTCATTAAATTAAAATGCCATCCAAATGAAGACTAAAAGATAATAAATTAAAGAAGACTGAAAATCTGCTTCCTAGGATAAACATATAAAATTAAGCTAAACTTTTTAATTAAAAGATTTCTGGAAAAAATGGCAAAAAGAGGAGGAAAGCTCTTGACAAATTCTGAAGTTAATACTTAACCAAGGAACTGAAATATAATATTGTTAAATGAAATCAAATATGACACCAGAAATTCCACAATGTTTCTGATGTTGGGAGGTTTTGTCACCTATCTGGAACTTTAAAGCTCACTGTAACAACCTTTTTGCTGGGTTCACAACAGAATTGTTGAAAGTCCAAATTACCTTTAAACCCAACTTTGAAAACTCAGAAGGATAATATGAAATATGTAGTTTTTGATAGTCAAAACAGTCATGGGGATTTAGATGTGTATCATCTACTATGAAGATATAGTCTAATGGTGACCACCAAACTCGGATTCTGGAAACTGGAGTTCAATTCCTGATTCTACCATAGACTTCCAGTTTGACCTTGGAAAAGACATTTCCTCTGACCTGTGCCTCAATTCCTCTCAGCAAAGTTGGGGAAAGAGCTTCCTATCTCACAGCAGGGTTAGAAGGACAATATCTGTTAATGATTGCAAGGTGCTCAGGTACTGGGTAGTGAGCTGTAAATAACTAGTTAAATATTTTTTCCCTACCACAACAATTGTATCCATTCAGATTGGACCAACCAGAAGTATTATTCTAATATAATAAAGGGCTTAGTCCATCTGTCTGTCTGTCTGTAATGCTCTTGGAGGACTCTGTTTGGTTACTGAAACAACCAATCAAAGGGCTCCAGGAGCATTCTGGACAGGAGGTGGCAGTGGCGGCACAGTGAACACCGCCATGACAGCAGGGAAGGAGGGGCAGAGCGGAGAAGCGAGGCCAGGCCCCCCCGGCTCAGCTCCCTGGAGGCAGTGATGGAGGGGATAGGGTGGGGGGGGCAGGACAGCACCATTGGCCTCGCCCCCCCACCCTGCTCCCTGGAGGTGGTGGTGGTGCAGGGTGCTGGTCAAGGGGGATGGATGGGATGACAGGGCAAGCTTCTCCCCCTTGCCACTCCTGGGAGGCAGCGGCAGTGTGGAGTGGTGGGTGACAGTGCTCCATCCTCGCCTGCCTTCCCCCCACCCCATCATTCCTGTCAGGCAATTGGCTAGTAACTATAGATTTATGCAAAACTTTGGGTTGGGAGGGGGGTGAGTACTCCTTTGTTACATCTGGAGCAGTCCTGTGGCTCCCCCGCACCCCAACCATAGGAGTCCAGCTGGACATAGGTGACTGGTAGGGGATGCACGGAGGTGCACATGCCCCCCCTGACGGGGACGGGCCCCCCTGACAGTTGACACTGATGCTGTTGGTAGGGCTGGTGCCCCCCCTCACAGGGCCGCCACCATCAGCAGCTTCTGTGGGTGCCCCCCCAGATTCAGGAGGCACCAGTCACTCATGCAGTTGGAGAAGCCCAGCCTTGCCCACCTGTAGGTGTTGGGTGCCAGGACACAGCATGACCAGAACCAAGTAGCCCAGCCCTTGAAGCTGAACTGGAGCAGCCCTGCTCTACTCAGCCATAGGAGGGTTTCACCTGTCTCAGGGACTCAAAGACCCTGGCCATTTCTGCCACATCCCTGTACCTGGCTCCTAGGGTGGGATGGCACAGGATGAATCCTGCTGTGTCCTGGCTCACAGTTCCTACAGCCAGGCTGCATAGAACTTCTTCAAGCTCATCGCCTACAGCCAGAGGGAGCGGGGCTTCTCCAGATGCAACAAAGTCTCTGTGGGATGGAGCATCAGTCTGGTGCTCCCTCTAAGTTGTCACCTGGGGCTGGTGTCCCTCTTGTCCCACATCCCAGTTATGCTCCTGGGACCAACCTCTCCTGGTCACTTCTCCCCACCACCACAATGGTGGATATTGAATGAAAAACCAATATCTGGTTCCAGATGCAAAGACACCAGACAAGTAAAAATGCTTGATGCAAATGAAACACATAAAACCAGTTGATGCCTAATTACTATATAGTGAACATGGGAACATGCCCGGTGTCCCTAAATTTTCATAACAAATTACTTGTTCTTTCTTAAAAGTGGTTGACCAGCGCATTTAATTTCACTGTTTTTGCTGTATGCCCTCCTCCCCCCCACCCCTGCTACTGGGGGGCAATTAATACTGTATTTTTTACGTCTTTGCCACTCAGCAGCAGGAGAAGGTGAGAGAGGGGTGTGCAAAAAGAATGAGATTAAGGGTGCTGCTGCAACATGAACTTCTACTGTGATTTAAATGATAAATCAACAAAAAATTAGACTTGGACAGTGACTCAAACACAAAGGAGCACTAATAAAAGAAAAAAGAAGTAGAAAAATGGAAAAACACTGGAAAAAAAAACCCCTTTGGCAACAGGCGGTGAAGTGGCAGGGTAATGGAAACAAAACAGTTTTTTATATTCAAAATCAAATTAAAACAAACTCAGAAAACCAGGCCTTAGGGAAATTCCAAGAGATGGAAGTAAAAAAGTCAGCTGATGTGGATTGTTCCTGTAGAGCAGTGATCCTCAGCCTGGGTGTCATGGCACCCTGGAGTGCCTTGAGATCCTTTCTAGGATGCTGCTGGATGCCAAATGAAGCTCGCACTGTTAGGTGTGTTGATTCACAAGATAAACCTAGAATTTTCAAGTAGGAATTCATACCATTAAAACCATTCTGACCTGTTGTGGTCTGAGTTATTTGCAACAGAAGAGTTGCTCTATTATTTTTCTGTAGTCAAATCAAAAGTGAAAAGGAAGAGCTGGCATTTTGTGAAGGGTCTATTGCCTTGAGTCTATTGAGGGGTGTCTCAGGTCTAAAAATGTTGAGAATCCTTCATTCTTTAGGATCTGTAGGTGAAAACATGTGAGAATATACAGTTAAATGATCAATTCATGGCTCTTAAACCATCGTATTTACATTCTATTTTTTAGAAATGCAGAGCACCCACAGCTGCTGTCAACTTCATTCAGGAGCCCTTCTTAGACCCATGGTGCCTCAGTTGATTTCCAAGAAATGGAGGCATCTAAAGTTAGTAGTCACTTTTTAAAATTGTGACGAAAAGCGTGAATGATGAAACAAATATCTGTATCACTTCAAACATTGTTTCCCTGTCTTTGTCATTTAATATTCTAGAAAAAACCCCCTCACATACTTACATTCTTTACAAGGACTTTCACTCATTAGAACAATGGTGTCCTAAGCCAATTTTATTCTCTTCTCAAAATGCATGAAAAGTTATCACCACTGAGGAAATCTTTGAGGCAAAGAAGAGCAAATGAGAACAAGGATTATAGATCAGCTTGAGAGATGGCAAGGGATAAAACTATGGTATTATAAAGAGGGGAAGTTGAAAAGGGCCTTAATAAAAGTTTTGTCCTGTAAGTTCCAGATGTACTAATGAAAGAATAGGGCACCAGGAAGTTTTGTGCAGAACTGGGGTGGAATTTTATGCAAGGTTAGGAAACTGAATTTTATCCCTACTGGGATGGCCTGTGAGCTTGTAGTTATAATAGATGTGACACAAAAGCAATTGTGAGACTAAAACTTATTTCCAGTCACCTGACAAGGCCCTGGGACACACAAAAAAATAAAATACATCTG
The DNA here is from genome assembly GCF_030867095.1 of Alligator mississippiensis. Lineage (NCBI taxonomy): Eukaryota > Metazoa > Chordata > Crocodylia > Alligatoridae > Alligator > Alligator mississippiensis. The sequence goes on along the minus strand of NC_081826.1, from coordinate 204,890,875 downwards.
TCATGTGACCCAGTACCAGAAGTGGGACCCATCTCATGGCAGTGTATAGAGATTGAAAAAAAAAACAATGCTGTAGAACAGAGGTTTTCAAACTGTGGTCCGCCACTGGTCCATGAGCTCCATTCAGGTGGTCCACAGAAAGGTGACCTAATGCTAAAGCTGACAAACATTACACCCAACTTCCCAGAACTTTGCTCAAAAAAACAGGCATACCCACCACATTAGAAAGGTAAGACTATTGATATTAAAATATGAGTTGTGTGCTTTGATTTGTAGAACAAAAAAAGTTTATTAAGTGGTCTGCCGAGACCCTCAGCAATTTTCAAGTGGTCCACTAAAAAAAAAAAGGTTGAGAACCACTGCTGGAGAACACTGGTGCAATGCTCTCTTGAATAAACTATTACAGCTCATGGATTACAGGTGCTAAGGCAGGGCTTACATAGTTTTAAAGGAACTTAAAGTATGACTGCAGCCAGGCAAACCTTTTCATCATCTCCCAAACCATGCCGCTCTGTCTTTAGCAGGGTTTTTTCTTCTCCTTGAGCAGATCCAAATCTAAGAGCAAGATTTCACTCTAAATATCTTTTAAAAAAAGTGTTGTAATTAGGATGCCAGTGTTGTGGGCATTAACTCATTTAAGCAGAAGGCACCATGGATGTCAATGATTTCTGCAGAATGAAGACATGAATGACAGTTGACAACAGGCAGGGAAGGTCAGGCTTGCTTGACTACATTGCTATCTAGATTTAGTGGTGAATCTTGATCCTGCTTGCTTATGTTTACAACGGGCTTCATCCACTGATTCTTTTGCATGAAAACTTTCCTAGAGATTTAAAACTTGGGTCAGCTGATGTGAACTGGTGCCAGATTCACTGTTGGCATAAATCAGTGCATCCCCATTATCTGTGGAGAAACTAGGCTGATTTACACCAACTGAAGATCTGGCCCCCAAATTTTTATCTTGGCAAATAAGAAAATAATTGTACCCAGTTTTGTTGGAAATACCTGGTGATTTAATATTGATACATCAGAGTTTGTTTCTGAAAATGAGTGCGTTAATAAGGTGTATGAGCCTCTAGAGATGGAGATACCAACACCACTGCCTGTTTCAAGTGTTATATGACTAACTGACGCTTCATCTGAAAAGCCAGCTGAAACTTAACTTTTAAAAGTATTGAGTTAGTTAGGCCGCTTCTGAGGCAGCTGACCTAAACCTTCCAGGAATACAGAGGAAAACGTCACCATGCCATAAAAAAAACCCAGAACAAATAGTAGGTTTATGGGAGAATTTTTTATTAAACAAAAAGTGATTAAGTTGAGCATACAATATTGCTTTATGAGGTTTTCTCAATAGTGTCATTTATTGCATTCCTTTTTAAAAAATGCACTTTATACTCCTGCCAAAAAAGGGGAATACTATACCTTGGAATCTTTTCTGTGTATGTTAACGTGGAGAGCTTGGCAAGATGGTACTGAACTAACAAGTAATGGCCTTTTTAAGGTAGGGTCAATCAATTCCAGGAGAGGCTGTTTATTAGATTATATACAGTACTCTTGGAAGAAAAAAAAAAACCTTTCAAAGTTTGCTTACTTTGACAAAACATTTTTTCCATCATCTGGTTAGGATTTTTGTGCCAGTTAACTGCAGCCTTGCTATTTCCTCTGCATGTGTTCTGCAAGCCATAGGAGGATACATTCGTTATTTTGCAGGAGTCAGGAATGAGATGCAATTATGGGGGACCTAAGCCAAAGATAGATAACATCTCCTTCCCTGGCAGCCAACATAGAGGGGAGTTTGTCTGGACCTGGAGGCAGCTGATCAGATCTGAGCCTGAGCATTTAAAAAGAGCCTTAACAGCCTACTAGCTTCATTTGTTTATTTAGAAAGAAACCATTGTATCATTTAGTTATTCTAACAAGGCCTGCAAAGCAAGTGCTAGCTTCAGTATGATGGATTTCAAACACATACAGACTGTGTTCAACTGAAGTGGCTTCATATTGTGCCTGCCTCTTAAAACGTATCAAATGCTACACAAGCTTGCCAAGCTCTTGCTGTCTTCGAATGTACTTTTGACATTTTGGTACAATTTATGCCTAGACATCAAATAGGTGGTGTGTTTGAATGAGAGCAATTTTTGGTAATTTGCCTGAATTCTGCATTTATGCTTTCTTTGGCCTACTCTCTTTAATTGAGATCTGTTCCCTGGCTGGCTGCCAGTATTAACAAAGCATGTGGGCAACAGATTGATTTGCCTATAGTTATATCTTCTGCAGACTTTACATGTTAAGCTAGCATCTATTTAATGAAATATCCCTGGGAACAAGAATCTATTGTTTATTCGTGGTCCAGTTTACCTGTCAATGTCTGTAATACTGCTTCATATGAATTGCACCTTTTAAAAGGTTTTAACTAATGATCACGTGGAGCTCAAAGTACTGGATAAATTTAGCATTGTTGTCGGCAGTCCGTTGACTGAAAATGACAGTCTTCCAGTAAATAGGGGAGTCATTGGTGAGTCCTTAGATCTGGGGGCAGAAGTAGCAGATAGTTCCAGGAGAAAGGAGTAGATTCTGCTGATGTCAGGTCACAGCTCTTCCCATTTGTATCTCTCATCTGTCTCCACAGGGAGATGAGTTTTCTCTAAACAATTAATACCTTGTATACCATGGTACCATTGGGGATGATTCAGGTCTTGAGTCTCCTAGGTATTGATGTTAATATTGCATTTCTTCAGATTAGCTTTCAAGGCGTCCTTCAATCTCTCTGTCACAGGGCACTTAGGTGCCCTGTTCCTAAAGAGGGGAAACTGTCGGGGAAAGAGCCCTAGCAGGGAATAAGGAGCCCAGCTGTGGGTTGCCAGGGCAACCAGGAGGTCAGCTGACTGAAAGGGGCAGGGCCTGGCTCCTATATAAATCACAGGCAGGAGGCCAGAGGCAGTTCCCTGCCAGCAGCCAGAAGCCCCCTAAGCCAGGATGTGGGAAGAAGCCTGACCACAGGTACAGCTTATGGCAGCTCTAAGATGCTTGAGCAATATTGTTATAGCCAGGCGGCTTATGTTTAAGTTATAGCCAGGAGACTCGAGTTTGTGTTGCTGTTTGTTACACTGGTGGTTTGGGTGAGGCTATTAGGGGTTGGAGGAGGCCTCATAGGGGACCCACAGCAGCGTGGGGACCCCAGCGCCAGTAAGGGCTCTACATACAGGGTGCATAGAGCCCAGCCCCAGAGAGGGGCAGTTGAGAAGCCCTAGTGCGGGCACGGCGAGCCCCAGGGAAGGGGACAGCTTACCGGTGAGCCCCGAGAGAGGGTGGTTTGACTGAGAAGGCCCAGTGCGGCCACGGAGAGCCCCAGGAGAGGGGCGGCATTCTTGGGAAGGCCCAGAGTGGGCACGGAGAGCCCCAGAAGGGGGCGGCGGTACCGAGAAGGCCTGAGAGGCGGGCGTGAGTGTAGACAGAGAGACTGAACAACGTCTATTCCAACTGCGAGGTTTGGGGCGTGGTATAAGGGGTGGTTGGAGCCACACATAGCCCATAAGGCTAGGGTGCCCCAAAGCACCTATTTGCAGGACAAGACCCACGAGGAGTCCGGGAAACCACGAGGTCAGAATCAACATAGGGAAGTGACCAAGAGGGTGTAAGGCAGCCTCCCAACTTTATCTAAACATCAAAGACGTGGCAGGTGAGAATCAGAGGGTGCCCTTGGGCTGATTTGGCACGGAGGAAGGGGCCTTAAGGAGATCATGGCCCTCCGGTAGGACCCCGCCGTGACACACTCCTTTTGCTCACTATTGCTGAGTTGGGAGTATAGGGCCTGGTTTGGAAGTTAGTTGTCAGGCACACTTATGACATCTCTTGCCCACTGGAGCTGGTGCCATATAAACTTGGCTTCAGTGATGGTGGTGCTTGCTTGAGCCAGAACTCCGGTGTTCATTCTTCTTCCCATCCAACTGACATGGACAATTTCTGAAGTCATCACTGATGGTAACATTCCAAAGCATTCATGTGCTTGTTATATTGTCCATGTTTCACCCCCATACAACATGGTAGAGATAGCAACAGCCTCATAGATAAGATCTTTTATTTGGGTCCTGATGTCAAGTTCACTGAAAAATGCTTTTGGAGATTTCCAAAGGTAGCACTGGCAGATTTTATCCAGTGTTGAATATCATCATCTATCTTTACACCATGCGTTGATTGTGGAGCTGTCTTTAAAGACTGTTGTTTTATCCTTAGTAGCCAATCCAGTTAGAGAGAACTGGGGAAGTTGCATTAGCCAGGGATCAAGGTTAAGTGTGGAAGCTCAAGAGCTTGGCCTGGCAAGGTCTGACTGACTAGAGGCTCTGACACTCCCAGTAATCAATGGAGTCAAGATCATCAGGGAAGTCAGAGTTTTTCACTGAGGCACTGGTAGAGACAATTACTTATAACAGGGTCTTTCAAGCATTCAGTATTGAATTTCTTCCTTGGTTGCTTCTTTTGTTTGCATGATTTTGGGGCAATAGAAATAAATGGTGGAATGTATCAAACAATAACCCGTTCAACAGTTGTCTGCACCGGTCATGGCTCTAATAATACAGATATCATGACGGTCCTTGGCATACACTATAATATAGTCAATCAGGTGCCCTTGTTTAGAGCTGGGGTGTGTCTGTGATAGCTTTTATTTGTTGCTTTGGTGGAAGAAGGACTTTGTGAAGATGAGATCATGTTCCAAACACTTACTCAGGAGAAGAATTCCATTGGAATAGACTTTCCCAACCCCTTCCTTTCCAAGTGTTCCTTGCCATAAGCTCAGACTCCCTGCCAACTCCAGCATTAAAACTGCCAAGAAGAATTATCTTCTCTTCTCTTTGGGGACAGATGACAGGACTTGATGCAGATGACAAAACAAGAGAAGAATTTTATTTTAAACTCAACCAAGGGTCGAGGTGCATGCACCAATGACTGTTGCATGTTGCCTGTTGGTCAGTTGAAGGTCAAGGGTCATGAGATGCTTGTTGATGTCAGCTGGACATTTCAGCCTCTGAGCAATAATCTTGGTCTTGATAAAATAACCAATGCCATGGATGTGTCTTGTCTTTTTCTGGCTTTTCCTTTCCAAAAAAAAAAAAGGTGCAGCCACCACCATGCTCTATGAGCTGCTCTTCTGCACATCTAGTGTCACTTAAATGCAGCAATGTCAATATCAAATTAAGCAAGTTCTCTGGCTGAGCGCTGTCCTTCCCTCCAGTCTGTCACTGTTAGGGTTGTCCATCAGTGTACAGACATACCAGGATGCAAACTGTATTACTTGATTTGGACTGCAGATAATGTGATCCCACTGGACATAGTTTTCCAGCCAGGTGAAATGACACAGACCCTGTTCAGAACATCCTTTCTAGCTTCCTCCCCATACAGAGTGCACCTCAGTTCCAAGTCCAAAATGATCATCAGACAATCATAATCTCTCTGTAGGTCTGTGACTAGTGGCTTTCAATAATCATTAGCACCTGCCCCCATTGCCACTTGCCCATTGCTGTAGGACTTGTTATTGAAGGAAGATGCCTGTGCATGCCTTCTTTTAACATGTCTTCTTTTAAATTGATACCCATTATTAACTAGGTACTTTCCTTCCTTACAGTAACAGAAATCAATAAATAGTAAGGGGACATATAGCACCTGTTTTTTTGTGTGTTTTTACAAGTATTTTATATGTTGAATGTACTTGAGAACTCTCAAAGAATTAAATTTGTACTCAGTGTGTAAGCTGTAAGTTTTTAGGGAATATCCGTAGTCTTTATACTTAATGTAGTGTTGGGATCCTTACATGCAAAACTCTTGATTATGGGACTGTGAACAGTGCTTCTCAAGTGAAATTTTCTGCTAGAGTATTCAGTTATTTATGAAAGAACAAGGATTAAAAATCAGCCCTTACTTATCTATTAAAATGGCTACTAGAAAAAAAACCAGACATGGATTATTTGATGCAAAAATTCCTTTCAGCTGCTTTCTTTATTGGAGGTTCTTCTGGGGGAATCTCACTTCTACGACAGATCAGTTTGGACTGACGTATATGTTTTGATGCCTCCCCTAAATGTTTTGCATACCTAGCCCAGGCACTGAGGTCATTAATAGGGTGTTGTTTGGTAAACCAATTCAGTATGCCCCATAATTATAACCTTTCAACTAATGGAACGATTTACCCATCTTCTGAAGAAGCTAGAACTTACTGTGAGGATTCTGAAACATGATTGCAGAAGTCTAGCCTTGACAGGATTAGTGTAAGATTTGAACTAGGGACCGAAATTAAACAGAAACTGGTATAAGGGATCAGAAACATGTTCAAATCTGTAACACAACAGAAGTTCAGTGCACATAAACTGCTTTCAAAATGGCCAGAACTGGTTTAAGATAAACCTGGATGGACGTAATGTCAGATTTGACTGATTTAGGTTAAATTGGTTTATTGAATTTCTGTCCCAGATCCCCTCCAGATTCAAGTTAACTCACAGTCCCACCGGATGCTTTGCACCTCCCTTGCAAATCAAGGGTTGGAAGGTTGGGCAGGTTAGCCTTGGCCCAAGCTCTCTGCTCCAGCAGAGCAGGGAGGTGTGCTCTAGTGTTCCCTGGCTTTTGGCCTTGACCACTGCAGGCATGTGGCTACATTTCCAGAATCAAAAGTGAATGTCTGTTCACTTGCTTAAACTAACCTACGAAGACTGAATTGATTCAGCCTCAGGCTTTTTGACTGTCTGTACTTAGCCTTGGAGGGAGATACAATGACAAAGATGCTAAATTTCTAAAAGGATCCAGAAAGGACTTAATTTTAACTCACAAATGAATTAGCATATTTACTTGTAACTTCTCAGTATGTTCATGCCATATTCAGAGAGCAGATGTTACAAGTCTGGCAACAATACAATGTATTTTCCATATATAAGAAAGATGATCTATGCTTAAAGTGCAAAAGGAACACACTGTTAGCTATGGCATCACAGTCAGTACCTCCATACATATTATATTAGGATATAAATGTTTCTACTATATTATAGTTGGATGAACCAGTTCAGTTAAAACAGCAAACATCATCCACATCCTCAAACTCTCAAACTGAACCATATCCAGGAACCTTTTTACCGGAGGCCACGTTTGGTTTATGTCTGGCCTGTCACCCTCCACTAGCAGGAACTTTCTGCTGTAATGGTTTTAATGATGTTTTAAAGGAGATAAAATTACTGAGAAGCCCCAAATCTTACTGTGATCTCATAGTAAATGTGATCTCATAGTAACTGTAGGAAGCAGAAATGTGGCTGCAACAAAATTCACAAGCTGCAGCAGCTGGTTGCTGCTGCATGGCTACACTTGATACAGCCTCCCTTACAGAAAGGAAGATAGAAATTTGAGATATCGGTCTGCCTATGGAATTAGAGGGGACCTGAAGCATAAGGCTAGGCAGGCTTTGGCCTTGACTGAAGTTTTAATGCCAAAAGACTTTGGTTAACCAGACTCTTCCTAACAATATCTAACTTTACACTCTTCACTTTATATTTTCTCTCTGCTAGTATTGAAAACAGTCCTTTTTGATGAAGGGATTCTCTTTCATAGTCTCTCTTCCATTTTTCCTTCATCTAGCAGTTCATTTGTAACAATGCTTGTAAAAATTTTTCCAAAAAACTACTATGGAAATGATTTTGCCATCACAATTTTAGTAGGCTAGTATTTGATACTCGTTTTTTACTTTTCATGTTCAAAATGCTTGGAAAACATTAATTCTTAACATGTACCTTCAAAGTAGATAAGTTGACTGCATTTCACAGAGGGAGAAACTGAGGCTCCATAGTTGATATGTCCAGAATGGTGATAGGAAGATTCAGTGTCACAGGTGGAATGAGAATACAAAAAAGCCTACCCCTTAGTCTTGTGCTGGTATCATAGAACGATTCTCTTTCTGAAGAATGAAATAAAGGCACGTGAGTAGCCATATGCCCCTTAGTGGAAATTCTTTTTTATACTGAAATCATTCCCATGTCATAATCTTAACAATGATCCAGAAGATTTTCTAGACCCTTATAACCTGACTACCAGATGTTTGCCAGAAGTTCTACGTTTCTTTCATTCCAGCTGCCTAGGGACTTCAGCCGTCCTTTAGAAAACTATACATTTTATAGGAAAATGTCATAAACTGTTACTCTAATAACTAAATTAGGTATGGGAATAAAGAACACATAGTTCAGAGATTAGTTACACAGCCAAACCTTTTGATGGGCTGTATGAATGTGGCTCCTTTAAAGGTTTAGTGAAGCCTATTGATCTAAATTCATTACACACCACCATAAATCAGAGCGGCCTGAAAGTGGGCAAGTACTCAAGTAGCAGGAAGGATATGTGGCCAAGTACTGGTGTTAGGAAGGAATGCAGCAAGCCACATCAGGTTGGAGATGACAGCACTGAGGTTTGGACTAGTAGTGAAAGGGACATGAGGATTCAAGCAGCAAGAGAAGTAGATTTTAAAGGAAAGGACAGTATGAAGAGGAAAGAATAGAAATGAAGGATCACGATGAGGAAGAAAAGGGAACCACAGGTAGCATGTGACTGAAAGTGACTTCAAGGATATTAACCCAGGAATGACTTATTTTTCTTTTTATCCCTTTACAGCTCTATGAAAGAAAATAAAAATATATCATGGTCCAAATTTAAGTTGTGGGTGACTAAATTATAAACTAAGGTGCCTAATTCCAAACGTAATGCTCAGATTGGCACACTACTACCTAGAAAAGCTTTGCAGGTAATTGTCAGTCTGAATATACAAAGTGAAGTGGTATGCACTGTCTGGTGTTCTTGGTTATTTTCTTCATGAGCAAATTTTACTTTGGAACTTCTAGACTTCTTTTAAATATGGATCTTTTTATTGCTTCTGTTATCTATAGTTTAAATGTCTATTGGCATCATCATCTGTGCTATTTGTCTGCAAGTAACCCCTAGGGCCTGTATAAATATACCTACTTATGCTGTGTGCTGGAGCAGAGCTGCATGTGTTATAACAGCTGGGGTTCCACTGTCTAGTGAGTAAACATTATGTCCAGGGGTTAAAGTGGATTGGAATAACTTCAGTTTATGTTTGCTCCAAAGCTACTGGATTAAATATCCCACCCCCGCTCCTCCCTCCACAAAAAATTAAAAAATATAATACGTCCAACAACTGAGGGGAAAAAAAACAGTTCTTGTCTTCCTGGAAAAATAGCAGAATCACTTGAACTTTACATGGATTAATTAGTTTGAATGTTTTTTTACAGACTGTTAGTGTGTGTTCACATGGTGGAATGTATCTTAGATATCAGGAACATTCACCTGAATGTCATAGTCTGTGAATACCAGGTGAATTTTAGTCACTATATGCTATACTATATTGCAGAACATGTGAAAACCTAATATGGATGCTGATGTGTGGCGTGTTGATGTCGCAGAAGCATCTGACTCTTTCAGAGTCCCAGCTCTGAGATCCTGTCCAGGCCAATGGAATTGTCATGCTGGAAAAATCCCAGGAAAGTAGATGGGAGTGTAGGTTGAGGGACTGTGGAGAAGGGCAGACTGTAAGAACATATCCTTTCTGTTAAGTCAGAGATAAATCTGAGGATGAGCTGTCTGTACAAATGCATCTAGGAAGAGATAGAATTGAAGAGAGGCAGCAACTGAACAGGAAAACTTTCAAATGAGCGACTGGGATTTGGATGAGAGCAATGATGGTTCTCTAAGGAGAGAGAACTCTGGCAAGGCTGTGCTACACAATACTAGTTAAGGAACCATGGGGAAAGCCTAGAAAAAGGCAGGCAATATAGAGAGCAGTGACATATGGGGCCTGGTATGAAGGTACACAGTCCATTTACAGCTGAACAAGACTCAAGGAGAGGGCCCGTCAAAAATGAATGGCAGGAATAGCCTTCTCAGTGGCACATCTAGAGAAGCTATGTGATGCCCTGCATCCTGGGCTAACTCGGGTCTAGGCACCTTGGGACCATTTCAGGCCAAAATGGAGAAAATTAATTAATCTAAGAATAAGATTCTTTTTATTTGTATATGTATTTTTTTTGTGATTTAGGAGGCATTTAGGCTCATGTCTTTTTTTTTTTAGCTGCCTGCAAGGTCGATGTGGGTCTGACTAGTCATATGCTCAAGGACTTAAAAGGGGGGAAAAAGTAAGATACATACAAAAGTAAGATACACCATCACCTTTTCATCAATAACTATTAATGGACAAATAACTTTTCCATATTTAAAGTAATAACACAAAACATAAATAAAGTACTATATACCGAAAAATGAGATCATATTGGACATTAAGTGAATATATTGACATATCATAGTAGGCCACGTGCAATCAGCCATTAGTAAATTCAATATATATCTTTATAACCCCCTGAACTCAATTATTTATCATTTTAATGATGTTCAGAAACTAAGAGGTCTGGTCTCCCTTGAGGGCTTGCATATAATTGCTATTAACACCAATAGCAGTTAGGTGCATGCATAAAACAGGCATAAGCCCCAGAAGATTTTACATATGATCTGGTGATATTCAAGATGCATTTGATCTTACATTTTGCATTTAAATCTTAATATCAAAATCAAGTTATGGTATGAAAAGATTAGAAGAATGTGTGTGTCTTTAAAATCTGTTCTTTAACTCAATTCACCTGTATACTCTTTAAACCAATTGGGATGTGTATTCAGTAAGCATCTTTGAATTTAAGATGAAAATTTATTAATCTTAAAGTCTTCTTTTCAAATTAAGTCTTCTTTTCAAATAAAGGCTAAAATATAGCCTCAAAACTGTATTTTAAAAAATCAGCTGGGTGCAATTCTAAAGACTTGCATAAAATGATATGTGAGTACTTGAGTGTGGGCAGTGGATACGACCCAAAGGACAACTTGTTGTCACAATACAGGCATCTAAACCATATCTAGATCTGGGTTCAGATTTAGGTTTGAACCCATTTCACGCATTTAGGGACTTCAAGTCTAATGTTCAAGAGCAGCCCGTTATAAGCCCCGATCATAAAATTGAAAAACAGTGTCCAAATCCAGATTTAACCATCCCTAACAGAGTTCCATACTACGTTCTGGATTCTTATTTTGTCCCTTTACTCATAATGTAACACTAATGAGAGCTGGTTGAATACTATGGAAATGTTTGCATGCTTCTGAATTGAAGTCAGCCATGTTCATGTCCCATATCACCATATCTCTCTTCTGATGTGGATAAATGTGATATCTATGGGTGATACATTTTATTGGACCATCTGCATGGTAGTGATAAATACAAACAAGCATGTCTATATCTATCCCACCTGTGCAGTTGGTCCAATAAAAGATGATCACCCACAAGAATTTGTGCCTCATATCCTGGACAATCAGAGCAACAACATCACTTCAGTGCTACCATATCTGTAGAATCCATTATGTGAATACCAGCAAAAAGTGTCAAATGGTTACGATAGAACTGAAAGTCAAAAAATCTGTATTTTATTCACAAACTTTCTGGTAAATTGTTTTTGTTCTCTGAAAATTTTGAGAAATAAATACCCTGTATTGAAATTGTTCTGCTGGACTAGACTCGGAGTCTATCTGTTTGGGATCTAATCACTGACAGTAGCTAGCACAGAACAGTTCAGAGGAAAGTTTAAGAAACTCAGCAGTAGGTAGATGGGATAATCTGCCTTCCATAACAATCCCTTCTTAGCCACTAATAATTAGTTTGAGCCCTGACACACAGTTAAATGTTCAAGGAATGTCTTTTAACGAATTCTCTATTTGTTTTTAACAAGGGTATTCGAGCATGAACACCAAGCTAATTTTCTTATTTAAAAATTATAGTTCTACAGTTGGGGAATGGAAACAATCTGGTGTTAGTTATAATTTGTGATACATGATTCTATTATCACATAGTTAATTAGAACAGTTTTAAAATAGCCAGCAAGTTCGCAATGGCTTAGTCAAACTATCCAGTAAATCATCTAAAATTCAAATGCATTCTCAAAAATGAGGTGCAGTTCAGACAGGATTGAGACCTAAATCTGCAAGTTAATGAGATTAAAAAATAACTGATTTAAAAAATATATATATTTTATTGATGTCAGTGCTTTCCAAACAGTATCTTCCATATCTCTGTCCCAACGTGGATGAATGTGAATTAATTTGAAACATTTGTTCATGACACCAAATAGGCTAGAGGGGTAGAAAGATGCTTTAACGGTTATGGTGCAGAACGAGGAGTCAGGGCATCTGAGTTTTATTCTTCTCAGTAAGTGATTTCCTTTGTGTTCTTTCTCTATTTATAACAGGAAAATCTTATGATGTTGAATTTTCTGTTTATAAGGAACTGAACTGCTATGGGAATAATCAATATAGAGATGCTGTTAAATAAATAAAAGTTTTGATTCAAGATTTGGGTTTATTTAATAAAATACAACTTAAAAAAATTCTAAAGATATTTTAGCCAACAACACATAACCTGAGAGGTAAAGGCACTAAAATAGACTGGAGGAGGTAAAGAAAAGATGACAATGATTGTGTGTCTGACTTCTGAGGGGACCCTCCCCTCATCTCCTAATAAACTATGCACACAGAAGCAGCAGCAGAGGTAGAAGAAGAGGCAAAAGGGGGAAGAAAGTTGAAGGTAGTAGAGAAAATAAAGAGAAAGAAAAAAGAGAGAAGGGAAAAAGTCAACAACACACTTAGCTGAACTGGGATGGCTGTCAGCTGAAGTGCTAATTCTTTGCTTTTTGAAAATCATAAGCTACTTTAGTTCATTAAGCATGTACTAAGATGCATTGCAGATGCTAAATAACTTCTTCCTGCCTGCTCTGGTTTCAATTACAATATACAGGCAGTAAGCTTCATGACAGACTGTGCATGGCCTCCTTTGTCCTGGATATAGAGCAACTATCAAATTACTCTTGCCTCCAAAATCTTGTACATCCTGTATCCCCAGACTCTGATATTGTCAAGCTTTTTACTTCAGATTCCAACACTCAAGCCTTGTTGAGCGCTGTAACTTTCTCTGCAAGTTACATCCATACTCAGCATTATTTAAGAGAATACTCGCACATTGTGAGAACTAGGGATAGTAACCTACTTGTCTGCCCAAATGTGTTACAACACAAACACTCATTATAGACTAACTTTCCAAGGTATTCTAGGATAGTTCCTGAATATGGTTTTCACAATAAATCTTATTATAAATCAGGAATGCACATGCAGACCAAACTGAAATAATGTTTGGACATAAGCACATTTGAAAATAGCTTCAAGCAAACTTGCAAGCACTAGTGTGGAGAAGGCCAAAGATGTTGGTCCTTTCTCTAATGTAAACAAGATAGCATGGGAGAACACTGAACATTCGTAGAGAGTCCTTCCATATAGTAAAATGTAATTCATAATGCAGCACAGATGAGAGAGAACTCTGTTTCAAATGTGTTTCTCGCCTGTATCACAGCCTGGATAATGTCTACCGCTGTACAGTTTACACCTAAATAGACTGTACAAGACCAAGCTTTGTTTTAACTATGCTAAAGGCATATACCATATGAGAAATAACTTGGTTCCCCAACCTGGTATGTTTAGTGTAACCCGGTAAATGTCTTAGCATCCCTTGACTTTACTCTCTGTTAATTTCCAGAGTTTCTCTGTCATAATCTAAGTAGATCCCATTAGATATAGAAATAAAATAACTGCAAAAAAGAAACTCTCTTTAATATCCTATGTTGGAGCTCCAGCTCCCTGAGATTAGGTTTAGATGAGAAATCACAGTGTCTAGGGGCTACCTTGTCAAACCTAATTTCCCTTTCCTTTTCCACTTAAATTTGCCATTTTGAAAACCACATATAAAGTAACTTCCCATAGAGTACAAACTTGCAACAGATTCCTTAGAATGTACTCAGTTAGCGAAGAGAATAAAATTATCATACATTAGTTTAAAAGTTATACGTAAAACTCCTGAAAATTTGACTGTAAGTCCTTGAATTCCTTACTCAAACAAAAGGATTCCATTGCCAGGATAGCCATGTTGGTTAGAATAACACATCGCTCAAAAAAACCCACATTTAATTTCCCAGGGACATAAGATGGACGTTGCCATCTTCAAATTTTCTCTTAAGAGAAACTTCTTTTAAATCTGATGTCTGACTTGCATTTTCAAGAAAGGTCTTTTTATAATGGAGTCTTAATGAAAGTTTAGTTATGTAGAACAAGGGTACGCTTGGGCTTTTTAAAAGGACTGCTGCCAAAAATCACAGCAACTTTCTCTCAAAGCACAGTATTCTAGGCTTAAAACTTCCTTATCTCCTAAAGTCTTCAGTCTTACAAGGATTGGGCAAACACTTCCAAAATTTTCATAACTAATTATTCAAATAAAAGATGGAGTTAAGCTTCCTCTGTGCCAGCATCCTTTTGGGTTTGTTTTCCACTGACACTTCAATGAATACACTCATTGACAGGGATGGTCCTGGATATGAGCATTATTATGAGCAATAAGTATTTCTATTGTTTTCAAACCCAAAGACCCAATCGAGATTCAGGCTGTATTGAGATAGATGCTTTATAAATGTTTACAAGGAAATTATCTCTGCCCAATAGAATTAGTTACGTAGGCTAATAGCTGATGTGAACTGGATAGGAATGATAGATAAAACTGAAATACAGATTTTATTTCACCTATTGTGAAGCCGAGGTTGCTGCATACAACACACCTGATCCAAATATGCACGTAAAAGAAAAGCTCAGCCACTGATCACCTCTTCATCCACTCCTCTGGTATCCACCCTACAAATCCCCAAACTACTAGATACCACAGACCACACAGCACAGAATGAACTCTTCCCTCCAAGGGTTGCAAGTTTTTGGTACTTTCCTCAGTAAATACCCCAATCAAACTCAATAGGCTATATCAACGTGCCCTCTGCTCCTGCTGAAACTATTGGTTTGGCTCTTTCATCAGAAGTTTGGTGCATAGGAAAGAAAACAAGTGTCCTGGTCAATAATTTGACTGACCCCTGCGGCATAGCCATTGCTGTAGGAAGCTAATTATGTGAGGCTACCTCACAATTCGGTACTGAAGCTAGGCAAATATTTTTTTTTAAATGGGTGTAAAAATGACCATGGCTTCTGAGCTGCACACAGCTCTTCAACATAACATTTTCTTCAAAGAATTGCTAGTAACATCAAAGGGTTTGGGTTTTTGCATTTGTGGTTTTTTTAACCTCATGAATTGGATGTGCTATCATGAATAGTGCAAGACATGTACAATCTATTGTCATCAATTCTGTTGCAAGTGCCACTTTTCCTGGTAAGGATACATTCCTGCACTATTCTAGATTACCAGGCAAGATATATTGCCCTAATTCACCGTGGAATGAATTCACCCATAACTTGTTGTAGCTGTTTGGTTAACTGCTCATGTGGCTCCCAGTCCATCAGGAACTGGTATCACTGGGTTACAGTATGATGATTCAGCACTATTTGAGCCCTCTAAAATCTACATATTCATGTAAATTCAAAATCGCACAATTCAGGCAAGATATACAACTGAGTTTCTTTGATATACTCACTCATTAATATTTAAGAAATAAACTTTGTATATGCAGCTTATTACTGACTTTTGTTTTGCTAGTTTTGAAAATGGAATATGTAATACCAATATAACAGCATGAATGTTTGAAGTATGAATGCTTCTTCATTAATCACATTCAAACCTTTTCAAATTCTATATAATCAATATAATTCTATATAATCGATAGAATTATACTCTATATAATTTATTAATCAAATGGGTTAATAAATACAAGCAAGCAATCAAAACATGCAGAATTATCTAAATAATCATGAGTCAATCCTCAGAAAAATCATGAGGTGGGCTTAACAATTATGCTATTTTTTTTAAAGCAGATTTTAGTGTTGTTCATATCTTCAAACTTTTCTTTGAAATCACAATAGCTAAAAATATGGAGGGAAGGTGGCTTTTTTTTTTTCCTGAATGAAAACTAAAATTCTCCTATACTATATCTCTGCAAGCTGAGGCTTTAAGAAACACCAGATATCACAAAACCTATCATAAAAATCACAAGTGTTAGTAATACTGTCATCAGTAAATGCTCCGTGGCTCACCAATAGTGCACAGGCTGCATCTTGAGAATATTTTTCTGGTTTTAAGAAGCCTTATGTCATGAATTAAAATCAGATATGAAAGACAAAGAAAACTAATAAACTAACAGTGGAAAAAATGGTCATGTGATCAGTAAAATATTGATTTTGCCAAGACGCCTTATGAAAAAATAGCGTATAGTTTTGAAAACTAAATTCAGAGAAAATTAAAAGATGCCCACCTTTTAAATGTGTTTTTCCTTTTTCAAGAGGACAAAGAAAAACTCGCTGCTTATGAACAAGGACAACAAAGGGGTGGGGAGCAGAATTAAATAATTATTGTTGCAATATTTCTAATGGTGTCCTTCAGCTAGCAGTATGGCAAGCTATAAGACATCTGCTTTCTTTCTCTCTCTGCTCAGAATCACTCCTGGGATAATAGGAAGATATCACAAACACTCAGTTCACTTGTTTGCTGCAAAGGGACCTTAAAGAAAACAGCTTTTGACTATCATTTTTTTCTTGACTTGGATTTTAATGTCTAGTTTTCTAATCCAGAAAACAGATGTTTTCTCAGTGCCTAGGAAGTGATTTTTAACATGTTTTATATGATCTAAACATGACCCAACCAATAGAAACTCTTACTGGACATTTAACCTTTTCTTTAGGATTCTCTTCTCTAGTACATTTAGCATTTAACATAGAACAGCTGGATACTGTAACATTTTTGGCACAAAAAAGACCAAAATGGAAAGTTCTTTTCCAGTACAAAGTTGTTTGCTCTCTTTGTCCTGACAGTGCCACCTGACTCCCTCTGGAAGGATTAGATTTCTCCACATCCATCATAGCCAAATAGTGCAATGTCAAGAGACTGGCAATACCCTTAGCTTGCCCATCCATGACTGACATTCAGTGCATTGTTTTCTGAGTAGTCCAAGAGGTTGATGTAAAGGTAAATTTCAGATCAACATCTTAATACACAAGCTCTTTTGTATGCTGACTTTCTGCTACCCCTTCTAGAATCTCTGTAACCTCTGTTGGCATTTAGAGCACTTTCAAGTACAAGCTTGCATACTATCACTTTTCTAAAAATTCTGGCCCATAACCATATGTATTCAGCTCTCAGTAAAAAGATATGCCAGCAAAAGAGCCAAGCACAACAATTAATGTGTCAGGATCCAAAAGTGCATTTTGCAATACTAGATCATATTACAACTGATGTCAAAGCCAACACATTGTTAATCTAATAAAAGTGCACTGTAATTTATCAACATGTCTTCCCTGCCTATACTAATATTTTATTAAATCATTTTAAATTACAAAAATGCTATGAATTTTCACTGCCATGTAATCTAAATTAAATAACAAGTAAAATGCGACGGGTTTGGAGTACAGATGAACACCGCCAATTTTTGAGGCTTAACTGTAGCATTTTCAAACTATCTCAACACCTAAAGTCTATAATAAAAAAGCCTGGAAATTCCTAGGATGTATTTTCAGTGTTCTCCATCCATTAGGGCTTCTCTTGTTGGGTCAGTTATCCATTGGAAATGTTTTAAATTTACCCTCTGCAAAACACTTGACATAGAGCTATAGTAATATTATATTTACTTGCTAAATTTGAGAATGTTCTCCTAGAAGTCCTGAATAATTTGGGTTTCAAAAAGCCCAGATACTTAAAGGGCTTCTTCTGCAACAATGCAAGGAAATAAGTATTCCCTATCCAATTTCATTGGGAACATGATAGACCTCCTAATAAAAATAGCAATGGATATTCTTCCACAAAGAAAGAAGGGTTTTATTCTTCATGAGTTGGGCTGGCATGGCAATATAGAAAGAGATCTATTATTTCTATATTATATATGAGTCTGGGTTCTTACTGGCTACATTATGATGGTTCCTTGTAAATCTTCAGTGAAGAGAATTTAACAGTACATGATTTACAATATACATGACATTTTATAAAGTCTGAATGGGAAACTTATCTGTGTCCAAAGCAGCATCCTCAAACCTGCTAGCTGCTTCCTTAATCTAAAGCAGTGTAGCTGTATCTGCATGGTGCCACAGATCACTAATTAGCATGGGGGTAAGCTAATTGATCCTTTCATTTAGCAGGGCTGCTTTCAAGAGGCTGTCCACCTGAACTAGTGCAGGGTGTTTGGGGATACCATGCTGAAGTACAGCATTTTTAACTTCGTAGACATAGCTTCAGGCTACTAGTGGAGTAAGTCACTTTTAAAAATAGGCCTTAGGGTGCTACTCTGCTCATCACCTTTTAGAAGCTTTTATCTAGGTGTTTAAGCCACCTACATTCTTTAGAAAACTTCACAGGATGCCCACCTGCATCTGCAGGCAGCTAAATACCTTCAGAAAAATAGGTCTGCTTTTGAAAATATTGCCCTAATCACAATTCCCATGTTGTATCAAGTTAAGGCTATGTTACATGCATTTTTTTTTTTAAGTAAACTAGCAACATTATTTTACATAATTCGTTAAAATATATCCTTAATCCAAAATAGTTCATAAAGATCTAGGGCTTGATCCTGTGACCTAATCATGTGTGTTTACAAAATCCACAGTACCCCTTTAATATTCATAGATTCATAGATGTTAGGGTCGGAAGGGACCTCAATAGATCATCGAGTCCGACCCCCTGCATAAGCAGGAAAGAGTGCTGGGTCTAGATGACCCCAGCTAGATACTCATCTAACCTCCTCTTGAAGACCCCCAGGGTAGGGGAGAGCACCACCTCCCTTGGGAGCCTGTTCCAGACCTTGGCCACTCGAACCGTGAAGAAGTTCTTCCTAATGTCCAATCTAAATCTGCTCTCTGCTAGCTTGTGGCCATTGTTTCTTGTAACCCCCGGGGGCACCTTGGTGAATAAATACTCACCAATTCCCTTCTGTGCCCCCGTGATGAACTTATAGGCAGCCACAAGGTCGCCTCTCAACCTTCTCTTGTGGAGGCTGAAAAGGTCCAGTTTCTCTAGTCTCTCCTCGTAGGGCTTGGTCTGCAGGCCCTTGACCATACAAGTTGCCCTTCTCTGGACCCTCTCCAGGTTATCTGCATCCTTCTTGAAGTGTGGCGCCCAGAATTGCATGCAGTACTCCAACTGCGGTCTGACCAGCGCCCAATAGAGGGGAAGTATCACCTCCTTGGACCTATTCATCATGCATCTGCTGATGCACGATAAAGTGCCATTGGCTTTTTTGATGGCTTCGTCACACTGCCGGCTCATGTTCATCTTGGAGTCCACTAGGACTCCAAGATCCCCTTCCACCTCTGTGCCACCCAGCAGGTCATTCCCTAGGCTGTAGGTGTGCTGGACATTTTTCCTCCCTAGGTGCAGCACTTTGCATTTCTCCTTGTTGAACTGCATCCTGTTGTTTTCTGCCCACTTGTCCAACCTATCCAGGTCTGCCTGCAGCTGTTCCCTGCCCTCCGGTGTGTCCACTTCTCCCCATAGCTTTGTGTCATCTGCAAACTTGGACAGAGTACATTTGACTCCCTTGTCCAAGTCACTGATGAAGACATTAAAGAGTATCGGTCCAAGGACCGAGCCCTGCGGGACCCCACTGCCCACACCCTTCCAGGTCAAGACCGACCCATCCACCACGACTCTCTGGGTGCGGCCCTCTAGCCAGTTCGCCACCCACCGGACTGTGTAGTCATCCATGTCACAGCCTCTTAACTTGTTCACCAGTATGGGGTGGGATACCGTATCGAAGGCCTTCCTGAAGTCTAAGTATACGACATCCACCCCTCCTCCTGTGTCCAGGCGTTTCGTAACCTGGTCATAGAAAGAGACTAGATTGGTCAGGCATGATCTGCCTGCCACAAACCCATGCTGGTTTCCCCTCAGCATAATTTGCCCTGCCAGGCTCTCACAAATGTGAGCCTTGATAATTTTTTCAAAGACTTTACCAAGGATGGAGGTGAGACTGACTGGCCTATAGTTGCCCGGGTCCTCCTTCCTCCCCTTTTTGAAAATGGGGACCACGTTAGCCCTTTTCCAGTCCTCCAGGACTTGGCCCGTGCGCCACAAGTGTTCGAATATTCCCGCCAGAGGCTCTGCAATGATGTCGGCCAGTGCCTTCAGCACCCTCGGATGGAGCTCATCCGGGCCTGCTGACTTAAAGGCATCCAGTTCTTCCAAGTGACTCTGCACCATCTCAGGGTCTACGCATGGAAGTCTGGCGCCTTGCTGCTGCCTCTCTACAACCCCAGTGAGAGACTTGTCGTGTCCCTCACTTAGGAACACTGAGGCAAAGAACTCGTTGAGGAGTTCAGCCTTGTCCCCCCTGTCTGTCACCAATATGTAAGGAATGATTTGTAAATAATCTATAGAATTACAAAATGTAGTAAAGAGAGTATATTTTTATTTTATATTTATTTAATAGTTATTAATATGTGTCCCTCCTCATTTTAGTCTTCCTAGATCTTGTTTCTTTTTACAACTTTCTCCTCTCTCTAGCTACTCAAGTAACTTTCATTCAGCATAGACATATTTGTGGGTTCCCCTACTGCCCCCTTCTCTCTTGATGCACTTTGTGGTATGATTGGCTTATTAGGAACCAACAGCTTTGAAATGTATAAAACAGACAGTTGATAAGTTTCATGGGTAGAGAATGGTGGAGGAGGGGAAGGAAAGAGGTAGGGGGAATGTCACAGTACTTTGAAGTTTTAAAAGTATTTTTTCCTTCTAATGCAGTCTGGCAGCTGCTGCTTTCTTATAGAATACACAAATGAAACCATTTATTTTTATTGTACATTCTAGCAAAATACATTATGGAATACATTTGCCCCCTAAAGAACTGGCTGTGGCCGACAGTACTTTTCTTGATGAAAAGGAAAACAAACTCTGATGATGATTGCACCTGACTTGTTGAAATATTTCATCTCCTACAGTCTGCACAACAAATGCAAATGGAATGTTTAAATCACTGGTTTCTGGAAAACTTGCTGGACCTTATGGTCTGGTAGCTAAAGTTATGAAAACACATATGCCATTAATAAAAAATAAAAAAAGCCTTATACAAAATAGAATCCTAAATGTATGTAGTCCATTTTGAAATGTCCACAACTCATTTCTGCCAAGAGACAGTATGTCAAGCATCACTGTACATTTATTATTATGCAACTAGTAAGGAAACATTTAAGGTCATCGCAGACTGAAACTGATCAAATTTTGTAATTAAAATGACGGTTGTTTATTATTTAAGTAGTGAATGGCATTTTCCTCTTAATCTCAGGGTTCTCACTTGGAGATACATATTGATATCGGTGAAAAAAAAAAATCAGGCCCACATGCAGGAAGGACACAAGTTTCCTTCCTTTTATAGTCAAAGCACCTGATCAGTCACATAATTTTTCATAAGAGGAAAGTGTATTTTTTACTTTCTTGGACTCTGAAAATGGCAGCAGCTGCACAAATAAGCAGCAGTATTCTGGGAATTGTAGTGGATATCTATAGTTTGGACTTAAGAGCCAGTGTTAATGCTTCTCTTATAAAAAATGCTAAAGATAGCTGCCCTGGTATGTTGGATGACTTTTGAAAGCTCACTGTTTCAAAAAGTGAATTCTTTAAGGGCATGTGTAGATGAAACGGGGGCCCTAAATTGAAGTGGTGGGTTTTTAAAAACACTGCTTCAATTTAGGGCCCTTTAAACCCCTGTGTCGTGCACACAACTGAATTTACCTGCCTCTCCGGCAGTGGGAAGGGGAGGGCAAGCTGCCAGCAGGCGGAGCAGTCCCTGGACTGTGGAGGGGGCTGGTGCTTCCCTCCATAGAAGTAACACCGCCCCCCCGCAGCACCCACCTGCAGGCACCTGGCTCGGGCAGTCCCAGGGGGCACCGCAGCTGCAGAGGGATGCACTGGACCCCTATGCAGCTCAGGGAGGCAGGCAAGCTCCAGGGGGAAAAAAAAAAGATCTTAGGCAGAGCCTGCCTTCCCAGGCTGCTGCCAGCCTGCCTGCATGGGCTTCCTGCAGAGCGCCTGAGCTGCACGGAGCCTGGTGCTTCGTTCCACAGCTGTAGGGCAGCAAACTAAAACTCCTCAGAGGAGTTTTAGTTTGCTGTGGCCCAAGTCATTTAAGGCACATTACGCTGCTGAATTTGCTACAACAGTTAGAATTACTGCACAATACGGTGCTGTGTGCAAACGCCAACACCATTAAAGTGGTGCAAAAGCATTTAACTCACTTTAAAGTGTTGTGCATACATGCCCCTCGTTTCATTTACACATGGCTTAAGTTAACTTGGGAAACACTGAAGATGCAAAGAAAACACTTTAAAGACATGGCAAAAGTATCACAAACACTGGAAATATTAGGAGTTACCAGCTGTCCAAATCCTGATTTGAAAGTCAGGCTGTGCTGTCTCTGCTTTTCCCTCATCTCCAGTGATAACAATTTTGTACTGGGATGCCAGATAAAGTTGGGTTTGTAAGGCTCCCAGGGCATGTCTACATGTGCACATTTAATGCACGTTAGCCCAATTTAAGGCTCAGTAAGGGTGGGTATCTCCATGTACACACCCTTAATGTGCCTTAAAAATGGCGATTTTAGGCTATTCAAGCCTAAATTTGATACCTGCATAAAGCTGACTTTAGGCCCAAGTCAGTCTATGCACCTGCATTAATGCGCCACAGCATGTGCATGAGTAGACACACACCCAGCGATTGGCAGGAAGGTGAGGTGGTTGGGATGCCTAAGGTTGTGGTATTTGAAGATTTACATTTCTTATGAATTAGCAGGAACTGTTGTCCCAGCAATACCTGAAAGTAATGTTGCAGAGTCCATGTAACTGGCTTTTACCCAGTCCAGTGAACCAAATGTTGAAAGTTCCTGTTTGCCTTAATCCTTGGTTTCATCAGTAAACAGATACATTCCGGATACATCCTGGCCTCCATTTTATACACCTGCTCATCCAAATTAAGAAAGGTGGGGGTCAAAGGTCACATTTCTGCTTCCCATATTCTGCCTCCTGGCAAAACTTAGAAAAGTCTTAGGATTTCTCTTATGTTCAGTAGCTAAGAACAGGTTTGTAGGGAATGTGCTTCTTGTGAACAGCTAGAGTATAGCATGCTCAGTGCTGTCTTTCCATACATGCTGCTGTATTCCTTCTAGAGTGTTGTATGTGGGTCAGGGGAAAAGGCTCATTACAGCAGTTTTACATCCCAGAGGAAATCCTCTCCTTCTCATGGGCAAGCTTGACCCGCTTTACCCCAGTGAAGCAGTATAAATGGGCCAAGGCATATTGCAGAATCAGGCCCACTGAGAATAAGTCTATTAAGTCAAATCAGTCTAACCATTACCACAATTCAAAGATTTGGCATCATTTACATAATCAGCCTGTTTAAAAATGTTTGGAGTAATCATTTTATTTGTAATGTAACAACGGTTTGTCGGGACCCAGGGCAGCTGGCCAGCAGCTCTCCCTGACTCCCACCCGGGCAGATAAGGGTCTGGGGCCTTAGAAGGCCGTCAGGCGGGTACTTGTGACGCGTGGAGTGGAATTAATTAGGCAGACGCTTATCGGTTGCAAAGCAAGATTGTTTACTCACGTCAAGGTGGTATAAGACGGAGGTCAGAGATAGTTAGTTACAGCTTAGAGTTCGCCGTTCAGTTATTCTGCAGATATATATATACGGGCCGGCGGTCAGCTTAGCAGGCATGCGGGGCAAGGGTACGCCAGGGAGGTCGCGGCGGGAAGACGCCGACAACTGATCAAATTGTCAGATTTACTCCAAGGTGTGGGCAGAGTTGTCTTCGACTTTGCGAAAAATGTAAGCGGGTTTTGTTTGTATGATAGCCAATTGTTTTTTGCCACGTCATAAATCTAATTAGAATTGCCAATTATCTAGCGGTCTTTGCTAGGGTGTTATCATAGGGTTACTCCCTGTTTTCTTTGACCAATTATAATGATTTATATAAAGCAAAGAAGGCAAAAGTTTTTATCTCTGTTAGAGGCGCAGCAATAAATTTCTTTTTGACATGCGCAGAAAAAAAGCGGTTACTATCATTATTGTTAACCCTTAGTTAACCTAGTGCAGAAAAAAAACTGTTTTAAATGGTTATTACTTGTTTGTGACATGGGCACTACTTAATTTGGTTGTGACACGGTTAAGGAGGACCAAAATATTAGCTTTATAAATTCCAGCAGCCAATGAAGAAACAGAAGGTAAAGAACACTAACCTGCACAGCAGTAAAAATAAGTAAATAATTAAATAAAAGAGCAGCCCTTGTGAGAGGTTTACCTGGTTTAATTAAAACAGACAGACTACACATAAAAATATTCAATGTTACAGCTGCAAATAAATCCCAGAGTTTTCTGTAGGGTAAATACTCTTATAGATACAAGTCACCTTTTTCAAATTGACTTCAAAAAGATCTCCACGGATGTAAACTGGGCATTCCCTTCACTGCCAGAAGACATCTATTTTCTCTTCACATGTGAACTGGAAACAGGAGAAGAATACAGAAAGCTGTAAAATATAATCAGAAAAGCTGCTGTACATACCAAGACCCTTGTGGACTTTAGGATTAGAGTACAGTAATAGTTGCATACTCCATTTCCCTGAGGTCCAATGTCTATATAATAATCCTAGCCATTTTTGCCAGATAATAATTCATTGTTAACTGACAACTAAAATTTGATCTATAGAATTTAGGTGGTATGAACCAAATCTCCCTTGTCCAGGCTCTTCCACAACACAGTCCACAGGCTGGTTCAGTCACCCTGCAACCAAGTCATGGCTGCATTCTGCAGTCCCTGTTAGCTAGAGCTTGAACTTGACTGCAGTTAAGACAATGGTGAAACTTCCCTCAGTGCTTTGCTAATTCTCCCCTTTCACACACTACTTTGCAATAGAGAAAGGTAGGTAGCTATGTTAGTCTTAAGTCAGGCAGCAGGCAGAGCAGGACAGCACCTATTTCAGTTTATGCCTCTGAACCAGTTAGTCTCTAAGACCACTTTTACATGTGATCCAGGAGTGGGGGGAGGAGGCAGTGCTTTAATTAGAACAGCTCCGAGAGCCACTCTAATTAAAGTGCTGCCACGTCTCATGTATTAGCATCCCCTCACTTAAAAATGGTGGTGTGGGCACTTGAACTAAAGCTCATTCAATGATCGATGATCTACAAGGTTTCTTCCAGCCCCTATCTATCTATGAATCTATGAATAAGCTTTAGATCAAGTGCCCCCGCCACCTCTTTTAAGCACAGGAGGGATGCTGATACAAGAGATGCAGGAGCCTGCTAGAGATTAATTGAATCTGCTCTGATGCGCTGGAATTTCAGTGCATCGGAACAGCCTCTGCACTCATGTATCGTTGCCCTAAGGCTAGGTACAGGCATTACACTTAATGTGCTTTAAGCATGCAGAAAGCACTGTGCAGCCATAACACAAAGGACGTTCATGGCACGTAAAGCACTTGGGGCCACTTTCCCAGCCTCCTGGGAGGCATGTGGGAGAGGCCCCAGCAGCTGTTGTGGGTAGGCTGCAAGCCCCCCTCCACTGAACAGTGAATGTCTGTGCAGTTGTCTTCTCCTCTAACGTATCGCACTTTGAGTACAGTGCAATAGGGGAGCCATGCTATCCTAAGATGTTATTTCCTGAACTAGGGAAGTTAGATTAAGAAAGAGACATATCCATTGTCCAAGGGCCCTTGGTTGTGAGGAGATTGCTTACTTAACTGATCTATTCCAGGGGAAAGGGGTGATTGCTTAGGTACGCAGATGTCATCAACATTTCAAAAATGTGAACAAACATATTTTTATCCTGAAAAAGAAGTCCTAAAATTAAGATGCTTTTTACAATTCAAAGCTATGTATGTACATAACAAAAAAACTGGAATTGTTGCAATAAAAACTGATCACAAGTAATTCAACTTTGTATTAATCCCCTCCCCCCCCCCCCCCATGATTTTATCTTTTTGTGGTGGGTGGATCTTATAAACAGGCAAATTATATAGTCCAGAAAATATGGTAACTTTTCCAGCAGTCCACCCAGCTCTAGACAGAAGGAGAAACAGAGGCCTGATTCTTTTCACTGACCACAATAAGCACTTTCCCTCACCTTCCAAAATGTACTAGATCAGGATGAATAGCATAATTTGTTGAAACAAAATGGTAAACTTTATTTTTGCCCAAAGTAACATTTGGGCACTAATGTAGTTGTAAAGTGCACCTGCCTTAGCAAAGCAAAATTGTGCTAAGCACTAACCATAGCCTCCATTTGATTCTGCTTCCTACTTAGTGTATCACATAATAATTGCAGTAGAAATGTAGGCCCCAGTCCTGCAGTCACTTACCCAGGGATTGCTCCCTTAATTCTGCGGGTACAGAAGTTTAAACAAATGCATGTGGCCATCCAGGGGGCAATAATTGTATCTGGTATGGTTTTATCTTCTAATTCTTCTTTGAAGTTTTAAATAAAATGTGATTTTTCTCCTTTTGGGTTTATTGAGGAGATTCATTTGGAGGAATGTTTTTGAGCATACCTTACTTCTGGCTCCCAGCCAGCCCTAAAAGCAGTTGTGGTTCTTTCACAGAAAAGCAGATCTTCCCAAAAAAATAAAACTTTTCAGTTGTAATTCCCAAGTGGCAGCCTCTCTAGCCAAATCACCCTTGGAAACATATTTTAAATTATTTGAGCAGAGAAAAATATTTGGATCTTTGCCTGTTTTGCTAAGGCTCAGCATCAAATTACACACACAGAGCTTCTGTTTTTTTTTTAAATATTTTATGTCTATACTATTTTAAAGTAGATGGAAAGTGGTATTTTTTTAAAAATAAAATAAAGCTTGCTGGCGCCAGTATTACATCAGTGACTAACTATTGTATATGCCATATACCTGTAATGGATTTCTCAGTCTTCGTGCAACCGACTCAAGGGTGAACTAGGTGCACTAGAAGATGGGAATGCAATTGAGTCCTTCACTGAGTTTGTCAGGAAAACAACAACGCTATAACTACTTGATCTATGATTTTCACTTGATGTATGCCACAACCTTCTTTTTTTTAATGGAGGCTATGCCTGAAAGCTGGGATCTGTGCCCAGTTTTGTGTTCAAATCATTTTTTCATTAGCAAATAATAGCCAGTAACCTGCACTACTTCCCAAGGTGAATAATCATGAGTCTCATTTGGAGCTTTGAGTCCGATGAATATAGAGAGAGACATAGGGCTAGATCCTTAGCTGGTGTAAAATGGCCCAGCCCTACTGATGTTAGTAGACTTCAGTTGTGCTGAACCTATTTATATAAGCTAAGGATCAGGCCTGAGTGTGTGAATGGACCAGATAGGTAGATGCGATATCCACATGAGAGTGCCTTGTTGGGCATGTGACAGATAAATACCTAAGCAATTTATGATTATGTTGCCCTCCTATTAATCCATCTTCAGGGACTTCTAATATTCCAACTCCCTAAGCAACTTCATGCAGCACAATTTATTTTTTAAATCAACCTGCCAGGAAAATATTTTCTCCTTCCCCCTCAAAAAGTAGAATTTCCCCACAAATGTTATCTGCCAGGAGCCCATGACAGGCAAGTTTCAGTCTTATACCAGTGATAGTTTTTCTATACATAACAATGCCACAGTTTTAAAGCTCAATATCTGATGATCTACAGGCCTATAAAGGCAAGTATTATTGTATTGGGAATGGGAGATTCTTAGCAGCTTCCCAACAGTCCCTAGTACTTGCTTTTAGGGCTCGAGATTTTGAGGGCCTGAGATGTCAAACTTGAAAGCTGTGACATATTTATGTATGGAAAAGCTATTCTAAGGTTATTTTTAGGAGTGTTTTACGTTTATTGGTTTTAATTTTTCTCCCCCCCTAGTAATTAAGGCACCTGGCTTTATAGGCCAAGGGATACAAGACATAATCCCTACAAAATATTTTTAAAAGTTCTAAATCATTCTTTCAGGAGTTTTTAATGAAACATATGTGGCACATGCATGTTTTGGTATAAATGGCTTAACAAGACTTGTTTGGGACAACCCATGTAAGCACACAGCTGGCATAATAAAACCAGCCTAAATTCATTCTGATAAAACCATTATGGCACTCTTGTGAATGTGCCATTAGTAGAGAGATCACATCCAAGCAAACTATATTAAAAGAACGTTACAATTGCAAAATGAAGCACTCAAGTATAGGGGATGTGAGACTTAAGGTGATCTGTAGAACCTGGATTCTTCTTGGGGTTAGATCCCTAAGTGTCCCCTGGGGAGAGGAGGGTTCATGAAGCATCTGGGGATATCCAGCACAAACAGCTGTGCTGGACTGCTGAGATGCTCCAGTTATGTGCTGTGCTGCTCTGCCAATCAGTTCTGTGGGACTGCTAATGAGTTCCAGATGAGGAGAGAATTGGTGCCCTTTGAAGTAAAAGCCACTGCTAACAAGTGAATGACTTGCCCAACCTTCTGTTTGTAACTGACCTCCTGCACCTTGCATTTTATTTTCACTGGATAGCTAGCAGTCAGGAAAGTTCCCGCTCTCTTTGGGAGCAAAGGCCCAGTGCCTCTTTCATTCTGGGCAGCATCCATCCCACTGAGCCACATACCTACTAGCTTGTTCACTTCCTCCTAGTCCCAGACATCTCCATTTCTTGGCTGCCCAGGGGGTCAGCTTCAAGAGGAGGGCTTGAGAGGACTGGATAATGCCTAACCTGTGGTGGGGTAGTTAAAGAACTTGCTGGGAAGCATGAGATGCAGTTTCAGTTTTCCTTTTGGGAGGCAAGAACCTGGATTTCTTGTTCCTTGAACAAGTGCCCTATGCACTGGTCTTTTGGGCAAAAATACAGGGTGTTCCTCCCTCTTCTCCTCTATTTTGTTTCCGACAAGTACACAGTAATTGTATTTCACCGCAGGACAAACTAGAATCCAAAATTGTGCATAAGTGCTAAAAGCTGCAGCTACACAGCTGTGTACCTGCCATTTAAGGCACATAACATGGAATAGGATTTAGCCCTTAGGGTCTGATTTTTCAGACTACTTGGCACTTTACAGCACTTTATATGTTCAAAGCACAGCTTCGGCTGACTCCAGTTTCTGTAGTGAGTACTCACCCCTCCCTACAGTTCTCACTGCAGCTGTCCTGTTGGGCAGGCTAAAAAAATGGAGTGCACAATTGAATTGTTAACGTAGTGGTTTATGTAATCTAATTAGAAGAACAGAGCAACTGTAGGACAGATGCAGGGAAAGAATCTAGTTTTCTGGAGTGCCTTTCATCTGCCTTAAGTGGCACATTGTCCTTCCTCTTGCTTTGGTCCTCTGCCTGATTCACTACACCTCTCCCACTTTTGCTGCCCCCTTTACTACAGGAGCTTGATTCATTCCTTGAGCAGGTCCACCACACTCTTCACATACCTGACTAATATAAATTGTATAAAGACTCCTGGGAGCAAGGCTTGAAGTCAAGATTCCCCTCTCTTCACAGAGTTACATGGTTGTCCCCTTGGGTTGAGGAGAGCTAAACATCCAGATCTCCTGCTTGCTAGGTTAGTGCTCTAACCATTAGACTATTGTGCAAAAGGTGGGTGACACTGCCTCCTCCCCTTCCACCTCCTTCTGCTGTGTTTTCTAATAAACTGAGTGCATACTGTTGGCATCAAATAGTCACTAGGCATGCTCTGTGACTGCCTGAGGCTCTGGGAATTTAGGGGCCTCCATCACTGATCTGCTTTGCAAAAAAACTTCAATGGGAGTGAGGCATCTGGGTAGCTCATCTGGATCACTTCTCTGTGTGTGTGGTGTAGCCCAAGTATTGACACCTATGGATCTTCTCAGGCCAAAATGGAGGTGTTCAAGATGTTTTGTGGCTGCTGGAGAAGGATAAATTGGAACTACTTTCTGTGACATGGGCACCAAAATTCTGCTCGAATCCCATGAGAATATTATGGAGCTGTCTGTATGTGAACTAAGTGGATCAGGCCTTAAGTCTTTCCAGAAAACATGTGAATTGTGATTTTTCAAAGCCTGATAACCTGGCCAAATAGGTGGCTTTTCACAGGAGTAGCAAAAGGTGAGTCTCTGGAGTCAGAGCAAACTTCTCACCAAGGCTAGGGACAGAAATTACACATAAACCAATATAAGTGATTGGAAACAGGTTCAAATCTGTAACACAGCAGGGCTAGGGACAGACATTACACATAAACCAGTTTAAGTGATCAGAAACTGGTTTAAACCTGTAAGAGAAAAGACAGTCAGTGCATGTAAACCAGTTTCAAAATGGCTGAAACCGGTTTGAGATAAACCTGGTTGAATGTAGTATCAGACTTAGCCGATTTGGCTCAAACTGGTTTATGCAATGTCTCTCCCAGACCCCTTGCTGGTTTAAGATAAACCAGAGACCCTCAGCACCCCATCATGCTCTCTGGGCTGGGCAAGGCTCTCTGCTCCAGCCGCAGGACTGGCTCCACCCCTCTGGTCTCTAGCTGGAGCAGGGACTGGCCCTAGCAGAGACACCAGCAGGCATGGCTCCATTAAGACAAAGTGAGCACGGAGCCGGTTAATACTTCCCTCCTTCCCCTCTTCCCCAACTGCAGCTGGGGTCAGCCTGTCTGCCGGGGAGCAGAGGGGAGGGGGCTGCAGTGGTGGCCTCTGGAGCTGGCAGACCCTGGCTGCAAGAAAAGGAGGAGGGAGAAATGAACCTTTCTCCCTGCCCCCTTCACCTTAATGGGGCCATGCTTGGTAGGTTGTCCCACAGGGTTGGGAGGAAGGCTCTGTTCCATGCTGGGGGGGAACTCTTCCCTCTCTCCTCCCAGGGTGGGGAAAGGGTCTCTGTGAGGTGCTGAGCATAGGCAAAGTGTAGGGGGGCCATGGGGGGGTATGTGCCCCCCCCCCTGAAAGGCCGCTGCCACCTTTGGTGCCTGTGGGAGCTTGCCAGCTCTGGCCCCACCACCAATGCCAGTGGCAGTGCCTGTGGGTGCCCCCCCCCAGACTTGGGAGGCACCAGTCACCCACGGCACTGGGGGTGAGGAGTGCAGCCCTGCACAGTCTGCTTGGCCGCTTCTATCCCTGCAGCTCCACACTGAACTTGCAGCTCACTCTCTGATGGAGAAGCCCCATGCTGGACTCTGCAGGGATGCAGGGCGAGGCTTGAGTGGCAGATTTAGAGTTAGTGGGGACCTGTGTGCAACTTAATTTTCAGGGCTCCCTCCCCCCCCAGGACCCAGCCAAGAAAAAGAACGTTCTCTCTTATCTCCCGCCGGTTTTTCATGCATTCTTTTTTTCTTCATCCTCCTCCTATACTATAAGTAAAAGGAAGTAAATGAAAATAAAGTGAGGCACCTTGATTTTTTTTGTAGTCTAACTTTTTTTTCCACAAACCACTTGAAAATTGCTGAGGGTCTTGGCAGACCACTTAATGATCTTTTCAAATGTTGTTTGTACCATTAGCTAACTATTGTAAAGTGCTTTGGATAACAGCGCTTTATAAAAATAACTTAATAACCTTTCCGTGGTCCACCTGAATGGGATTCTCAGACCACAGTTTGAGAACTTCTGGTCTAGATGAAAGCTTGAATTTGTATTACACTAACATGAAAAATGTGTAAAAATAAAAAGTATAGATGATGCATGAATGGAAAAAAAGCTTCCTCTGAAGAAAGTTATTTGATTTGAAAAATATATATACTTATTCACATAGCTTTTTTTCTATACTTTTTTCTTTACGAAATCATCAATTAAGTCATCATAAGTAATATTTTGTAAAGAAGCACTTTCAATTGTTAATGTTGCTGAACACGTCAAACGTTCCTGACTTATTGTATTTCACAAATAATTTTTAACTTGTTTCAATACAGAAAAAGAATATTCGCCAGAAGCATTTGTGACAGGTATTGCTAAAAATATTTTCAGAATGTTTTCTACATTTGGAAAGGTTGCCTGCGAACTGTCATGTACAAGTCTATGCAAATTAACTGGTGATCTTAAAGCACAGACCTCATCATTTTTGATAAAATGAATGAAATTTTTCACTTCATCTTCAAAAAGATTTGTGTCTATGTCCTCTCAGTAGAATTCACTTAATTTCTTACTGTAGTGGCTTTTAGCATTTTTGTCCATATTTCTGTCAAAAAACACACAAAATAAATCAACAGTTTTCTACTCTGCAATTGCACTATTATTGTGTCACAAATAACATGGATAATCTCAACGATGATCTTCTCTTTCCCTTTTAAATTGATTTCATTGTCTCTAGTTTGATTGAAAAACAACTTCCTGCTTTTTTTTTACACTTCTCATCAGATATATCAGAGGAACCTATATTTTCTGTTAATGTTAGTGCCTCTGCTTCCACCAAACTATAGTCATTTCGAACTTCCATGACAAAACTTTTAACTGAGGCTAACAATTGTGCAGCATTCAATAAATGTGTATCATACTTTTGCAGCAATTTGCTGGTGGCATTAATTCTTGGAAGTAAATGGTTCCACAAAAGAGTAAAAACAGCAATATTGTACCTTTTAAACTTTTCTGCTAAGGATTTTACTTCATTTTTATGTATGCGGTTTTTCAGAATTTGATGTGGCTATGTCTAATAAGGTTTTCTTTGTATCATCATAGCTCATTTTGAAAGCCAAAACAGCATCTGCACAAGCAGACCATCTGGTGTCACAAATTCTTTTCACTGTCAAATGTTTTTCATTTGCCTGCTCCAAGTGTGATTGTAGCATACTCCACCAATGCATGGAAACTGCTAAAAAGGCATCCACATTTTGAATTACATAAAAAAATGTGTAGCTCCCTCACAAGATTCAGCTGTAGCATTGCAGATTAAATTTAAGGAATGGCTGGAACATGGTATGAATAAAGCAGAGAGGCTTGCATTGTTCAGTCTTGCCTGTAGACCCAAATATTTTACTGCCATATTTGCAGCGTTATTAAAGTTCTGCCCATGACAATTTTTGATGTCCAAACCTAAATGTGCAATGATTTCCAAAACAGTTGTCTCTAGACATTCAGAAGTGTGGGATTTTAGTGGGAAAAAAACAAAGAAATCACTCTACAATTTCACCATTGCTGGTCACATATCTTAAAATTAATGTTAATTGGTCTACATGACTCACATCTGTTGTTGAATCGACTATTATGGAATAGTACTTGGTATCCTTTACTTCATCAGTGAATTGGTTTCTGAGCCACTCTGTCATTATAGTGATTAATTCATCATAGGTTTGGTGTGTTAAAAAGATGGTCTTCCCTGAGCCACAATACTGATAATTTTTCAAATGTTTTTTGAGAAAATCATCAAATTCACTAAGATATTCAAGGCAGGTTAAAAAATGACCTTTTCGATTTGACAATGACGACTCATCATGTCCTCTTAGATGTAGTCCCAAAAAAGACAGCAGTTTGACCATGGCAACAACACATCTCAGCATGTCCTCCAATAAGAACACTCCTTTCAAACTGAGCCGATAACACAGAATCAATTCTTCCAGATAATTTACACCTTTGAAAGAACTTACACAAAGCATTAATATGAGCTTTGGAAGTTTGATCAGCAATATCTCTTGCAATGTTTCTCCAATTACAGTGTCCATCAACAACTGTTAGTTTTCCTTTCCTATGGTGAGGGAATAATTTGCAAACATAACAGTAGACTGCCTTAGTAGTTTCTGAAAAAATCAACCAAATTCTCATTTCTGTCATCCCATTTGTCTTCATCCTCAGAAAATGGGACTCATGAAGACCTCTAAATTGCTTTTGTTCTCCAACCTCATACTCTTTTCTCAAATTTTCCATATTAAGTTTTTTGATTTGTTTACTAAGAAATATTCTATCATATCCAATTAAACAGATTTTGGCCATAATGCAATGTCTTCAGGGTAGCTTTCCTCACTTACTTCAACAAAATTACCAACATTTTGTAGTTTCATTGTCACTTCGGAGGCCACTTGTTCAACTTTTGCAGTTGTTGTGGTATCCCCACAACTCAGCAAGTGATTAGATAAGTCAGATGTTTCCTTGCCCATACTTTTTGATGAATGTCCACTATTCAATATTTCAAGCTTTTTAAAATAAGATAACGAACTGTCTTTTTTTTTTAGCTTCGTCTTCTTGCCTCACCTTCATTTTTTTTGCATTTTTGACTGCCAGACTCATAGTGTCACTTCATTATTGCTAAAAAACTGACCTTGATTTTAGGCAGATTAAAAATGTCTGAAAGAGCAGGGGAATAGCCACAGGTAGGCCTGGGTGGGCTACAGACCACCCAATTAGGTTTAATTTCGTTAATCCCACATTTTTATCAGGCTCTGTAAAAATGGGATTTTGAACCATTACATACTAGTGACGAATCACAGGCATTGTTGCAAAGTGCAGGGGAGTGTGCTTTTGTTCAATTGGATAATTGGTCAAGCAGACACACTTTGATTGGCAAATGACAATTTCCCTTAGTTGCTCTAATGCTATTGCTGAGACAGCAAAAAAATGGCAAAGCAATTTCTTTGCTAGATTACTTCAAAAAACCACATTTAGAGCACAGTTTGCAGAATACAGAAAGCCTGGACCATTTCACGACTTGCAGCACTTATTAAGTTCAATCATTTGTCAGATTTGTCCTGCATTTTGGGTCCCCCTGTCATTAGGAGCCCCGTGCCACCGCACGGTTTGTTTCATGATAAATCCACTACTGGGGGTTTCCTCCAGGCCTGGCAGAGTGTGAGTGAGGGACTGCGCAGCAGGGAGTGGGGGAAGCACAAGGCTCCAGTGCTGGAGCTGCAAGCTCAGGCTCAGAGCCCTGGTAGGAGATAAGGCAGGCTCCATGCTCTCCCCCAGCACAGAGCTGGCCAGAACTACACCTGGGCCGGGCATGAACACCCTGACCTCTCCGCCTGCTGCTGCTGCCAGGCAGCAGGGGCTGCAGCCATGAAGGAAGTGTGCAGGGGTCCCTACACCCTCCACCCACACATCCCCACCCTGTACAGCTGAGCTCCATGCTCCCACTGCCCCTCTGGGGGGAGGAAGAGGAAGGGGAAGAGTTTCACCCCAGCATGGAATAGAGCCTCCCCCTGCCCTGGGGATGGGGGAGGAGTGGGGGGAAGAGCCCCCCTCTGGGCCTGGGCAGCCTCACAGAGCCCCCCTCCCCACCCCATGGTGCTGGCAGGGGAGGAGGAGGGAGCAGAGCCTCACAGGGCCCTCTTCCTGCCCCAGCAACAGTAGGGGAGAAGGAGGATGGGAAAGAGTTCCTCTCTGGGGCAGGGCAGCCCTGTGTACCTGAATTACTCCTGGCTCTCAGGGAGCTGCTGGGGCCTGGCCATGCCCCCCCTCCTCAGCTGAGCTTGCCTGTGGAAGGGGAGGGAGGGCTGCTCTAGCACCCCCGGGCTTCTGACTTGAGACACTGCAGGCATAGGCCAAACATCTATCCACTTTTAAACCAGTTCACTCTCTGCAGGTTAGACTAACCTGCAAAGACTGAATCAACTTGGGCTTTTTGAATGTCTGTCCCTAGCTCTGAAGTTCAGTGCACATAAACTGCTTTCAAAATGGCTGAAACCAGTTAAAGATGAACCTGGATGGATGTAACTGATTTAGGTTAAATTGGTTTATTGAACTTCTGTCCCATATCCACTCCAGATTCAAGTGAACTCACAGTCCCTCAGCATGCCAGGATGCTTTGTACCTCCCCTGCAAACCCTGCTCCCACCACCCCATCAGTGGGTGGGCTAGCCTTGGCCCAAACTGTCTGCTCCAGATGAGCAGGGAGGCACGCTTTAGGGTCCCCTGGCTTCTGGCAGGCATGTGGCTGCATTTCCAGAATAAAAAGTGGATGTCTATTCACTTGCTTCTTGGTTCAATCTAGACATACAAAAAACTAGAACTCTTGGTTCCAAAATGATACCTTTTATTAGACCAACTAGAAAATGGCAAGAAAATTGTCCTTTTCTGCAAGCTTTCAGGAGCAAAGTCCCTTCATCAGGCTCTGGGAAAAGTGTAAATGGTACAAAATGGTAAAAAGTCCCCATAGATAGGAAATAAACTTCATTTTTGCACAGACAGAGCTGAAGATGGTAGTCTGTCCCTCTGGGTCCATGAATATCTTTGTGAGCTGTGTTGAGTAGCTCTTTGATGTGTTGATCAGGTAGAATTCCTTCCCTGGAGGTGTCAGATGGCTGTCAGGGAGGCAAAAAAACTTCCTTGATGTTCTGCATTGAAGTTTAAAATCCAAAATCGGCTAAAATTCGGCATCTTCCGTGTTTCAGGGGTGTTCTTGGTAGTCGTGTTGGTCTGAGACAAAGAGACATATTGATTCAATCTATGTGCTTTAAACTAACCTGTGAAGACTGAACTGATGCAGCCTCGGGTTTTTTGACTGTCTGTACTTAGCCCAAATGTCAAATCCCAAATTAGGAGGTTGCTAGAGTGTCCACAAAAATGGCTGAAAGATTGATTTTAAAGCAAAAAACCCCCATATTTTCCCTTAATCTTTCCTCAAAATAACTGAAATTATAAATGTTTTAGATTAAACTCAAAAATATAATCGCAGGCAGAAACTGAGTATGGAAAATTTCAGTTGGCATAGGAAAATTGGCAACATTATAAGCAACTGAAAAAGCGCCTTCAAATGGGAGGACTCAGGCAACCTGAATTTTAGGTATAGATACCATGTCTGCATGTAGTTCATATTCTATAGAACATGAAATAAGGGATGGGTCTT
The DNA here is from genome assembly GCF_030867095.1 of Alligator mississippiensis. Lineage (NCBI taxonomy): Eukaryota > Metazoa > Chordata > Crocodylia > Alligatoridae > Alligator > Alligator mississippiensis. Next base: position 204,854,095 of record NC_081826.1, on the reverse strand, counting down.
AAATAGAATACCAGACTTAAAATTTGGCCAAAAATATCCTGATCTTTAAACAGAATTATTTCTCTTTTTCCTCCTTCTCTTCTTCTTCTTATATCTTTATACAGCACCCAAAACTGAACTAGTCACTTGAGCAGAAAACATGCCAAATAACAGGTACCTGCCTTGAACAGTTTACAAGCCAAGTTGACAGGATGTGAGAAGATGAAAAGACTTAGGGGAGGGTGTAAGAGGCAAGGGTTACAAATATAAGATCATGAGCTGACTTTGGCCTGAGGGGTTTGTTTTGTTTGTTAATGTGTTCACTGTATTAATTAAAGAATGTATTTGGTGACAGGGGAGGAGGTTGTTTGAGTTGGAAATGGAACAGAAGGGATTGATGAGACTTGTGATTGCAGGAGAGGGGAAAGGAAGCAGAGAGAAAAAAACAAAAGCATTGGGCAGGGAAAGTGCATATTGGCAAGTGCCAAACTAGAACACTGGAGCTAAAAATTCTTGTTTTCATCTCTCCGTGAGAAAATATGAAATGTTATTGCCTTCATTAATTTGTTTTCAAGAGTCACAGATTATAAAGTGATTTTGTCTGCCAAATCTGAATGTGGATTTGGAATGTTACAGCCAAGCCCTAATTTATAGGAGTTAAAGTCGGTAACGCCCAAGTATTTTCAGCTATTTTAATATGGGTACTCATTGGTACTCATATTACCAACTGATATTACATCTTCACTAAATGAGGGAAGGTCTACATTTCTTTACCTTTCCTTGCTGTCATCCTGAAGGGTAGACCCAGTAATTCTATAATCTAGCCCATAGAAATTAGAGATGGAAATACTAGATCATATCTTATATAGTATGATCATAGTAGGTCCTATCATAATAGTAGAGCATATCTCCTTCAAAATGCAGAATTCTTCTTTACGCTATATCCTCTATAATTCTGTCCAGTCTAGTGTTAACATTTACAAATGTTAGGGCTTCCATCACTTTGTTAAAGGCAAGGAGGCAGGTAGAGAGGAAGGTGGAAAGATCTTATCCTAGATATGAACGGGGGTTGGGAAGCTTGGGAAGCATACTTGGGATTGGATGGAGGGTTTGTTCTTATGGGCAAAGAGGTGGGAGTTAGAGGGGAATGCAAATTTGGGGTTTTTGTTGAGGAGTCTGCTGTTGTTTCTTATCTGTGTGTTGTTTGTAATGTATTGTAAGCCACTCTGACCCTTTCTGGATAGGGCAGGATCTAAACAACAACAGCAACAACAATAATAATAACGATGGTGACAATGATGATAATAATAATAGCAGTAGTAGTAGTAAAGATAATAATTCCAAAGTGTAGAAATTTTGCATTTTTCCATTTCAGCCCAGTGCTCCCAATTCTTCTCTGTATACAAGTCTCCTTTCTTGGTATTTATACCTTTTGGGCCAGATCAGGACAAAGGTGAGTAATCCATAATGGCAAATTATACCATAGATGAATTAATCAGAATTAGCCAGTTTATTGTATGGATAATATATTGTATTTGTGTCCACAGGGGCATTTGGCTTTTATTAGAGTGTGAATCTCTGGGCATGTCTAATTGTGCTACTAAAGCACAGTAAGGAATCTACACATGCCCCTGCTTTGGAGAAAATTTGCTCCCAACAGAAGCAGTTGAGACTAGAGATGCTCCTGCCCCCCTACCTTGCTCTGCCCCACTGCAGCAGCCAGGGGGAATTCCAGGATGCTCTGGGTGCCAGTCCAGGCCTGGCAGTCCACATGGGGCTGGCCCTGATCCCCATGTGGTGGGAAGAGCTGTCCCATGGGACCAGGTAGGGTCCCCACTGCATGGGGATATCTCTCCTGGCTACAGTTCTCCCATCCACATGGGGATAATGATGGTCCCAATCTCCATGTGGTGGGGAGACAGCTGCCCTGCAGCCAGCACAGCTCCCCTCACCCCCATCAGGTGTCAGCCAGGCAGCAGCCGGCCTCCTGGTGCCAGGATGACCAGAAGCAAATTGCTCCCAGTCAGCATCTACTCCTTCACTCTTGCACAGTAGCTAACACACAGTTAATCTACTACTTGCATTTACAGGTAATAAAAACCTGAGCATTAGCCTAATTAACTGCACAATAGCTGTTGCGCACAGTTACATGGTGATGCCTTTACTACTACTGCGCAGTAAATCATCTCATGTAGATGCACCCACTGGGAACTTTCTCTGTATTAAGTATTCTGAACTGGGGATGGATACCCCATGCTCCTTGTCTTAGTGCTGGGTCTGACGCATCATGGAATTTTTTCCCACAGTTCACTGTGGAATATAGCAAAAGAAAGCCAGAGACATCTGTAATCCTGGTGCTTGGATCAAGCTCACAAATTCCCTTAATATCTTTCCTGCCCAAGGGCAAGTTAATACCATTTTCAGCCTATGAGTGAAGCAGTACTTGCACCATGATGGTGGTCACTTGAGAATATCAGGAGCTTGTGGAGGAATATCTGACACCTGGTTGCTTGCTGGACAACTTTAAGCTTTCAAGACAGTCATCACACTGCCCAGCAGTTTGGGCAGGCATTCTGGCAGCAGCAGCAGCAACAGCTAGCTGGCCTGCAGCTGCATGTTAAGAATGAGGAGGAAGTCGATGACATAGACCAGCTGCTTCTGAAGGAAGTTTTCTTGGATCAGCTTCACTTGTTACAGCACCATTTCTGGGCTAAAACAAATGGCAGCGGGTGGGAGGGGACTTTGCTCCAGATGTGTCTGCAGAATTTCATAATGACAGAGGACACTTTTTTGGAGATCTAAATAGACCCTACTTCAGAACTGCATCAGCAGCCTATAAACACAAGTTAGCTGAACCGTTCAGAAGTGTATGGCCATCACCCTCTCAAAATTCATCACCTTCTCAAAGCTCACCACCCCACCAGTGGCTGTTGGTCAGTAGATAATCAATTTGGTGTAGGCAGAGTACCTGTTGGGGCTGTTGCAATGAAGGTATGCACTTGTATTAATCAAGTACAGTGTAATATAAGTCTTGTTGGGCCTCTGGAAGTTGTTGGTGGGACTCAATCATTGGACTTTCTGATCGAATATACATATTCATATTTTTTGCCCTGCCCCCTACATCTAGGCTCTGAGTTTGTAAACAAAGAGTCTAGTGGGGTGGTCTGGCCAGGTGAGTGAAGTTAAGGTCCAGAGAAATTAATTCCTCTTTTCCTTCAGCAAAACAGCTAGATTTTTTCTCCTCCTCATTTGTTATTCTTCACCACCCCACACTATTATTTGGGGAGACCCATCTTATCAGGCTAGTAAAACCTTTCCCTGAGCAACTGCATCATGGAAAAGAATTTTGCATAAGCAGCTGCAAGTTGACCATGGAGCGTGCACTTGGGAAACTAAAGGAGGGATTGAGATGATCTAGTCTCATGACTAGACTAGAAGCTGCTGAGCAATGTCTGCCTTGAATTATAATTGCATGCTATGTTTTCCACAACATCTGTGGAACTCAAACAAGAGAACTTCCCAACAAATTGAAGGTGCAGGCTCAGAATAGTAGGAGCTGCCAATGAAACATCTTCTCAAAAGGGATAGTCGTCAGTGGCATGCGATCAGGGATCACCTGTGTTCCTACTCTGGGGATATGGGCTGATCATTTTTTAGATTTTAAACTTAAATATCAATGGATATGTGGTTTTCTCTATGGCTCACATAACTTTTCAGGCTTCTCATTTACCAAATATTTAATCCTTCTTCTTTTCTTCTTCTCCCTCAGATTTGCCTGATGCTATGCAGTTGATAAGAACTGTATCTTTGAGGGTCTGGTCTGCTCATGAACAGACCCTGTGTAAGATGAGGCAAGTAACAAACCATTAGTGTTCCCTGTTCAGTTTCATTGTTTCAGAGATAATGTTTGTCCCTTAGTTGAGATGCCATCCTTGTAGCTTCTTCTAAGTTGTTTTCTACCAACTTCCCATGTACCTTATACTGATTCAATAAGCCTTTTATGTACTCCTAAAATATTTTAGTAACCAGTGGCTGGTGAGGGTGGTTTGTTAGTTTAGAGATAAAGCAGCGTGCAGTTTGTTTGCATGTCAGAGAGGTAGGCAAAACCTTGAGGAACATGGTGGGGTAGGGAGTAAAAGCAGTCCCTAAATCAGTGGTTCTCAAACCTTTTTTTTTGCAGACCACTTGAAAATTGCTGAGGATCTCAATGGACCATTTAATAAACTTTTTTTTTTGTTCTACAAATCAAAGCACACAACTCATATTTTAATATAAGTAGTCTTACCTTACAAGTACAGATATTCTCAATTGTTCTGCAACCTTTCTACAGACCACCTGAATGGAGCTCGCGGACCAGTGGTGGTCTGTGGACCACAGTTTCAGAACCTCTGCTGTAGAGTGTAGGTTAGCAATTGTATTTGCTTCCTTGAAGGCAATTCTTCTATGTGAGGTATGTCACAGACCAGCTGGGCACTGTGAGTGTATCAATTTTATCACAGGCCAACTGGGCTGTTTGATTCAGTTTCGGATCGAGGAGGCAAAGTTGGGAGTGAAGTAAAGGCAAATTTATTATAGCTTACACACACACAACAATTAACAGAAAGATAAATGCGATAAGCAGATAATGCAGTATTAAAGAGCTAATAGTAAATAACAGATAATAACAACAGATAGATAGATCAATTCTGTTGCAGGCCAACTGGGCACTGTGAGGGTATTAGACACTGGGCTGTTCAAAACAACAGATAGACAGACATGGGTTGGCAACTTATCGAAAGTCCCTCAATGCCAGGTATGCGCCAAGTGATTCCAGTGAAGTCAGGTGTCCCCAATTAACACTATCGGAGGGATTACCAGGGAAGCTCGCTTGATCAGGATCCGATCCTCACTCACACCGGAAGTCCGGGGTCCAGGCATGGAACAGAAATGACCATTCTGTTCCCTCCTTCTTGCTGGTTACCTAATGCACATGCTTTTTATATCTAGTCTTATGCTAGTCTGTTGGCTTTAGAGCCACTCACAATGTTGCCCTATAGCTGTTACCCTATGGGATTGAAAGGTGTTAAAAATTATCATAAAAGGTTACTACCCAAACTCGGGTTTATCCAATAAGCAAATTATAATGCAGCATCTTTAGGTTTGAAATTGACATTGCTCCGCCTAAGCCCCAACCCCTTCTAGGTTTCATTTGAATATGCTTTCTTGGGATGTGCTTTCCTGGAATATGTTGGGTGTGCCAGGCAGTTGGATCCAGTTTTTTATCGTTAAAGCTGAACCCTGAGCAGAAACCGTTAGGTCAGCTAATCTTGCATCTACAGCTTTGCCTATGGGGCCCAGTCAGTTTCACGAACAGTTAATTTTATCATTTTGGTTAAACTTATGACAGACAAGTTACATTTGTGGTTTACAAACTTACAAGCTTTATTTTAGCTAATATTACCTGTTCATGTAAAATACCAAATGCCTCTAAGAAGCATATATTTATTGCTTATTAATCCCTCTGGTTCTGGCCTTGCAGAGGTACAGTTGCTCACTTATGGGGGGCAGGAAGTAGAAAAAGGTCCATTTATTAAGGCTAAATTCTGAGCTTGCAGATGGGGGTGTTGGTTATAGCTTATAGTCTAATAAAAGATAGCACACTTATCCAAAGAGCCTTGCCTGCCTCCGAGCTTGAAGGTGTGCAGTGATGTTCTTCACTAGAATAGTTCCACTGTGTGTTCTGGATGCCCTTATGAGTATAGCTACCTAATTTTGAATAAAGAACAAGGTAGCTCTGTCCCATAAGGTTAAAGCCATAACAGAGTATTCTCTTTACCTTAAATTCTATGTTATATCCCCTGAAGACATTAGGTAATTTCATAGTGAAATAATGTATTTTTTCAATGATTGCTCAGACATTTAGGGGTTAATGTCCTGTGCCTCTTGCTTTTATTTGTGCCTCATTTTTTCTACACTATACATTCCTTAAACAGAGTATTTTTACTGCTGCAATTCTAAATTTTGTACTGAAAAAATATTGTGAAAATTACTTTTCATCACAGGAATGCAATACCTGGTATTTGAAAAAAGGGCTACTGAATAACTCTCAAATGGTGCTGAGATAATAACACATTTCTTGGTGTGCAATGCATGCAGTAAACACATGTATATGAAAAAGTTTTCCCTCTCTTGAATCATCCATGGTGCAGTCATCCTTGTCAGTATATGGTATAGAGGTAGACACTTGGCAAGGCTGCCAGCTTACACCTGCCCCAGTATAACAGCATCCAGGGTCAGCTCAGGAAAAAGAAAATAACAAGGGTAGAACAAAGTATAGGTTATTATTAATAATAACAAAAGTAAATCTAATGAGTCAAAAGAAAGAATTTAGTTGGCTGAGGTCTCCTCCACAGAGCTGATAGGTGGGGAAGGGGTTGAACAGGGTTAGATGTCCAATTAGAATTATATTGATAAGTACCATTCAGGGTTTTCTTGGTCCTCCAGCATGTGGCCAAGCTTTTGTGTAGTGATGAGATTCTGGCTTTCTGTCAATTCTGAAAATCCATGTCAGTGCCAGATTCCCCATCTTTGAGATCCTCAGATGTCTTGGTGGTGTATGCTACAAACCACTGCTCAGTGCTTATGGCCCACTACAAAATCATGGGCAGCTCCCAAGGACAGGTGACATGAGAATTGCTGAAGGTCCAGGTCTTATCTTTTACTTTCTTGTAAGAAGATTTCTGATTGTTGTTTTTTATTTGCCATAAAATATTTGTTATATTTGTTTATTTGTTGTATTTTATTTCACATTGCCTCCTGATAGTGACCTTGTTCAGCCATCCCCTTACCATTGACTTAAGAAAATATCCTTGCTGAGATATTGTATATCATCTGGCAGGTTTCCTGAATCTTTACCTTTCCCCAGATGGCAAGGAGATTCAGTGCCTCTGCACTGTGCCTCTGCAGGTTTCACACTGGTATACAAGACACTGAACCAGGAAGAGTGCAGTAATACTAGCTGTAGTTCATGGATGCTGAATCCAGAAAAATGCAACTGGAGAAAATGTATTGATCTTGACTATGCACCAGCATTAAAAAGGGTGGTGGCATCCAGTCACCATGGCCCAAAACAGAAAAGAGGTGAGTCCTGGCAGAATGACTGATGGAGGACTTCTACAATAGCAGGCAGTACAGGTTTCCTTTGCTTTATGCTGTACATGCATTCCTGGAAAACGGCGCATAACTTGAATTTGCATAAAGGGAACCCACTTTATAATGTAACAAATAGGGATACGTTCTAAGACCTCGACTGTACTCACCTCCATACCCATTTCTACCACTTTTACAAGACAATCTTGGTACTCACCAACACAAGCACAGGGCACTATCATAATGGGGATGGCAACTACAGAAACACGTCACAGACAATGACCGAGGAGCACAGATCCACAAGGAGACTATATTTTGGTGCGTGTCAGTCCCACAATGCACCACACCAAGCAGCTGACTGTGGCCTTCCACCACACCAATCACATGAGAGTGAATTTACCTTGCATATAATGAATTTTTGGTATAAAAAGGGTCATCGAATTCGCACATACAGAACCCGCATAAAATGAGGGAAACCTGTACAGATGTATCCACACAAACATTAGTGCCTATTAACTTCATATGCAGTGAAGTCACTCCAGTTTCAAAAAGATTTGTAGAATATACATTACCCGACCTGTTAAAATGTACTCAGAATTGCATCATGTGAACACCACTCATTCCAAATCATGGAAGCTGAGCTCAGTGCAAATAAATAGTCCCCCTCACCAACCTTGTAGACAAGCCTTTACTGTACCTGAGTGTCTGAAACCAGCTCATGGCAGTTCCGCTCCTGAATCCTAGCACTTTTACAAAGAACTGCAAATGCAAAAGACAGAAAGTCCTTCTGGAAAAGTACCAAGCATGAACTGTTAGGATTCCAACAAAGGAGTGCAACTCCGGCAATCAAACCTTCTTTTCTTTTAATCAGAAATGAGAAATGAAATTCAATTTTGGAAAATTGTTTTTTCATTAAAAACTATAGCTGTCTGTGTTCTGAAAAACCCTGGAGGTCTAAAGATGATATCAGTATATAAATATTCAGTGCTTCCTGCATTTTTTTCCAGAACAGGCTTTTTCTCCCTGTTTCAATCTCTTTGACCTTTAGAAAACAGTCATTATTTGTAGCTTGATTTTTTCAAGATGTTCTCCAGTACATATAGATGGCAGCGAATTCAATTTAAAAGTCAACTCATGAAATGCAATATAATAGTCAGAAGATAGCATTGCTTTAGGCGTCATTTTTATTAAGTGAACAGCCATTCAAAGTATTTTACCTTAGAGCATATTATATTCTATTCAAAGGAGTTTGTTTCCTTCAACTCAGCAACCAAAGCATTTTGCAAGAGATATGATATTTGTACTATCCACAGGCATATGGCTAAAATGTACAGTTCACAGCTGTATTTGAGATGAGTCTTCTTCCTTGCTCTTACAAAGCATGGTATAAAGGACTGATATAGTCAAAGCTCTTATTTTTTTCTTAAAGGGAGCAACACTTCAATAATTTTCCACAGAACAGCTGCAAAAATACCTACAATCTAGCATCTGGAATTCTTAAAAGTGACTTGTGGATTTGTGGCTAATGAAACATTGCTAAATAACACTCACCATGTTGTAAAATAATACCCTTAACGGTTTATTAGCTTCTTGGAGGACAAAGCTGAAAGGTGCCCCAAGCATGTTATTCTGCTGTAATTATAAAAAACATAAAGTTAGAAAGAAACAGTATGAGCCCTTGAATGTTTTCCAGTAGAACTTGATGTGGAGACACCCCTGTGTAACCTCAAAAGAGGATTAAAGATTTTGTGGTATTAAAAAACATATTATAATAACTGGAGGCTGCAGGCCTGCTTATGAACCCCTCACTGGTGAATATCAATGAAGTTCCCCTTGATTTACACGAAAACGCCAAAATCTACCCCTAATGTTTTGCCTAATTCCAAATTTTCAAGACAAAAATTTGCTACTAAAAAAGTTGGTCATTTCACTGAGGGGAGTAGTAATTGGTTACTAGCTGGGAGTAGTATGCCTGAAGGGAGAAGGGTGGGGAAAGAACAAGTAGTGTAGGAACACAGCAAGGCACCGGAGTACAGGGGCAGGAGCTGCTTTTCTTTGCCCCCCGCTAAGTCAGCACCGGGAGTGGTTGCCCCATCCGCCCCACCCTAGTTATGTCACTGGGAAGAACTAGTCCATCCAAGGGCTCAGGGCCATACACACACATAAATATATGTATAAGTTCTAGGTAGTGTTGGAATGATGTTGTAGCCATGATGATCCAGGAAATATGCAAGTGGCATATTTTTTTTGCATGATATCTTTTACTGGACCAACTGCATGCTTGAAACAGACTGACGAGTTTTGAAATGCAGTGCCATTCTTCTTCCATCACTGTTACAAGACAGGACATGGCAAAATAGTATCTCTGATCCAATTTTCAAATAAATAATTATCTCATGACAAAAACATTGTGGAAGAAAGTATTTTTTTCTTTATAAACAATAAAATACTCTGATAAGCTTGCTTCCCTAAAATAAGGTCTTAGGATTTGCATTTTATTACCAAATAAGGACCAGCTGTCCTAGTCAATATTTGTTTCTGTGCGTTTCAGCCTGGGAGTTCGAGGGCAAAAATGTAGGATCTGAAGATGACCTGGGATAACAGCATATTAGCACTTAGCGGTACCAGGTAGAGCAGCTCAAGGAAGCTGCAGATGCAATGTCTGAACATCTATTAGAGAATTAGTGCAGCAGATTCTGATGCCACTACAATGGACTGTTGTAACAATTGCAGAACAGCTGTCCTAATACTCTTACCTGCTGCCAGTATGAGAAGAGCCACAACTACATGTTCTTTTTCTCCCCCAAAATCATGTACATGCTATGGCTTGGTCTGTAGCTTTGGCTAGGTCCTTAATATTACACATCTCTTCCAGGAGTGCATAGGCTAATACAGGGGTGGGCAAAAGACGGCCTGTGGGCCAGATGTGGCCTGCCAGGCCATTCAATCCGGCCTGCAGGGCCCCTAAAAAATTTAGAAAATTAATATTTATCTGCCCCTGGCTGCCTGTCTTGTGGCCCTCGATGGCTTGCCAAAACTCAGTAAGCGGCCTTCCGTCCGCAATAATTGCCTGCCCCTGGGCTAATAGATTCTCCATGGTCTGTGTTTCCCCATGTTCACATGTATCTATGTCATTACAGTACCTCTCTTTCCATATGTTTCTTTTGCCCTGCCAACTCTTGTTTAGAGGCAATTCAAAATTCTCCACATTGGCCAACCTGTTCACACACCTGCAAATAGGTATTCAGCAACATCAATGTTTATTTGCAAACTGTCATTGATGCAGTTGCACTGATTGCATCACTATTTCCATTCATGCAGCTGTTTCTTAAGTTTCTTAAGTGGTGAAAAAGGTTTTTTTGTGACTTAAGTCAGTGAGTAGCCATAAGCTGTTTATGTATTAGGCGCCTTGTATCTTTAACCTGTTGTGTGCATTCTTTCTTGTTTGCAACTGCTCTCATAATATCTGTATAGCAAGTATGTACAGACTGTTCACATTAGTTTGTCTCAAGCATTTCATAATGTATCAGCAACTCATATTCAGTGCAGGGGGAAGTCATTCTGCTTAGTCCCTTTGAACATTGTGGATTCAAAGTACCAGCTGTCTTTAATGTAGTTACATTAACATTTCACTTAGGAGAGGCTAGTACTTCTCAGACTCAGACTTACAGAAAGCTGTTTATTTGACAATGTAAGCCCATTTCTGTTCTTCATTTATCTGCAAGCAAATTTTGGATTTTGACATATTTGTTCATAATTCAGTGAACAGCTTATACAAATACATTTCAATCAATGGGTGCTCATAACGCTACATGGTGATTTCACCTTATAATGTCCACTGTTTGTGGTTCGCAGTTTACATGGTGATTGTTTCCATGGTGCTGTTTCAGCTGTCTGGATGGTCCCTATGCTCCAGAGTTTTCAGAATGGCCACCTAAAATTTACTGGTACAAATACTCAGGCATATATACCAGCATGGGTATTTCCCATACCTTTCCTCCTTGCAAACATCTTTGTGAACAACATTTCTATTGTGACCCTTTTGGGAAAGTAAACAAAAGGAGCCACGAGAAAATCAGAACTAATGTCTTGTTTTTACGCAAGTATTTTTGTTTGCATTGTTTCCCAAGTTTTGGATAGTGTTGCCAAAAAATGAGAGCAAGTAGCTGGCAGAGAGAAAGAGAAAAATAGAGGTAGTAATAGTGTAGGGACGAGACAGGGAATTAAATATAGAAAGAATACAATAAATGGGAGGAGGTGAAATAAAGAAAAATATGGAAGAAAAATTAATATGGCATGTATACGCCACTCACTTGGGTTACTTGAGCTTTAGCTAAATATGTTCTTAAAAATGGAAACATTCTTATGAGCATTCTGCAAATGGAGTAAATAAGTAAAGGGAATGCAATTGTTGCAATATGTATATATTGAATTTTAATAGAGCACTTTTATATTCATTCCTGTCCTCCAAATTAATTTGTATTGTCTTGGGCATGGACACTGTCATATGGCATAAAAACTGACTAGAGGACAGTAAACCTGGGACAATATAACCTGCAATGTGTAGAATTGCAGAGGGGATGTGCATGCATCTAATAAGCTACTACAGGAACTGGTGTTGATAAGTTATGATTTACAATGCGACAGTATGGTATATCAGGAGATAGAGGGGTGAAATTCTATCAGGAAAAATTTGGGATGAATATAGAAAATGTTTCCAAACAGGATGATCCAATAAAAACTGTAGAATGAGTTTTCAAGGGAAGGTCCCAGAACTTATTACTAAAGACTTTTACAAATAGGCAGAACAAACCACTAGGAAACTTACTGAAAGAAATAGTCTTGTATTAGAAAGGAGCACAATACCAAATAAATCCTTTCCTTTAATTTCTATGGATGTCATTGTGTTATTAGTTGCAACTCCAGTCTGGTATACTGAAAGGCAGGGTGACTTTAATAAGTACTTTGGGAGTTCTGTAAAATTCAGGTCACCATGTTATCACCCTGTTACAGACTGTGCCCTAGCACAGGTGTTGTCCCTCGATATCAGGCTAGCTTATCTTTCCATTTCCTGACATTTTGCATTTCCTGACATTCTCTTCTGACCCCACCCAGACCCTACAGAGAAGCTGGAGAGGAGCAGTTGCCTCCAGAGGGTACACAGACTACAACTGAATTCAGTTGCCGGGAAGGGCTGCGGATGACAAATACATATTATTTATAATGGCAATAAATAGAACAGGTTCATTTGTGTCCTATCTGATTATGGCCAGTATTTATGACGATTATGATGTGTATTCCAAGTTCTGAATACAATACTTGCACTGAAAAGATGACCTCAGCCACAGTATTTTCTTGTGGTGCTGCTGGGATGCCCAAGCTCAATCTTTTCACATCGGGGGGACAGATTGATGGCAGCAGTGTTTTTGCCTTATTCTTGAATCTCTGAAATTTAAATTCCTTTAGTGCAGAAAGAGTCTATATTTGCAAAACTTAATTGGTGACTTGGATGACTCATAGTTTGGATGTTCAACTAGAGAAATGTATAAGAAATGGATTTTCAAAGGCTGGATGCTCAGGACTTTCTGAAAATCAGGTCCTTTTGAGATCCATCAGGTTGGATATCCAAAGAAGGAAGGTACCCCAAATTATTTATTTATTTTACTTAAAAACAAAGATCTGGTTCTTCTGTTTTAACACATAGACACTATAGTAATGAGTACAGTAAAGGAACCTACATAAGACATTCAATTTATTTAGTGTATATGGTTTTGGCATATTGTTTCAGTCATCTTAAGGCGATGTCATCACCAGTATAAAGAGCTTGACGGCCACCAAGTACTAGGTAGTATAGTAAATGGACACAAGTCAACCATGTGGGACATAGTTTGAACTTGTCCACCAGGGCATTTGTTGTCATTGTGAAGGCCTCATTGGTATGCGTTTTAGGTGCAATGACTCTGTCCAGTTCAAAAATGGTTAAGAAGTGTCCAATAAAGGCATGGCCAGATAAATCCTTGTTGACTGACTGTAGGGTCAGAGATGATGTAGTAACTGATTGAAAGAATCACATAAAAAAGGATCACATAAACTGATTCGTCATTCTTAAATTCTAGCCCTTTGTTTTAGGCAGAATAGAAACAAAGAGAAAGGTGTATTTAGGTGGAATTTAGATGTAATACTAGCTACAAGTGCTCTCAGCTATCTTAATTCAATTTCAGGTGGACAATAAAACCTCACTTGATTCATTTCTTTTCCTCCCTATACCAGGAGAATTACCAAACTAAATCTAAAGGAAGTTGTCTTTTTTTTAGATTGTGAGACATTGCTGAACCCACAAAAGTTTGCAATAATTTAATTAAAACTAGTTTTTAAATACATTTAATTAAAACAGTACAAATCCTGATGCAAACACACATAACTTGATTTATATGTTAGTATTAATTTATTTTAATTTGATAATCTAGTCCTTCAAGAATTTCTAAAATACTTGAACCATGCTTAGTGTACTATTTAGTCTATTCACTTTTTGTTTGCATTCAGTTTAGTACAATATGGGCACATCTACATGTTGTCGTACAGCGATAGATGATTACTGTGCCATGTGTGTGGCTCATGGTTAGATTTTGCTGCTACTGGTCATAGCTGCACACTACACGAGGGGAGTGTGACACCACAGTGACATAGCTGGAGATCACGTATAGACTCTGGTGATTGCTACGTCGCTGTAGTGTGCTGTATGGTGATGTGTAGACAGACATGTCCTAAAAGAATGAAACTCTTTAAGAAGGCGTGATAAACAAGTATGACACTGTTCTATAGCAGGTCAAATCAATAAAGGCTTCACACTTTTTTGATGACTTGAATCCAGCTGTGCTGAAAGAGACACTCAGAAGCCTATCCAAAGTTTCTTTCCTAACTCAAATTTAAGTTGAATTGATTTTACACTAGTTTAAAGAAACTGATTTAAAAGCCAAATTAAACCTATGCAACATCTGTATGTAAAAAAAAAAAAAAGCTTTGGACAAATATTGTTAAGATTTCAACATGGAAACAGGTGCCTTAAATTTCTAATATAATAGTTGATTTCCAGGAAAGAGAGCAATAAGAGACCAGATTAGTTAAAAGCCTTACAGACTACGTACTTTAGCTATGCATCTGTTAAAGCAGTTGTTGTGGTTGCCTTAGTGATAGTTGAAACCAAGAGTAAACTGCTACTCTGTTTTTGTCCCAGAGACTGTGTTGTATAGAAAAGAATTCTGCTTTATCCGCAAAGCTATTCCTGTTTCCAAGTATTCATCAGGTTGAGAAACTCCAAGACTTGCCTGTTTCTTTTAGACTATATTACATCAGTCTTAAAGAGGCACATACAGAAAATGAAACAAATTCTAGTAAACGTTTTAGGGAATTTGCTGTTGTAAATGTTTGAAAAATCTGCAAATCAGAATAGCCTAAGAACCAGCCAACTGCTTGTGTGTGTGTATATACTGATGTGTCCAACAAATAACTCCCACTATATAATGTGTGTGGCTTAAACTCATCTTTGTAGTATACGGTGATGTAAATCTTATATTTAATAGCCTAACAGGTGACCAGAAATGTGTTTCTTTAACAGTTACTTTTGCCGTAGTCAGAAACAAAAAAGGGTGTTGATTCCTACTCTTTTCTTAGATTTGTTTTAACAACATGTGTGGTCTAGTTTGTAGTTTAGATTGGAATAGAGTTCAAAAAAGCAGAGGTCCAGTAAAGCATTGTGCAATATTCCCATGTTTACTGTACTGGATGCATTGGGTAAATACCCTCAATAATACTTACTATTTCATATATAAATAACAATCTCTGATTTTCTGAGAATGCCAATCAATTTCTAAGTAAATATTTTAAGTTAAAAGGCAAACCTAGAAGAGAGATGTAAAATGAAAGAACTTTTGAAATAGTTTATACATGTAATTAACCCTTTTAGTGCTATATATATACAGAACTGATCTTTAATACTCTGTAATTATTAGTAGTAATACCCTCCCCTCTGACTCCTCCAGCCATCACCAACTCTCATTTTTCTTATCCTCTTTGCCCTTCACAAGATTAGACCATACATGCTTCCCTCTCTTTTGACATTCCCCTATGCCTTAGTCATCAGAACATGGCTACCTCCTTAGGTTGCTTTATTTTTGCTTCAAATCCTCACATTCTGCTAGCTCACCCCCCAAAATGAAATGATTCCTTCATATCAAAAACCAAATACTCCTTAAGATGCACAGGTAACATTTTTTTTAAAAGTTGCCTTCAAATGCATACCTCGAACATACTAACAAAAATGTCAGAAAAACTGGTGTATCCAAGCAGACAATCAACCGAAGACCAAGAGTGGTTGGTTTCAGCTCTTCAAAGCTGACCAACAAGTTTAAAGAATAGCCCAAGAGTAAAGTGGCCTTCGCATTCCCATTATTTTGAGGAAGCAGCATACCAGACCAGCGTCCTAGTGCATCCCGAAGCCCTGTACATCATACAGACTGTATGTATGCTTCAGGGAACAACTGTAAGTCAAAGAAAACTGAATAATGCTGCCAAGGAACAATAAGGAGTGAGCATTGATTCAAAGCTCCTCAGGGCCTCCAGACAAATGACCATGGACTTTCACCCATCTAACCTTATGTTGTCAAAGATAAATGGAAAAATGTGAAGGAAGTATAACTGATGCAGCGGGGTCTGGCTTCGTCTCAATAGCCTCGCAAGTCGTGAGTTTCATCTCAATGGGGTGTTAATTCACAAGCATGATCATTTATCAGGACTGTCCAACTGGTAGCCCACAGGCTGCAAAAGGTTAATGTGTATGGGCTCCTGCCCAGCCATCGCTCGCACCATTAATCCTGCTTCTGTGGCAGTGGTTGAGGGACAAGGCAGCATGACCACGGGCAGCCTGGTTTCTTGCTGCAGCAAAGACCAGGCTTGATCAATGACTTGCAGCAAAGTTGCAGGTTTAAACTGTATATATAAAAAAACCCTTCTTCAGTGTGAGAGCAGTGAAGCAGTGGAATAGACTGCCTAGAAAAGTTATGGACTCTCCATCACTGGAGGTGTCCAAAGCAAGTTGGATAAGCATTTGTCCAGGATGATGATAGGACTAGCCATGGCTATGCTCTACTGCAGGTATTTTCCATACTTCTGGGCTTTGCTGATCACCACATGGGGCCAGTAAACATTTTTCTTTTTCCATTCCTGTTGCTACATGTCAGGGGTGTTGTTTTGTTTGTTTTGTGTCTTCCACGTAAGTACTGAGTGTTGGCTGCAGCCCAGCCTAGGGATTGTGACCGGGGTATGCCAACGTTCCTGCTGGGGCTAACACCTGGAGGTTCCTGGCTAGACAGTCCCATCCTCACACTCATGGTCAGACCTACTAACATATTTGGGGTCAGGAAGAAATCTTACCCCATGGTCAGATTGGTATGGACTCACTGTGGGAGGGTTTGCCTTCCTCTCTATCTTCTCCCTTGGCTCTCATCCTTCGACAAGGATGTGTGCGGGGTGCTTTGGATAGAGATTATCCTGCCTCAGGCAGGGTGTTGGAATCGATGACCTCCAGAGTTCCCATCTAGCCTTACTTTTCTTTGATGTTCCCATTTTTTCTCTTGATGATTCCCTGCCTTCAGAGAACCAAGATCCATAAAGAGTTATGGATAGATGGAGGTGGAATTCACTACTACAGTGAGTTTTGAGCCACTTTTCAGCACAGAATGGAGCGTGAAGAGAAATGAAGTCTTCATCAGATAATATACTCACAGCATTCATGCCAACCAGTTTATAATGGCAGTTATAACTCTCCTGAAATGCAGAAAAAAGCAATATAACGTCATAAAAGATTTTTCCCCCAGGAATCATTTGGGATTTAGCTTGATAGGACAGGACATGAATTTTTCTACCTCCTGTAGATATGGACTGCTCAAATGGAAATGTCACCTCTTTGTGTGAGTAGGAGGATTGTGGTGGCAGAGTGGTAAAGGTATAGCCCCAGAATTGAGACTTCAAGCCCTGCTCTGGACTCAAGCCAAAGGCTGCCTTTGTTGAGCCAACTGTAAATGGGTTATTTGTGCTAGGAGTCAAAGGTGACATGATACTAGCCACATTACTCTCATGTATGCCTCGATGCTGCTAGGTTCAGGTGGACCTTTAAGCTGGTGTGAGGGTTTGCACGTGTGACTTTTGCATTTCTTTTCTAAGCACCTTTCCAGAATAAAGTAGCTCTACAACAGAACGAGAAGAAAATGTAAACATGAAAAAAAGTGTAAAAAGAGATCTACCAAGGAAAAGAAGATAGAAGGTCTAAAAGTACCCAGCAGTCACCCAGGAGTGTTTACAACCAATACACACATGTGAAAGACTCTCCTTTGTGACAGCCAACAGGATCTTTCAGCTTGCAATAGGCTACTATATTATTGTGCTTAGAAAACTGGTATGAAGAACTGCATGAGCTGTCAACTCAGAAATGAAACAACAGCATACTGAACACACAACGAACACCAGAATTTTGAAAACATTTGGACTTTGTTTTTCAGCTGAACCAGCTCAGAATGGAAATTAAAGACTGTTTTGTAAATGCAAATGAAGCATGGGAGTTGGGTTCATGTTTATTTTTAGAGTTATCTGATTCTGAAATCTGAAAAACTAGACATGACAAAAGCAATTCTGCTGCCAGAAAACTTGAACCCGAACAGGGACGCCAGAGAGCGGTCCCAACAGACCATGTTCCACAGAGGGAAGGTTTCTTTTCCCCATCAGAGAAGAATGTGCCTCCCCAGCCCTACTCAGGAGCAGAATTTGACCCTTAAAAACATAACAAAGTCTGCTTCTCAGTCATGCTAATACCTTGTTTTAGTTAGTTTCTTTGCTAAAGCATCTAAACCTGAATGCATTTGTAAATTTAAACAGACAACCCTACATATTTAGTTGGCATTCCTTTGCAGGGTGATACCATACGATAATCTCATTGACAAATGTATTAACTAAAGTCCATGTTTGCTGTAGTTATTTTTTATGGAAACTGCAATCCTAAATCAGTTTGGTGCTTTTGAAAATCCCACTCTACACAAAACGTAATGCTTCTTGCCTGGTAGTCACTTTGCAACCAACACACAAAATTAAACCTGGTTCCAACTCAACAGGCTGTGACCTCTATAATCTGACCCTGCTCTGGCTTTACAATGTACCTGCTGCTAAGGAAGAGGGAATTTGAGATTGGAGTGGAAGTCTCTCTACTCCCCCTACTGGAAGGAGCTCCACACAGCAACTTCCACCCTGCCTAGGACACACTCATTGAAGTCACTTGGCATTCTTCTTCCTAGGAAAAATGTCATCAGGTTTGGAGAGAATCCATTTTGCAAGCTAACGCAAGGTTTGGGCACAGGTCAGAATAAAGAACTGTGCACAGAGGACAGCTCCATAATAACAGTCACTATTTTCAATCTCTGACTTAAAAAAAGAAAAAAGAAAAAAAGACCTGCATGGCATACAGAGAACTTTGAAATTTTGCATAACTGCCTTCATTGGCCCCTCTCGTAGCCCAGGCTGTTGGGCCTGACACTCTCACACCACGACTACTCGCCTTGCAATATCAGACTCACAACCTGTGAATTGACCTGCCTGGCAGACAAGCAATACATCGCACCTTGCACTCTAGCTTCATCTTTCTCTCCCCAAGCTGCCTTTATGGGCTCTGGAGACAGCTGCCTTTATGGCTCTTGTAAGGGCCTTACAAGAAGACTTCTACTAGGGAGTAAATTTCCACATTTCCACTGTGGAAATGCCTGGGTCAGCTGAGCCCAGACTGTATTACCTCTGCTACTGCAAGGAGAGGGATGTCAGTGGGAATTTATAACAACAACAACAAACAGAGAAGGGCATTTAAGGCAAATGCAGCAATTACATTTTATAGCCAGACTAATTGATCAGCAGCTTCTTAGCATTAGGGTCTCATGGCTTTAAAAACCAAGCAAGTGTGAGTTCTGCAGTTGTAAGCAGCAGAGCCAACATAGCTGGGACTGCAGGAGAAACGCAAACTGAGTGTAAAAAAGACTGCTCACAATGGAGCAAATGTTTATGAATGCTTCCCGACACAATCAATCATATTGATTTCGAGCTGCATGGACCGTCTCTGATACTCCGTGTACAATTCCAGACAGACAAGCACCCACGGAGCACAGGAACCAAAGCCCCCTTTGGTGCTGGAAAAGAGATTTAGCCCTAAGTTTTGTGACAGATGGAGTTGATAGTCTCATGATGAAAAAAAGCGCCAGTTTTTGACAGGCAGCAGACACTGGTGCCTCTTGTGGTCAAAGACCATGTTGCTCTGGAATTAAGGTAGAACTGACATGAAAAGAAAGCCTGACTGATGCACTGTCACCTACACGCCGGTCGGTGCATATCGTATACTATCCAAGAACTTATATTGCATGCTACCTTCATTTGATCGGTGTATTTTCTTTCAAGCAAAGTGTTTTGTGTAGAAGGGGAGCCCGATATGTTGACAACTAGACTTTTCCCCTTCAGCTAAAACTGATGGGGGAAAACTTCAGCTAAAACTGATGGTTTCATCTCAGTTAATAGATGTCAGCCTCTAACAGCAGGTCAAAGCAAGCCCTGAAGCGAGGGTCTAAGGTTATAATGAGCATCCAGCATCCCTTTGTGGATGATGGCGCATCTAAATCCCAGTGCAGGGAACCCATACGCAGCATCTTGGTGCAAATGGGCGCTTGGTTTCCAACACCAAAGCAGCACCAAGGGACTGCCAAGGGGCCACACTCCGAGGCAGCAGTCGCAGTGGTGTCAGTGGGTGCTGCTGTCAGTAAGCCTATCTGCTCCTGCCCCACTGAAGCCCACTGCCTGGTAGAGGATTTCGGCAGGAGCTTTGCTGCCACCGCCATCAGTGGGAGCCCGAGGGCTGCAAGTCACTTGGGACAGAGCCCTTTCTTTCCGCAAGGTTTTGGGGAACAAGTCTCCCCCCTTCTCTCTCTGGGGAGGGGAGGGAGGCATCCCCGCTACGTGGCCAGCTGCGAGTCTGTCCGTCTCTCTGCATCCCCTTCGCTGACACCAGATCAGGGGGATCCCAAGCCCAAGCAGCTTGCAGCCCACCCCCTCCCTCGCCTTTCTCTCCTCTCTGGTACAAACCAGCTGCAAAGTTTCTCCCGGCTTTTGTGCGGCGGAGCCTCCTTAATGGGAGGAGGGGCTCCTCGGGGGCTGCTGTCAATCTCCTTAAGCCTTTCCTTTCAAGCGCTGAATGCGAGCTGCCCACCAGCTCCAACCCCCTTCCCCTTTTCTGCAGGAGCTCGTAAAGAGAGAGGGAGGGAAGCGGGGGGAAGTTTCAACAACAGCCCGAGCCAATGGCGAGTGGCGGCGCTGGGAAAAGGGGCCGAGCGAAGGGAAGGGAGAAGCGAGGGGGGCGGCGAGGAGAAAGGGTGAGAGCGCCGGCCGGGGGCTGTGCGGGAGGGGAGGAGCGTTGCTAATTTTGGGGGGGGGGGGGGGGTGTTTGCTTGACCATGCATGCGGAATGAGGCCGCGCCGCAGCACGCCGCGCCGGCGAGGGGGCCACTTTTGTATTTAAAGCCACGCCGGCGAGGGGGGCCGAGAGCTTGTGGACCACGGAGAGCAGCCGCCGGCGCAGAGGAGGAAGAGGAGAGCCCCAAAGCCTGATTCTCCCCCCCCCCCCGCTTCTTCCTTTTCTCTCCCCAACTCCTCCCCGCCGGGCCAGAGAGGCCAAGCGCGGGCGGGGGGAGCTGCTCCCGGCCGAGGAGAGCGCGCCCGGCGCCGGCATGTGCGAGGATGCTGCGGAGCCGCGGCTGAAGGCGGCCGGACGGTGACTCGCCGTGGGAAGCAGCAGCAGCAGCCGCCGCGAGGAGGAGGAGGATGCGCCGCAGGGGCGCGAGCTGCCGCCGGAGCCGCTGATTCCCGGCGCTCGGGGTCCCCGGCGGGGGCCGCGATGCCTCGATGAGCGCCGCGCCGCCCATGCCCACGGGCTCCCCGGGCCGCCGCCGCGCCTCTGCCGTCCTCTGCCGCTGCCGCTCCCGCCCGCCATGGGCGCAGCTCTGCTGGGGCTGGCGGTGCTGCTGGGCGCCGCCGCGCCGCCGCCGCTGCAAGGCCGGCGGCTGATCTGCTGGCAGGCCGTGCTGCAGTGCCAGGCCGAGCCCGACTGCAGCTACGCCTACAGCCAGTACGCCGAGGCGTGCGCCTCTGTGCTCCTGCCGCCGCCGGGCCCCGCGGCCGCTGCAGCCGCGGCCGCCTCCTCCAGGCGGCGGTGCCCGAGCCACTGCATCTCGGCGCTCATCCAGCTCAACCACACCAGGCGGGGCCCGGCGCTGGAGGACTGCGACTGCGCGCAGGACGAGACCTGCCGGGCCACCAAGCGGGCCATCGAGCCCTGCCTGCCGCGCACGGGCGGCCCCGGCGGGCCGGCAGCGGGCGGCGGCGGCGGCGTGATGGGCTGCACCGAGGCGCGGCGGCGCTGCGACTGGGACAGCCGCTGCAGCCTGGCGCTCAGCCGCTACATGGCCTACTGCGGCAAGCTCTTCAACGGGCTGCGCTGCACGGCCGAGTGCCGCGCCGTCATCGAGGACATGCTGGCCGTGCCCAAGGCCGTGCTGCTCAACGACTGCGTGTGCGACGGGCTGGAGCGGCCCATCTGCGAGTCGGTCAAGGAGAACATGGCCCGCCTCTGCTTCGGCGCCGACCTGGGCGGCCCCGGCCACGGCCCCGGCGGCGCGGGCAGCAGCGGCGGCTCGGACGGCGCCGCCGACGACTACTACGACGAGGAGTACGAGGACGAGCCCGGCCCGCGCGGCAAGGACGAGCCCGACGAGCCCGGCCCCGACTTCGGCTTCCCGCACTCCACCGACTGCGCCGCCCGCCCCGCGCTTGCCCGCCTCCCCCCCCTCCTCCTCCTTGTCCTGCTGCGGCTGCTGCTGCCTCTGCCCGGGAGGCTGCTCTAGCGGGGATGGGCTGGGGCATTTGTGCCTGGACCTTCCTCTCGTCCCCCGGGGCCCCTCCTGGCTCCCGGCTTCTCCCCTCTCTCCTAAGGCTTCTTCCCTCCCTCGCCCCCAGAGATCCCCTCCACCCCACACTCCTGCGGGCTCTCTTCCTCCCCCCCCAGTCTCTCTTCCTCTCTCTCCTGATCCCTTCCACCTAACCCCCCTGCTGGCTCTTGCCTCAGCCTCAAACACACACTAACAGCGGCCCCCTCGACCCCAGCCTTGGTGCAGGCTCTTCCCTCAGCCTTGCGCCCACACCCAGCCCCCCTGCCCCAACACTGGTGCTATCTCTTCTCTCAGACACGCGCACAGTCCCTCCATCACCCCAACACATGCTGTCCCATCTCTCAGACACACACACACAGTCCCCCTCGCCCCACCCCAACACGGGTGTTGTCTTTTCTCTGACACACACATACTCCAGTCCCCCTCCACCCCAACACTGGTGCTGTCCTTTCTCTCAGTCTTACACATACACAGCGGCCCCCTATCACCCCAACACTGGTGCTTTCCTTTCTCTCAGACATGCATGCACACCCTCCACCCCAGCACAGGCAGGGGCTCTTCTTTCAGCCTCAAACACACGCGTACACAACACACATACCCAGATCTTCCCAACCCCAACACAGGTGCAGGCTCTTCTCCCAGCCTCTCGCACATAAACACACATGCACACACATGTACTTCTTCCAGCCTCATGCACACATACACACACATCCCCTCCACCCCCATACCAGTGGGGACTGTTGTCTGGGCCTCACACACATACAAACACTGCCCCACCCCAGCTCCCGTGCAGGCTTCTCTCTCAGCCTCCCCAAACACCCCCTTTCAAATCCCATTGTGATGCTGATGACCCCCAGTTCATAGGCCTGGTGAACCAGCCTCTGTGTCTTGTGTTTTGTTTTGGGTTTTTTTGCCTGGGAGTGAAAAAAAAAAAAAAAAAAAGGAAGGAGGGAAGTGTCCAGGACTGTGGATTCTCGTTATTGTTATTGTTATGGTTTGGGTTTGTTCTTAAGAGTGTGCACTATGCAATTTGCTCCCCTCCCTACCCACCATCTTGTGGCAAGCAGCAGGCAAATGAATTTAAAAGAGGAACTATTAGCAAAGCTACTGTAGGTTCATTAGCATCCCACCAAAAACAAGCAGCAAGAGCAACATGCTGAGAGTTGCTTTGGAGCATTTTGACACGTAGGTGAGAAAGAGGCGGTGGACTGCCAAAACTACTGCCTTTAACTGCTCCGGAGTAGTCGACAACTTGATCTCAAGTACCATTCTCTGCATCGCCATTCATAAAAGTCACAATGATGCCTGAAAGAGGATTACATTTCTATTGTCTTTAATTAGCTGGAAAAAAAGTTCTGAATGAATTTGGTGGCTTCTCCCTTCCCCCCCCCCCCCCCCCCCCCCCCCCCCGCCTCACATGCATCTTCCTCCATAACAAAAGCTTGCCAACAAACATCTCTTCCTTCTCAGCTAAGGACAGAAAAATGCTGATTTCTTTCCAGAGTTGTTGGCTATACTGAACAATGCAAGTTTTGTTTTAAAAGAGCTCTGCACTGCCATCTTTGAAAGACACTTTTTAAACTCAAGAACTTGTATGTACAAATATCCTGAGAAGTTATATTGCCTCTAGTCATATCAGGGTGCTGACCTCTGGTAAATCTTATATAAAATGTATTTAAAACTGGGATTTGTTACCAGTTGCTCTACTTTGTACATAGAATTTTATAAATTGTATGCTTCGGGAATAATTTATTTAAAAAAAAAAAAAGAAAATTAAAATTTTTAAATCTATGTCCTATTTGCCAGATAATTGCATTTACCCTTCTTTTCTGGAAAGGTACAAATTTCATGTGTCCAAAGGGACACGCACCAATGTTTCAGTGAAGGATTCACTAGAACATCAGATGTACAGTGTATTTTATAGATTCGAAGTGAACTTTCTTATTTGGAGAGAGACTCTATGAACATTGTAGAATTGTATAAATGCATTTCCGAGCTGCCTTAAACATTGTATTTTTATAGAAGGCATAAAAAAGGTCCTATGTTTTAAATATCTCCGGCTTTGTGTATTTTTAAATGTGTAAATTAGTAAAGAAAGTTTTAAACAATGGATGTGGTGAAATTGTTTTCCAGAGACACAGCTATTGAATGGCCTCTCAGCTGTGTTGTAGATGGAGGAGGGGGGAGGAGGTGGACCACAGAAAGCAAAAAAAAAATTAAACACTCCTTATCTGTTTCTGGTGCTTTAAATAGATGTAAATTACTGGTATTCTTACTTTAATGAGTAATTACATCCAAGAGGTAAATACAGCTTTGAAAATACCACTTAAAAGCAAGTGGGTGATTTGATAATGTGTTGGCATGGTAACATGGTAGCGCCAGAACTGTGTAAAACAATTCTCACTTTTCCTTCCAAGGACGCTGGGCTGGAAATGGAGGAATGCTGCTCTCACTCCACACTCTCAGAGACTCTCTTAGGTATGCAAATAAGTATCTTGCGAGAAATAGATACCTAATAGGAGGCTACTGTCCCAAGCAGCCTTTGCAAGTCTTTAGGTTGTATACACTACAAGGACTTGAAACAAGATGCCTGAAACCTTGGTAGCCAGCCCGCTTTCCATCATGCTGCGGGAGTGCAGAAGTAAACAGGCCGGGCTGATCAACAATTCCCGAAACTTGCAATATTGTTCTTAGGGGTTGTTTTGCATTGGGCTGAAGCCTGGTTTGCTGCCAGAGCTACTGATCCACACTCAAACGCCCTTAGATAAATAATTACCCTTTAAAGCTGTGTCGAGTGCTGATACACTTGACCTTGTAAATAGAAATGTTTGCAGTAGGAATAAACTCCGGCATTGGAAAATCTTTTAAACATTAACACAAAGGAGAGAGCTCAGTCCTCTGGGGATTTGAGTCTGAACTGCGCCAAGCTAGGCACTTGCACAAAAAAAAAAAAGTTTATTTATCTTCTATTCGTGCTGTTTATTTAAAGCTTTTCGTTTTAAATGCGGCAATTGGAAGGCAAAGTCAGAAGTTTAAAAGCCACCACAAATAAACTTTGACTGAGCGGGGGGACAGATTAGCAAGACGGTGCTTTTTTTTCTCTCTCTCTCTCTCATTTTACCAGATCTTGACAGAGGGTAAATAAATCAACATCTGTCTGTTGTTTAAGTTAATTAACCAAATTATAAATCCCTGGTTTAAGGATCTTATTTAAATGGCAATTTTCTGCCACATCTTTAGTGCAGAAGATTTTGCATAATTTTATTAGGCGTTGAACTGCTGCATATATACACACATTAACAAAACCCCCCCCACCTCAAATAGCTGTGATATCAAACAAGTCTATGGGTATGGTGTGTGGCTATGATCTAAGTTCATTTTTAAAGTCATCTGAACGGTTGAGTAAACTTATTGTTAAAACAAAGCTGAAAACGTTGTTTCTCTAGGAAGAGAACAAAGAGTAGTTGGGTGAGACTTGTAAATGGAATCAGCTTTCTTTACAAAATGCTGAGTTTGCAGGCAGTTAGGGAAGATCTTAAATATTTCCCCAGGCTCTTTAAGGAATGATCTTAAAGATATTTTTGATTGGCCAACACTTTGTGACCATGCAAACTATTTTAACTCATTTTAGGTGAAAAATTAAGTCCCAGTAAAAGCCTGTCCTTTTTCCTCAGTAAGGAGTAAAGGCATTAGCACTAGAAAAGGACTGATAATTAACTGCTACAATAAACTCAAGACTTGATTTTACAGGCTCCTGTCAAAAGCATCTGCCTGGAATAAATCAACGCTGAGCACCACTGGGGAGGGAGGACACGAGTCTTTCTGCTTCCTTCCCTGTAGAAAAGTGTATGTTGATATGTGGCTTGTTTTAATTTAAACAGTCCTACAAGTAAAGAAGCCACACTAGCTATGTCTTATGATCTTCACCTTCAGACAAAGATAATGCTGTAAACTTAATTGGCTTTTCAGAGTAAATGCTCCTTCCAGAGTCAGCTATTGATTAGAACGGGTTGGTATGCTCCTGCAAAGATTGCACAGATGTTGAGGTCTGTCCTTTTAAATCCACTTGTTACTCACCCAGCTAGAGGGAAGGCTGGAAGTTTTTACATTTCTAAGAGGTGTACTTTGGGCATCCTTGCAAGGGGTGGAAAATATCAGTATGCCTGACTCGGGGTCATTTTCCACTAGAAATGAAGCAGTTGATTTTGTAGACATTTGAAAGTACTCCATGCCCAGGTTCACTCCTGCTGATCTCTTCTGGGGAGAGAAGGAACTCTCTTCCATTTCATGTAAAATAATCCAATGGGTTCTGTCCCCTTTTTTATTCCCAGTTACCAGGTTTGAATTCTCGGTGACAGTTTATTTGTCTTTGGAGGCACTTCAGTGACAAATGTTTAAGGGAGTGTGGGACAATGGTGGAGAACAAGGAGGCAGTTCATTGAACTGACAGTGACCATACAGTAAATAGAGGGAGATTCAAGCTTCACTGATCACCCAAGCGCACAGCAAAGCTTTTGTACACAATCACAATAGACATAACATAAGGTCTCTGTTTATTTTTAACAATATATACCAGTGGATACAGGCAGACATACATAACTTTGAAAATAATTATGAAACTTAGCCTATAATAAGAAAAATGATCTGGGCTTGGCCAGCCTTTTGCAACCATGTTGGAAAACACACAGGCTTTTTAGCTATAAACTCCCCTGTGCTCACAGTAAGAACTACAGAATCATTACATCCTTCAGTGACAATGCCTATGTATAATCAATATGTACTATGCATTTGGGTACATGTGTATGCAAATCATTGTGTATGTGTCGAGCAAGAACTATTCTGTCTCCATGTCAAGCAAGATAATTCAGTATTAAAGGACTCTTTGCCTCATTTTTTCAGTACTCTGTGGATGGGAGGGAAAATTGCAAAGAAGTCAAGATGTGCATATAAAAAAGGACTGGAGCATACTACCACACAGTCATATTGAAGGATGGAAAACATGCTCACCTTGATCTAAGAGTAGGTGTTGCCTCAATATTGTTAAGATATTGAGGCCACACAATTTATTTTGGTTCTGCGGACAATAATAATATCTCAGAATGCCATGCTGCCAGTTGTAGTATACACATGTAAATTTACAAGTACAGAAGGTAGACTTGCAATACAACACATTTCTAAATGGAAAGATCAGCTCTCTGGTGTGAGATTTCAAGTCTGTCATACAGATTTGTAAGCAGCAAAGTCGAAAGTTACTGTATTTTACTTGAGGCATTGGCTCTGGGAGACAGTTGAAAAGGCTCACATTGACTGTCTGAATGACATAAGTAATGCGCTATTAGCATAAATACTTTCTAAGACATCCATTTAATCAATTTCTTAAATAACAGAATGATCTACTACAAAATAGTGGACTGTATACACTATATTTTGGCACAAAGATGGTCATTCTCCCACTAGTAACCAGGGGCTCTAAATAAATGATTTCAACAATGTTTTATTAAAGGAGGACAAGAGCCCTCGAGCTGCATTAATCGGGGAGAAGTCGAGTGGCACTTTTGTTATGGAAATGTTAAGCACATAATAGTTCAGGCAAACAATGTGGAGCCACTTCATTCTTTCAGCCATGCTGACACCTCTTAAAGAGGAACTGCAGGGAAGGATGTGGGAAAGATTTGCTTTCTGAGGAAGCTTTCAGCTAATATTTTGGAGGGTTACCTCCAAACCCCATTTAGTGTGAAAGTAACTGAAGGACATAAACAGCCCATGAGGAGAAATAATTTATGTAGCTGATAATAGCCACAGGCACCTTGCCTTCAAAATCAAGTCAACATACTTTTTTGAGTAAACATTTTCTTAAATTTCTATGAATTTATTATGAATGCATTAGATTTTTTTTTACCAGGTTGGGAAATCTCTTGTGTATACACATGCATAAACACACAGGAGTATAGAACTAATATTATACGATGAATATACTATAGAGAATGGGAGAAGAAACAAATGAGAATTAGAAATGTAGATGACCTGAGATTAAGTAGGACCCAGTAGATGATAAAGAGATGATACTTAAATCTGATCTGGTCAGAAACAAGAAACCAAATTTTGTGTACTGCTACAGTGTTTGGATAAAGAGAAAATTTTAGCATTGGCATTATGGATAAGGTGGAGAAAGGAAAAGTCAAAGGACCCATAAAAGAAGAGGTGAACAATGGCCAATGTGTAGTTAAAGAATGGAAAATGAAGGAAGGGCTGATTTTGCCGAAAAAGACAAGTAACAAAATTTACCAAGAGACTGGATGGAGAGAGATGTTAAGAAAAGGTAAGGTAGGAATTAAAAATAACATCAAGTTAATAGGCCCGGAAAAAGGACAGATAAGGATACCATCAATAGAACAGAGTATGGAAAGGAATTAGAGTGAAAAGGTGAGAAATTCACATTTGGAGAGAACAATTTTGATATGGCAGCTGGAAATCCAAGATGTGTCAGAGAGACAATCCATTAGAAATGTGACACCAACCGAGGAGGTAGCAACTCTAGACTGGTATGGAGATTCTAATGGTTGAAGCTAGGGGGATAAACTGATCTCAAGAGGGGATCAGTAACGGATCTTTGAAAAACAGCAGTAGGCAGGAAAAGAGGAGAAGAAGTTTATTAGAGGAGACTTTTTTTTAAAAGTGGTCAGTAAAGTAGGAGCACTAAGATGGAACAATGTTTCAGAAGCCAAGAAAGAGAACTGAGGAGGAGGAGAGAGAGTAATCAACAGTATTAAGAGCAGCAAACCAATTAAGACTACTGAGGCTGGAAGTACTCTTTACATTTAGCTTGAAGGAGGTCATTAGTGTCCATGCTGGATTGGAGAGGGTAGAAGCCAGTTTGGAGGGGATCAGAAGGAGATTAGGAAGAAAGGAAATCCAGGCAGTAAGAGCAAATCCTTCACTCCAGGATTTTGGAAGCAGGAGGTAGAAATGGTATAGAATGGTAATTGAAGAGGAAATGTTCTTCAGGATATGAGGAAAGTATGTTTTGAAGCTTAAGAAAGCAAGACAGAAGTGAGAAAGATAAAATAGAAGAGAGGTGAGGAAAAGGTAAGAAGGAATTAGCTCAAGGGGACAGGCCAAAGGGTCAAAGGCAAGAGTAGAAAATGAGTCATAAAAATGAATGGAGGGAAAATGAAGGGTAGAAAGAACACCTTCCCCACCTGATGGTGTCAATTTTGAATTGAAAAACTTAGTTAAATCCATGTACGTGATGGACCAAGGCAGGGGCAGGGCTCAGAAAAAGATTTTGAGGATACTGAAGGTACAGAAAAGATCTCATTTCTCTTATGAGAAATACTTATTCATAAGCGTTTCTGTGGCATTCATTAACATAGTATCTGAATGTCTCAGAACACTAGTGGCACAAGAGACCCTGCTATTCAAGCAGTCACCTTGACATTTGTAATGTGACATGTTTTTTTTATCATGACCTGCATTCCAGGATGTTAGGATGCTCTACATCACAAAGTGCACCTCATCATGTACATGCTACAAAAGTAAAATCATATTTGGCATTGCTTTACAATCATTCACAGCCTTTCTTTAATGTAATGACTCTTTATTATTCAAATGTCCCATTATAAATTTGAAGAAATTGCACTTGTCTTGGTCTTCCAAGACTAAAACACAACTTTGCTTTTGTTATTTAAACAGAGAGAGCCAAACCATCTGTTGTTGAAAGGAGATAAAAGCACCTCTGTCCAGTTTCTTGATGCTGAGAAGTAAATTTTAAGCTAAAATTCTAAATAACCTTAAAATCAAAACTTAGAGTATTGGATTTGCTATAAAAGATCAGGCCAGAGCTCCATTAAATCAGTCACTAAAGGCCTTACCTAACTGGACTTTTTCAAGAAATCTCCCATCATTGTCCTGTGACAAGTATAACTCCTTTCATGGTAGCAATAGTGGAAGCATTCTTATAGTCAGGGGAATGGCATTTTACCATGATGGCACTTAACATATCAATTCTGGGCTTATGGAAATAGTTCTTCCTTCTGAAATCAGCTTGTACTGTGGAAAATGAGATTAAAACTAGAAAATGCTGGTAAAAACAGAATATTTAATGACAAGAAGTGTAATATCACTTAGTAAGGGTGATTTCTGTTACTTTATTACACCCGATTTAAAAGATTATTTTAAACTCATTTAGAAATGATTGGTATTATATTTTAATGGTGTTCAATAGGATGTACCCTGAGTCACTTAGGCACTTCCGAAAATGTCACCTTAAATTGTTAATGGTTTAAGTGGTTTGCATGCACTCTGTGGTCACACAGAAGTAATTCAATGGCTTAAAGCATGAAAGAGTTTTAGTGACCAGTGGTGTGTTGTTGGACACAATGTCTGACAGGGCATGACTAGGTTATGGAAGGAAAAATGTGCAATCAGGTGATCTAAAATGGACCATGAACCCCAGGAAGACTTTCTCAGAGGGCTGATCTAGCTTCGCCAACCTAGCCTGTGCACACAAACTGGAAGACCAAAAACACACACGATCTACTACTGATCAGGGTCTACTGTAATTACATGAATGTACCTGAATGAGGTTGTGCCCACCTCTGCTCTATCAGGCGTTCTTGTGCAGCCTTAGCCCAGACTATCGATCTTGCCTGTCCTGGGCCTGCGAGCGGACCCTAAAGGCTACCCCGGCTGACGTCCGGGGATCCCCTTAACTCGCCTGCCACAACTTTGAATGGAACCTCAGTGGAGGGGTTCCCCTTTGAGGCAGCCTCCAGGGTTGTCACACCTCTTGGCGGGCGCTCACGGGGCTCCAACCTCCCCTACACCCTGGCCACTCGCCACCTTTGGTCGCGGGTCTTCTGGCCCTTTGGTTTCTTCCCCGGCCTCCCGTGGCCCTCCAGCCATGAGCCCCAGTGTCCCAGGGCCGCGGCTCAGGCGTGAAGGCTTCAAGGCCCTTGGTCCTAGATCCGACTATCCCGTATCCCTAGCGCCCTATTCCAACCACCCCATGATGTAACATGCGATTCCCACCATTGTGATTGCCGGAGAGATGTGACCGGCGGACCAGGAGGCCACAAAGGAATAAAGAGTGACCCTTAACCTATGGGCCCTGTGTTTTCCCAGTGCCTCGGTGCCCCAGCCCCAGTTGCTTGCCCCACTCGGGGCTTCTATCTCTCCCCTAGGCTTGACCCTATTCCGGGGATGGTGTCCCGGTCGACTCTTCTTGGGGAAGCTGTGGGCCCGTCTGCTGGCTCCCTTACTTAGTTAACTGTCCCTGCTTGGGGTCTTCTGCCATACCCTGTGGCTATCCCTGTTGGGGTTCCCCGCCCTCATTACCTCCTCTCCGGGCTTCCCTGTAGTTGCCCCCGGCTTCCTTGGCACTCATCTCCTCCTCTGCTCTTCCCACTCACCGCTGCTCCCTTTGTCAGCTTTCCTGCCAGCTCTTCTGGCAGCGTCCCTTCTGGCTTGCCAGTCAGCGTCCCTGCTGATGCCTCCGCCGGCTCCACTGCCGGCTCCTCTGCTGGTGCCTACGCTGGCTCCGCTGCCGGCTTCTCTGCCGGTGCCTCTGTCGGCTTCTCTGCCGGCTCCACTGCCGATGCCTCCACTGGCTTCGCTGCCGGTGCCTCCGCTGGCTCCGCTGCCGGCTTCTCTGCCAGCGCCACTGCCAGCTTCTCTGCCAGCGCCACTGCCGGCTTCTCTGCCAGCGCCTTCACCGGCTCTGCTGCTGGCTTCTCTGCCGGCTCCACTGCCGGTGCCTCCGCCGGCTCTGCCCCCGTTGTCCCAGGCTGCCCAAAGCAGCGGCTGCGCCGTTCGGGGTGTGGGCTTCCCCGTGAAGCCTTTGCTCACTGGCCTGTCTCCTGTGCCCTCAGGACAGCCTTTTGTTTCCGCCGGGTGGCGTCTCCAGCTGAAGTCACCTGGCCCCAGCTGAATATGAACGCGGCTGATGAGCCCTGTAGGTGATTTCTCTGCGTACACCTTCTCACTCCTTTCAGCCCCTGCAGATGGTAAGTTGGGGCTTTCTTCTATTTTGGGTTGGGGTTCTCCTGTAACCCCGGCACCCCTGGGACAGAGGTAAAGTGCAGACTATGGAGCACCTGCTTATTTTCTGACTCCTTGGTGAGACTATATGAAGGAGGACCTCACTGCAGCAACGGAAAGAGCTATTGTTTGTGCACAATTCTGGAAAAACATCCAGTTTATGACAAGGACATGAAAGGAAGAACTAGTGGTTTGCTAATTGTAATCTCCCATGCATGTCCTTCAATGATCGGCGGGACCCCTGGCCTGGAGAGCGGATATTCGTTCTCTAATGCATAGTCAGCTTGCCAGCTAGGGCATCTATGTGGGTGCCATTAGTTCTCGCCTGCCATGACTTTCATGTTGCATGAAAAATAGAGAGGCTGATTTTTATCCCCCACACAGACACCTGAGGTCCTGCATTTCAGGGCTCTGCCTACCTTACACTCCACGTAGCACCTCCCAGATGACAACACAGGAAAATAATATTCAATCAGAATTTGCAATGGTCTCTTCTTGGCACTGTTGTGAAGGTATATGCAATCCTCCGTGCCTGTACATTTCCCCTCCCACTTGGGAGCTTAAAAGTCCTTCTCATACCACTGTTCACATACTGAGGCTAGGGGAATTCAGCTTTCTTTCCCCAGTGTTCAGTCCCAGTACTCATGGCTACACTGTGTTGCTTGTAGGTCATCTTAGCCTATCTCGTCGTTGCCAAGGCCCAGTCTTGGGTCTCCAGCAAAGGCGGTTCCCACCATTCACCCCTGCTGGGGCCTGCCCTCCAGTGTGTGGCTGCTGCGGAGCCACTGCATCCACTTCCAGTCCCCCTCTCCACCGTGTCCATGCGGGTTTTGAACTCTACCACCAAGTTCTGCTCCTCCCACCGGGCCCAGGAAGTTCCTCGTAGCCGGGCTCGTCCTGGGGTCGGTGTCCCCAGATGTGTTTGGTATGCTTCTGGGTCGCCATTGGAGAGCTTCAGCCCAACTGTTGCCATGGCCGATCAGGCTCCGCCACCACACATATGTATATATACATGGGCAAACAGATACCTGATAAAAGTGGGAGATAAAAAAACCCTTCATTTATTCATGGGTATATTGTAGACTTTTCTTATAGCAACAGACCTTGAGTATACATATAATAACAACTGAATTTGCTCAGCTCCACTGAATTCTTTCAGTGAATAGAGCCTGTTTTAAAGATACGCAATTTTATTTTCAGTAACATAAGGTAAAACTGGTGTAACTCCATTGATTTTAGTGGCCTCCTCTTATAAAGTGTATCTATACACACATGGAAGATGCCGAATTTCAGCCGATTTTGGATTTTAAACTTCATTGCAGAACAACAAGGAAGTTTTGGGGTTTGTCTTGCCTCCCTAACTACCATCTGACACCTTCAGGGAAGGAATTCTACCTGATCAACACATCAAAGAGCTACTCAACACAGCTGACATAGACACTATCATGGACCCAGAGGGACAGACTTCCATCTTCAGCTCCCTTTGTGCAAAAATGAAGTTTATTTCTGACCTATGGGGACTTTTTACCATCTTGTACCATCTACACTTTTCCCAGAGCCTGACGAAGGGACTTTGATTCCCGAAAGCTTGCAGAAAAGGACAATTTTCTTGCCATTTTCCAGTTGGTCTAATAAAAGGTATCATTTTGGAACCAAGAGTTCTAGTTTTTTGTATGTCTACACACATACACATTTTACTCACAGAAAATTCACTTTTTGCAAGTGCTTATGCAAGTAAGGCTCATTTTATTGAGTGCTTTCAGAAAGTGAAATTTGCTGAAACTTCAGTAAATCTAGAAACATACACAAGAATTTAAAGTGCTAGCCATCAGCTCTACAGGTAAACCAAGGGTTGCCATCATGCTGTCCACAATATGACCCACTCCTGTGCAGTTGCATTCTGGGACTTGGAGTTCTGTACCTTTTGCTGTGCTCACTAAGCCCTAAGACAGATGAGAGAAGGGCCACAGAGGAACTGTTTGCAGGTCCCTAATCTTTGGCCTGGGTCTATACAGGCCTTAGCCTCAAAATAAGGCCTAAAGATTTAGGGCTGCTTTTATGTATAGTACCTTTTAATGTATAGTACCTGTTGTTCCATGGGGCTACCACATCAAGTGGTGAATGTTGGTTCTTAATGTGCCTGCTAATTCCTCCTGCTCCTGGACCTCTTCCTGTTATATGCCTGTTATGGCAGCTCTACTTTATCTGGGACAGCTTCAAGACCCTTTCATTTGCCAGAGCAGGCTAGGATCTGGTCCATAATCTGCACTGGCAGGATCTCCATCTCCATGAGGATGACTGGAAAAAGGGATAAAGCTCTCAAACTCCTGCACATTGCCAATATGGCTTTGATGCAAAGCTCAATGAAATCAGTAAAAATTATTTCCTTAACTTCCATTGGCTTTAAATTAACCTTCTTATTCTTATATGGGCAGATTTTACAGTGTAAACAATTCTTTAGGTAAACTGAGATTGGTTTTTGTATTTTTTTTTAACTAATCATTTCCCCAAGCATTCATTTCAAAAGGAAGCTGAAATATAGAGTGCCTATAGAGTGGAAATAATTATTATACAATGTTTTTATAATAACCTAGGTAAATTTTATGTAAATACCTGTCAAATGCTGGTGGTGCCTTATGATATATCCGAATGCTTGAGTTTGTGAGAGTATCTAAACACTGCAGAAGCATCAGTGAAAGTGCTAGGGTTGAAGGTCTGAATATAAAACAATGAAAATGAAAAATACTGTTTCCTGGAAAATTATGACATAGATTTCTTACCATGTTAGAGAATAGATAGCTAGCACCTAGCTAACAAGGCAATTTAATTTATGGA
Organism: Alligator mississippiensis; assembly: GCF_030867095.1. NCBI lineage: Eukaryota > Metazoa > Chordata > Crocodylia > Alligatoridae > Alligator > Alligator mississippiensis. The sequence goes on along the minus strand of NC_081826.1, from coordinate 204,819,095 downwards.
GGAGAAAACAGTATTTCATATCCTCATTTTAAAATTCTAAAACCATAAATCTTTAGAATATAGATGATCTCAACGCTGTTTAATCTTTAACACTAGCTGTTTTATTACATAATACAATATAGCATTTTGGAATTCCTGATGTAACTCTGAAAATATACATACATACAAACAAGGAAAATCATTAATGCCACATTTAGGCTGGGACTTAAAATGTTGAAAAAAAACCCCAAAACCTTCAGGAAAGTTTAGCCAAAATACTAACTCAAAAATTACAACTGCCCTTAATTAAATATAGCTAAATGTTTAGTGTGAAAGAAAAGTGATAAGCTATAATACATCAGCCTGCCTCTGCTTTTCCCCTCAGATTTCTAGTCTTTTATTTGTCTCAGATTTGTTTAAAAAAGAATGTGAAAGACACAGTTTCAGAAACACACGGCCACTTTAAGAGGATACAACATGCCTATTAATAATTGTATTACTCCTCTATTATTGTTAAGAATAATGAAGGAATGGGAGCATTGGCCCCCAAGCTGAATTTATCCTGAAATGTTTTCAATTAACTCTTGGCACCGGCAGGAAAGCATCAAACCTTTCCCATGCTGAAATATGGAAAATCTGCAGGGAACATCTCAGCAGGAGTGGAATTTCATTAAAACAAGCACATCATAATTCAATGACTTCTGCACCCTCTTTAAGCCTTTCTATTGATAAGGAGTCCGAGGCGATTTTTATGGATTTGCAAAGAGAAATGATTTCATAAGATCTTTTCAGAGAGTTTGTTTTGGCCCAGGCCTTTGAGTTATTATCTGTTCCCTGAAGAAAAAATGGTAAGACATTGGGCATAACTGTGACTACTAGATAAGAGGCAGAACTGAAGAGACTTTAGGCAAGACTTTATCCTTCAGACAGCTCCTTTCTACAGTCTCTGTAGGAACTGACTCTACAACTATTTTCCCAGATCTTTTAAAACTGAAACACTATTATAACCTGCACTTTTGAATGACTGATTTGGAGAGCAAAAATAGATTTTTAAGAGACCATTTGTATCTCAGTTTAATACAATTTACATCCCTGTATCTATGCATGTGTTGTCTTAAAAATGCCTGGGTAAAATGCATACAGATAACACTACCATTTATACGGGATTTATGAAAGAATTTTATTAAGCAGTAGCTAATGAGAAGCATTTTTTCAGTTAATGGTACCTATTCTGTGATTTTTTCCTACTTTTTCTCGTCGCTCTTTCATCCCTTTTCCTTTTCCATAAATAGTCAGTGATCTCTTCTTTATTATACAATGGTAAGTAATTATTTTCTTAAAAGAAAAGAAAAAGAAAAGTCAACATATTGGCCTCTATACTCATATTTGAGACAATACAAAGACATAAGTTATCCTCAGATAAAACACAGGAATAGTGATGTGATTTGCATCTGTCTTTCATGTGAGAACTTTGACAGGCCTCTTAGTGTACCCTGAGTTTTCTTTTCTTTAAATGGTGATACCACCTACAGAATCATAGAATCATGGAACTGGAAAGGACCTGTAAGATCACCAAGTCCATGGTCCTGCCATGGACAGGACATTATTGGGCTTAGACAAGCTCAACAAGATGCTTGTCCAGCCTCATCTTGAACACCTCCAAGGCGGGTGACTGCACCACCTCTGCTGGGAGTGTGTTTCAGATTCTGGTGACCCTTACAGAGAAAAGTTTGTTCTTAAGTCCAGCCTGAATTTACCCTCTATTAACTTATGCCCATTGGTCATCATCAACCCTTGAGGTGCCTTCCTGAAGAGTTGCTCCTCTAGATCTTGATCCTCACCTCTGATATACTTGTAGGCAGCTGTCAAGTCACCCCTCAGCCTTCTTTTACTTAGACTGAGAAGGCCCAGTTCCCAGAGTCTCTCCCCATACAGCCTATCCTCCATGCCCTTAGTCATACAGGTGGCCCTTCTTTGTACCCTCTCCACATCCTTCTTGAAGTGCGGTGCCCAGAACTGGACACAGTACTACAGCTGTGGCCTCACCAACACCAAATAGCAAGGGAGGAGCACCTCCCTGGATCTATTGGCAACACACTGGCTGATGCATATAACAGTTCTATTTGCCCTGCTGGCGATCTCATCCCACTGTTGGATCATGTTCATCTTCTGGTGAAGAAATTAGCCTATAATAATTTTTTCCACCTGGGACAGCTACATTTTTTCCATTATCTACCCCATAATATAACCCTGTGTAACCCTGACAAAGCTAATATGCTGAAACCTTAGAGACAGGGATTCTGAAATTATGAATATATGGAAGAAAAGTCTGTGTTGGGGAGTTGGGATGGTTGATAGAGGTGTTGGTAGGCAGGCTGGTGGCAAAAGGGGAGTTCCTTCTGCCACATTCACAAAACACTCATCATCACAGAAGCACCATTCTAAGAGACTGCTGTACCTGCCTAAGCATATAGTTTCTCTTGGCAGGAATGTTTTGCAAAATATATATTTTGTTTTGGTATTCTAGGCAAAGTACTTGTTAATACAGGCCACATACACAAGTACTAAAGTTACTGCACAGTAGTGTCCCCAAATGGCTTTTTGGTGATGCTGACTGTGCAGTAGCTTGTTACTACTGTACAGTAGTGTCATGTCATGCTTTATGCCACGCAACACTACTGTGCTGTAGTAACAAGCTACTGCACAATAGTAACAAGCTAGTGCAAAGTCAGCATCTCGTATAGAGGCGGTCACAGAGTTGTAGGCCATTCTCTAGCACACACATACCAGTGGAGCCCTCTTTAGTTAGCCAGAGGAAGAAAAATTACAGGCAAATTAGCCCAGATGAAAATCCATCCCAGCAAGGACCATTTTTGCCATGTGCCTTTCATTCAACCTATGTGCATGCACACTCACACACACTTTAGGTCATGGGGATTAACTTCCTCAAAGATAACTCATTCTTAACTGCCAGTAAATTTATTACTAAATCTGCCTCCTATGTGCCATACCTTACAATTTTTCATACACATCCACAATAGACAATTACTAATGTCCTGATATAGCGTAACAGAAAGTATCATTTTCTTTTTCAGAAAAACAAAACAACACCCCCACCAAAATAAACCCAACGTAACAAGCAAACAAGAAACCCCCCAAAAGCATCCTTCTTGCTGGAATAAAAAACAAAAGTACATTTTTCTGCTAAGGAGATGGGGGTATTATCACCCCTTTCTTTCTATGGTCTACGAATGAAAAACACTGTGGATGAAAAGAACTGGATGATCCAGGATATTAGTTATAACATATCGAGCCTTTCCAACTTCAGGATCCCTTAATTTGTAGTGACCACAAGTTGTCACAACTATGCTGTGTGAAAGTTATGCATCTCTCCAGCTTCCAGTAGATAAGAGTTTATATTGAGAAACAACCACCACATACTGCCATGAACTGTCACTCCTGCTAACAGTCTTAGCACAGAGATCATGAACTGAATGGCCACAAAGAGAGAATTATCTTTTTCTTTCTCCAGGGGACAAATCTCCAGTTAGTATTAAAGGTAATATTAGTTGCTCATTGTTCAGAAGCCTGTATTCATGCTTCCCATTCTGCACCACTTTTGCAAAAAGCTATACTGTTTACACTGCAGAAAGTGTGGCCCTTTGGTTCTGAGAAGGGTTTGGTGGATAAATGGGAAGGTCACTTAGCCTCTCTAATCTGAGCTCTCTAAAATGGATGGAAATACCCATAAAGGGAGGGGTCTGAGGTTCAGTTCATTACTATTTATAAAATATTTTGAGAATAAAGGGACACCACTGACTTAAAATCATTTTTTTAATTGTTTGAAAGTAATTTCACGTAGCATTCCTGTCTCCGATTCCCTCTGCCATTTTTTGTGGCTTTACAAGCATATTTTTCTTAAAATATTTTTCTTTCCCCTATTGCTTTGTCAAAGACCAATACAAACAAAATGAAAAATGGCTTCTTTGATATGTAAGCAAAACACTGCATCCCAATTGCACAAAACAAACAAAATGATGTTTTTCTTACTGTGTTTTAGCTATTGTGAACTAAGAACTTATTTGTAACAACAACATTAACATAATTTTAGATTATCAAAATGTCATTTTTCAAAAGAAAGAAAGAAAGAAAGAAAGAAAGAAAGCAAACAAGGTTATTTCTTTAATAATTGTGCATTTGAGTGTTTAACAGAAACTCTTGGGGCCATTTTTCTATACAACTGCACTCACATATTCCTTGTATGTTACCCTATCAACATTTTGTTTTGTCACAAATTATACTAAAACTTAAAGGATTATACTACCTGAGGATTATACTAAACCTAAAGTATTGATTTATATCAAGATATCCACCCTATTTCAGAAAGCCCCATGAATTCTCATTTTGTTTGTTTCATCTGGAAATAGTAGCTGATTTCTTACTGGTCTTCCATTAGCACAATAGTCTTGTCAGAACCAACCAATGAACATGATGTGGGATGTGAAAGAACCAAATGCTGGAAATTCCCAAATAATAATGGAAATTCCCAAACTCTGCTTTGCTCCCTTACTCCCCAAAGAACTTGCTGCTACTTTTATCATAAAGGTTCTTACTGCACACATACCTATACGGCTCCCACCATTTCTTTCCTTTCTTATTTGGTCCTGCCATTATTTTCCCATTTAAATAGTAAAAAATACCCTTGCATTTTCCACTTCTCTGATGTACCATTTTGGTGTCCTGGTTCATGTTCATACTGTGGTCTGCTGCTTCTCCTTGTGCTTTCCCATTATATAGAGTCTAAAGTGGTTGTGTGTGTGTGTGTGTGTGTGTGTGTGTGTGTAAGAATAACTCCAAGAACTCATTCACCCACCATTATTATAACTGATTTACAGCACCTAGTGATACCATTTATCTGGGTTCCACTGTGTGAGGCGCTCTTCCAGCCTGATTGTACCAAGGCAGTCCTTGCCAAGCCACAGCCCTCTTTAGGATGTGCCTGTAGGTTAAGAATGAAAGACGTAGTCCTTTCCCCTGGATAACGGCTTTAGTTTTGGGTTTGTATAGGATTCTGAAATTAACTAACTTTTATTTTATGTAACATTCCATGTAGGTCATATGTATTACCTAGGGAAACTAACCTGGACTGCACCTGTGCCGTAGGTGTTAATTCTGCATTGACCCTGTGAACACAGAAAGCAGTCAAACAATAGCATTTAGGCTAGGGACAGATATTACACATAAACTGGTTTAAGTGATCAGAAACTGGTTTAAACCTGTAACATAACAGATGTTCAGTGCACCTAAACCAGTTTAAAAATGTCTGAAACTGGTTGGAGATAAACCTGGTCATAGGCGACATGTAGGGGGTGCCGGTGGTGGCTGTGGGCGGTCCCCGCTCTCTGCTGTTGACACTGATGCAGGCAGCTGCAGGTAGACCCTGCTTGCCACTAGTCACCACTGCTACTGATGCCTGTGGCTATGGGTGGTCCCTGCTCGCCACTCACCGCTATGGTGCCCCCCCGCTCTTGGAAGGCACTGGTCATTTATGAACCTGGCTGAATGTCATATCAGACTTAACTGATTTGGCTCAAAGTGGTTTATGCAATGTCTGTCCCAGACCCTTTGTTGGTTTTAAACTAAGCCAGCCTCTCCCAGTATCGCAGCATGCTCTCTGGGCTGGGCAGGGCTCTCTGCTCCACAGCAGGGCTAGCCCCTCCCCTCTGCTCCCTGACTGGAGCTCTGGCAGAGACTGAAGGCTGCTCCCTCCCCCCACCCTCACCAATTCCTGCTAAGTAGGAATTCCCCCTTCCCCTCTGCCTTGCTGAGAGGTGTCTGTGTACTAGCTAGCAGACCGCATGCTGGCTATGGTCCGTGCTGTGGCAGATGGGACAAAGGCAGAATCAACAGGTAGCTGGTAATGTCCCTTTGTTATTTTCTTAATGGGGTGATAAACACTGTATCAATTCCCTGCTGGGCTAATCAGAGCATCCTGCTGGGCCCTGGCCACATCCCCCTCAGCTCAGCACTATGGAAGGGAGGGAGGCCTGCTTTAGTGCCCCCTGGCTTCTAGCCAGAGCCACTGCAAGCATGTGCCTGCATGTCTGGAATGTCCGTACAGTTACAAACTAATTTAGTCTAGCCAGGTTAAACTAATCTGCAAAGATTAAATCAATTCAGGCTCAGGCTTTTGGACTGTCTATCCCTAGTCTTAGAGAAATGGGTGGATCTAGAATTTGTAAAAAGAGGTTGCAGATGTTGAGGCGTACCATCATTTTTAAAACAACACATCTTTCTCCAGTTAAAAATAAACTAGAGGCATTACTAATATGCTAGGGGCCTAGGGCTGTATGATTTAATTTAAGATTGAAGCACAAACAAATATAACTTAATTGGAATGAGTTTAAAACAATCTAAAGGGCTGTGAAATAGGAGCTTCATTACCAGGAGCAGCTAATAGCAGACTTGCAGAACAAAGGATGGCATGATTTACAGAACATCAAGATTATAAAAAAGAGAAGGTTGTTAACACCTGTGGAATGAAGAGCTTAGAAGGGATCAGGTAGATTATAATGAGCCATGAAGTCAATTGACACCCTCAGCATTGCCTGACTAGAAATGCTTTTGCCCCTGCCAGGCAGTTAGTTTTAACCATTGGGTGGAGCAGGAATCAAAAGGTGATGCAAGTGCACCAGTGCATCCCCCATGAATCCACCCCTACTTAGGAGTATCTAGGGGCTTGATTTTCAAACAAATCAAGTATCCACAATGCAGTTCCACATGAGTGAAAGCTGCAGATATTTAGCTTCTCTGGAAAAAAATATCCAATCCTGCTGAGTGCTCAGCCATCTAGTTCAGAGATCCTTTGCTATTACATTCTCCTTCCTTCCTTCCTGGTAGACAAATGAGCTGATGACCAGGGCCCCATGCAGCAACTGCCACTAGAGGTTACCAGTTCTCCTTGAGATGGGTATCTTGTACAGAGTGCACCAGGCCAGGTTGGCTTGTTCTATTGTTGCTGTCACTAGGCACTGCCTCCAAGTCATATCAGGGCAGGTGGCAAGAACACAGGCACAACACATTTTGTCCAACTACATGTATAGTGCCATGGTAGCAGCAGGCACCTTCTGCAAGGAGGAGGTGGAGCCCCACTTTCTCGCCTTCCTGAACTGCTCTTGGCTGTAACCACTCTTTGCTAGCCTCAGTGCACCTTCTTTGGCATGCTAGACTTGAAATTCTCCAAGACCGTGTACATATTCTCTATCCTGAACCAAGTGACCAAGGAGAGCATGATCTGCCTGGCCAGTTTCCTGCTGGGCCAGGCCAAGATGGTGACTTTCAAAAGCCACAGAAACCAGCTTGCAGGGGCTGGGTCTGATGGTGCCCTCTAACTCTTCCACTTCTTGGTTTGGTCATGTGTCACATTCGAATTTGGGCACTTCACCTTGCACTAACACATTGGACCAGTTTGTGTTGTGCTGGGCCATCAATGAGGCCCTCTGCAAGGTGGAAGATAGACAGCTGATCCTACATGCCACCCCATGATGGCATGAGGAAGCAGGGCTCAGTCTTTGGTGACATGCTGTATTCTGCCATTGACAAATATTTCATGCTTGGCCCCTGGGAGGGTACATACCTTTGCACTTTCACCATTTGTTTTAGTGTTTCTATAATAAAGTTTTTTAAAAGTGTGTCCGTTTGTCTTTGACAGTGAAACAGTTAACTAAGATATCAAATTTACTGTATATCAAATTTACTTATACAAATATAAGATGGCCTTGATTATAAGATGCCGCCCCAATAATTATATTCTATATATGAAAACAAATAAATTTAATATAATTTTCCAGGTATAGAATCTAAGTTTTGGAGGTTTGTCTTGAAGCCAAGCTTGTAAGTCAAGGGGCTTTTTTTCCTGATGCTGATTTTGGCGGGGGAAGCAGAGATAGTTTGGGGGAGAAGGGGGGGAGGCAGGGACCTTATTTTGTATTCAAGTAAATATAGTATAACCTATAACTTAAAAAAATTCCATGGTATCTTTAATTTTCCCCTCATGAGTCACTAGAAAAAGGAAGGAAAAAAATTCTGTTGGATAGTTCATCTAAATTTTGACACCTGTAACTTTCCAGCACCCCCTTAGCAATCTAATGGAGTGTTAGTACTGGGCACAAATCCAAGTCCTGCTATGCAAAATCACATTAAGAACTTGGCTTCATTAAATTGTGAGACGATGAACTATCTGGTATAATGCTGGCTAAGAATGGTTGGGTCAATGTACACGAGTAAGTCACATTTAACATTGTGTCAGATGCTCTGGGGGAGATACTTCTCAGTAGAAAGAAAGCCCTGTAGGAAAATTTGGGACCTTAATACTGAAGCTTTCTGTATAAGGAAAGATAATTATAAGATTTTGCTGGTACAGGTGAATATACCCACTCCATTTTAGCCCTGAAATGCCTCTAAGTGAGGCATACCTCCAAGGGAGAATTGATTTCATGTTGTTGTTGTTGTTGTTGTTGTATGTATTACCCATCTTTTTCATGTTATCATATAATTTATTAGTGTCATGGCACCATTCCCCTTCTCTTGGATATTATCTTGTGTAAGTTCTGCAATGCCAAATGTTGTTTATCAGGGTACACAATCTGCTAGTACTTGTTGACACTGGAGATGTGAACTCTCTGTCTTTCCTCTGAAATGGGGTATGCTAACTTGTGTATTTCAATAACCATTCCAAATCACAGCTGTCTCAGGAAACATTTGCATTTGAAAATGAAATGACTGACCCGGGTCATAAATCTTTATCTATTTTGTTCAGGTTCTTATATAGTCATCATCACCAACAAAGTATTTGAGATTCTTCCAGAAGTGCATGGTGTGCCGCGATTAATATCTGTTCTCTGTGGCTCTTTCTGTCTCCTTTTTGGGACACTGGTTATATCTATTTATAAATATATATAAAACTTATAAGCACATGTGCATACCCAGTGATCTATATCCATATGTGTCTTTGGGTGCATCTACACGAAATGCTTACTGCCGAGTTGTCTAATTAATCTCCTCAATACTGTCACCATCTACATGAGTAGTGCTATTAGGACAGAGTAAATTAATTAACTTTGCTAAACACAAGTACTATTCTATGACAGAGTTATTTACTCTGCCACAATGCACGTGTAGATAGATGTTGACCTGGCTGCCTGGGGCACAAGGGTGCTAGTGTCAGGGCTGCTTGCTGGTGAGCCCTGCACTGTAGTACCCTCATGCTCCAGCTAGCCCCTCTACAGCACATTGAGTCAGGGTGGAGCAGCTGTGGGCTGGCTGGCAGGCTGAGACCCCCTGGACTTCCTGCCAGCTGAGGCTGCAGCACATTGAGCCAGGGCAGCTAAGTCTCAGGTATACATGAAGACACTGCTCTCAGAAGCACTGAACTCCAGCATAAGCAGTACCAGAGTTTATTCAGGCACATTCATTTCATGTGTAGATGCAACCTTTCTGTATTAGACTATGTCTAGGTATAGATACACAGCAATGTCTTTACATTAGTAACAGGAATGCCAAAAAAATGTATCTCCATTTGGAGTAGATGGTTATTAGGTTTAAGGTAGGCTTGGATTCCTGTGACTGTTGTATGGTCTTAGACTGAGCAATTGAGCTTTACCATTGCAATGGGCTTCATTCTGCTCTATTCAAGGAGCAAAATGCTGATTACCACTCTCATTCTAGTGGCTTAGGCAAAGTTGTAGTATACTGGGTTGAAGCCATAGTTCATCACTTTTATTGGTTTATCATTTTTGATAAAACAGATCTATCCTAAGTTTCCTTTCTCATGTTTAAATAATCCATATAGGAATCTACTATATCCATCTATTATGCCAGAGGATGTAGAAAATGTCTGATAGATAGAGTAGAAGCTTTGCGGTTTTTCACCTTCCCATGGACCACAAAGCAGACATTATCGATCAGTATCAAAGTTCTTATTCTGTACCTTTTGAATTAAATGGTAGTTTTGCCATTAGCATCAATAGGAGGAGGACTCAGTTCCAGCTATGCATATCCCACACAACAATTTTCCTATAATTGCAAGAATTAAGCATTAATTAGTCTTAGTTAGCTTTTCTGTGTTAGGAAGATGGCATGCAACTAGCCTTGTATGGCTAAAGTACTGTATCCCTTTCACATATGAATTGTGTACACTAGTTCTATGTGAGCTTATACACCTGTACTCTGAAAGGGGCCATTTATATATAACAAATCCATTCTAAATTTCTATTTCCAAATGTCTGTAACACTTAATTTAAACCCATTATTGTTTTCGTTGTTGTTGTTTTGTGAGGTACCCAATGCATATTTGGTAATTACATAATTTATGCACTTATTCTCTCATAGAGTCTTCATATAACATGTGGACATTTCTATATTTCAATATACTTACCCTCACTAAGTGCCTTTGAGGGTACAAAGTACTATCCCCATTTAAACATGTAGGGAACTGACACACAGGAAGACTAGGTGATGCTCCCAATTTCATACAAATAGTCTATGGCAGGGCAAGAGACTGAACTGGGTTCTGAGTTCTTAACTAGTTCTCTGATCCCTGGATAACAACAACAATTACAGTTATCCATCATAGTGTCACCAATTTTACACCAGAATTTCTCACTGTCAACACTGAGGAGTCCTGCTAGAGCCAGATCGCATAATAAATTAAATTGATTTGAACGCAAAATGTCTTTTATTATGAACAATTTTATTATAGTTATTTTAGCAGTACAAGATCTTTGTATTTTCTCAAGCATAACTCCCTTGTTATTAATGCATTAGTGCAGTTACCAACCATTTATATCCATCCCAACCATTCCCTCAGATCTAGACTTTAGGAAGTTCAAATCCAAATAGTGTTCAAATCCAAGCTGCCACTTAGATTTCATCACATCAAACCCTTGTTGAGATCAAACCTTTGAAATGAGAAAAGATTTTTAATCCAGTTACACCAGATGGGGTCCAACTCTTCAGGTCCTGAGAGCAACAGGATTAGGATTTCTCAAACCCCCCTCCACCCTACTACCCCCCCCCCACACACACACACACAAATATGCATACTGTCCAGCTTCCTTTAAACATTTTTCTCATAAACTATATTCTAATAATAAGCTACTGTGCAACAAGTGGTCAACCTCACTATCTCTCCTTCTGAGACCTAACATATACATATGAATATTTCTGTCATTGTTTTATGTGCCCTATTTTAGAGAACAGATGAAATGCAAACTATAGCTCTGCAGCAATTCTGATAAATGTGAACTTTCAAAACATCAGTAAAAATTTCAATGTCTGAGCACACTTTTTTTCTTTCAAACATTTCTTCGCTTATTTTTTACCCAGGAGCAAATAAACAAATTCTAATTCAGTCTGCAGAATACCTCACTTTTGAAGCTAAAAGCTGAAAAAACATTTACAATTATGTTGGCAGAAAAGCTGAAACTAGCTAGTTCTTTTATCTTATTTACAGTTATCAGAAAGAAGGGATCATAGTTTATGTTTTCAGATTCAAATTACAATGTAAGGTAATTTGTAGCCCCAAAAATTACATGCTTTAAAGACAAGACTGGATAATTCATTCTCATGTTTATAAGAACCTGCATGCATTGGCAATGTTGAGCAATCACTAGATTGTGGTAAGTTTGATGACATCACATTCATACTATATCCACAAAGTATGTATGCATTGCTACTAAATGGTTGGTATGTTGCTTTGTGACCCATGAAATGGGATCAAGAAATTAGTCATGAGCAGAAAGGCAGAATATGATGGGTAAAAGCATCAGTGAGAAAACATAAAGACATGTTTAGTTTGTGGCAATTGCAGCTGGCATTTCTCCGAGAGAGAGAGAGAGAGAGAGAGAGAATGTGCGCGCGCGCGCGTGTGTGTGCGTGCGCGCGTGCGCAAGCAGGAAGAATAAAGTGTCTGTGTTCATTTTTTTTAGTTTGTTTGTAATCATTTGGTTTCTTTTTGTCCACATCTTCCAGGTCAGAGTAGGTATGGAATGCAGCTGCTTTCCAACCCAGAAAGCTTTTGCAGAGTATCTTTAATTCAAACTGTATCCCAAAACACTGAACAGACTTAATGCAACTTCCATGCTGCGCCATAAACAATGTCAGAGGGACAGAGAAATTTTGAAAACTAGACAAGGGAAAAAGTGCAAAACACAGTGTCACTTTATTACTTTTTCATGGGAGCTGAAAGAAAGGGGACAAGCAACTTAAAAGACAAAAACAAACAAAAAAGTCCATAAAAATACAGAATTTTAGGAATGGAAGTAAAGCAGTTAAACCTCCCTCACAATAAACAGCAGCCCAGAAGTAGTCAGACAGCCCCCTCTGTGTGGGGGAAGATCGATATGGACCCCTCCCGGTCCCTTTGCAAATTCAATTCATGGGCTCCCCTGATCAAGCCCGAGAGCTGTCGCTCCAAAAGGGGAAGAAGGGGAGGTTTGTTCTTTTTTTTCCCCAATCACCATTTATTATTAGAACACAGGCCTCCAAATGACTGAGGAGAGGAGGGGTGGGGGGACTGATATTTCTCCCCTTTCCCTTGTGTGGTCCAGTGTATTTAAAGGAGGGGGGTCTGTCTAGATTTACTGAGAAGGAGGAATGAGCTGATTTAACATGGACTGCAGCACAACTGAGAAAGAGAGAAAGAAAAGCTTCCAATCAAAGTGTGAACTGTTTTGGTGTGTTTGTGTGTGCGTGCGTGAGTGAGTGAAGTGGCCAATCTCAAGGCACCTCCTTTCTGAGAGCCCCAGGGCAGATAATTAATGTGACAGACAATTCCCCTTAACTCCCTCCTTTAACTCCCTCCCTTAACCGCTCCAGGGCTGCTTGCTGCTTCCCTCACTCACTAAAGCCTGAATCTTATGACAAGAAGTCAGGAGCAGGACCTACTGGCAGTGAATAACTACAAAGCAAAACTACAATCTGGCCCCTACCCCACACCAGCAAGCAATAACAAATGGAGCAATTCAAGCAATAGAAAATATTTTAAAATTTTCTCTGGTGTCTTCTCCAGTTTCTCTCCTCAAATTGTTTGTGCCACAATCAACGTGGCATTGTGAAGAGAGTATGATCATGAGACAGACTTGTTAAATGTTCATGGACTATGCCGTTGATATCAAATCCTCAACCTGAAAGTCTCCTTTGCAGGTACACATATTGAATCTGTCAAAAGACCCTCTAAGCAGCCTTTTGAGAATGAGGGCACAACACATTTGTCCTAAAAGGCCTGTGTCTGCAGATTTCCTGGTGCATGCACAAGCTTAAGCATCAGGCAGAGTTTGGCTCATGATGTGTTGAGCCAAATACATCATATTTTAGGTGCCAGTTACCAGGGCTGTGCAAAGCTTTGGGTGGTGATTCAATTCGGAGGAGATTTGGCCTGATTCAGTGGCTGAATCTCCAAACCCGAATCGAACCGGGGACCAATTTAAAGGTCCGAATCAATTCAAAGCTCTCTGAATCTTCGGAAAAGATCAAAGATTTGGGCAGTCCCCGCCAGCTGTGCAGGGCGCTGCAGCTGACTCCAAGCTGTTAAGTACTAGGGGCGGGGAAGGGGGGAATGGAGGAGGGGGGAGGGGACCATGGGGGGACCCCTGCCAGCCCCCCTGACCACCCCGCTCCCCCAGCCCCCCCAACCCCTGCCTGCTCCCCCAGCCCCCCATGACTGCCCCACCCGCCCCAGCTTGGTACTTTAAAAAAAGCCCCCCTTTTTTTTTTTATCAAAGACAGAAACAGTTTTAAAAATTCTTCTTTGTTGCATGTTGAGTGTCTGTTTGAACTGTATAAGTCTGACTATTCCTACAAATTATTGATATTTATAAGCTATGGAAAATTTTGGGTATGACCGGTCAGCAAAATGTTTTAATATCACATTAACCATTTTTAAACTATAGATATGGAGGTAACCATACCTCTTTACTTGTAGCTTTCTTGCTAGAGTATGAATGCTATCCTTTACACAAGTGAGATTTGTGGAATAGTACGCACTGAAATCACAAACATGCAAGTGAGTGATCAACTACATGACTGAAGGTTCAACAGTCAGGCACAAAAAAATTAAGCTATAAACTCTTCATACACAGCTTGCTGTATATTATATATTTACACAGCACGTGATTAACTTCTGGAACTCATTGCCTCAAGAGATTCTAGATGCAGGTAGTAAAACAAGTTCAAAAAGGGATTAGATCAATTCAAGGAGGACACATCCATTGGAAGTTGTTAAATAGAACAATCAGGGATGTAGCCTCAGACATCCCTAAGACACATTTGAGATGTGTTTTGGTCCCACATCTCAAAAAGGATGTAGCAGAATTAGTAAAGGTACAGAGAAGGGCAACCAAAATGATCAGGGACATAGAGCAATTGCCATACCAGGAGAGACTAAAAAGGCTAGGACTCTTCAGTTTGGAAAGGACAAGGCTTCGGGGAGATATGATAAGGGTCTAAAGTCATGAAGGGTGTGGACCAAGTAAACAGGGAGCTGTTGTTCACCAAGTCCCAGAATACTAGAACTGTGGGACACCCACTGAAAGTAGTGACAGGTTTAAAACTAACAAGAGAAAGTACTTTTTTACACAACACAGAATTAACTTATGGAATTCATTGCCACAGGAGCTGGTGGAGGCAGAATACAGCCAGGTTCAACAAGGGACTGGATAAATTCATAGATGATGGATCTATTAATGGCTATTGAACAGAATGGCTGGAGATGTTTCCTCTGGTATCCCTAAACCAATAATGGAGGGTGACAGGGAGGGTTTGGATAGCGGTTAGCTCACTCTAAATATATCTGATTCAATGCTTTCCCTCTGTAGCATCCATATGTGCCACTGAAAATAGCCCATTGGTCTGACCCAGTATGGCGCTTATGTTCTTAAAACAATGACAGGTGATGTCAGAAAACATATGAAAGAGAATGGATCCCTCTACACATGCCTCATTCATATAAGCTCCCTCTAGATCAAAGGTATCAAACTCCCTGGGCCAGAAGAAGGCCATGAGGCTCTTTGCAAAGTCTTTGGCAGTTGGATGAATGGAGGCAGCATTAATTGCCTCATGTTTCTGAGCCCCAGAGGTTAGCACACCTGTTGCTTACTCCTCTGCTGGCAACATGTGCCCCCAACAGTGCTCTATATATCAGAAGTTGGCAGCAGGCCCCACTTCCCCTCACCCTCCTCCCAAATTCCCAGCCCCTCCAGAAACCCCACAGGCCAGATGTTAGGTTAAATCCACCCCAGGAAGCCATGAGGGTGGATCTTTGACACTACTTGCCACTGTGCAGACAGGATACTAGGCTGGACTACTGGTGTGATCCAGTATGGCACTTATGTACTAACCCCCATCCAGGATAGGCAGTATCATTTCTATGCAATACAAACTATTTTAATATTGTTATTATAGATAGGCCCAAACCAGAACCCACCAACTGGCCCTCCCACTCCAATGTTTAAGGAAGTTTAGATTGAGGTCTAACTTGGCTTCTCTGGTTCTTACCTGCTGAACTCTAAAACAATCACTAATGTCAATGCTGAACAGAAATCTTTATATCATAATACATGTGTTCTTTTAACATTTGGTATTTGTTTTAATTAACTTGAAAATCTTCAATAACAAAACCTTGCCAAGTAATTTTGACTTGATTGGCAAGGAACAAAGAGGATTCTTTCCTGCCAAAAACAGGTGTTTTGAGGTGGTGGAACATATTCCCCACTCTTTTCTTAAATGCTCTCATTCATTGTCTCTCTCTCTCTCTCTCTCTCCAGTAGACAGAGAGATAAAGGATTAATTTTTCCTATTGTAATAATTGTTCTCTCTTGCCATGAAAGTAGTGGGTGTGGAGATATGCAGCTATACAGAGGGCAATCTTGGTTTGTTTCTTGTTAAAAGCAACCATTTTAACAAAGCATGGGGATTTCTCCTGGGTGAGACCCTTTCCTGGGAGAAAAAGTAATTTCTGGAATGACAATGAATAAAAATCTTCTGAAATAGTTTTAAACTGTATTAGCGAGCTGGGCTGGTGTCCTGATGGGTGATTGGTAGTTAGCACATTAAGCTCCGAGAGAGGGTGATGCTAGGTATTGAAATTTGGAGGGTAAAAGAAAAGCAGAATCCGGGGGAGGCAGGGGGGGAGGTGCGTGTGCGTGCATGTGCATGTGTGTACATGCACACAAGTGTGTGCACATGCACATGCATGCAAGTGTGTGTGCAAGAGAATAAGAGAGAGATAGCACGTAGGGAGGGGTAGCTTCTGTGGCTGGGCCTTGGTTAGAAGAGAAGGAACAAAAGCCTCCATTTTGATAGCTCTTCTTCATTAAAGCCCAATCAGCTCCATTTACTAACACTCAAAAGCTAAGGCTCAACAGCAGCAGCAGTAGCAGCTCCCGCCGAGCTTCCAGCTCCTCCTTGGATGTGCACTTCCCAGCAGAAAGGAGAATGAAGAAGGAGACAGAGAGAGAGAGAGAAAGAAGGAGAGTGAAGGGGGGAGGGGAGGGAAAGAAAAGAGAAAAAAAACCTTGCTGACACGGGGCATAACTTAATTTTCACGGTGCCGGGACAGCTGTATCGTGTAATCTGCCATGGCATGCCATTAAAACTTCAATGCCTTTACTGACCCAGAAGGGAAACTCAGACCGTGGAGAGTCTTTTGAAAAGAAGTGGTGATCTTTCACGATTTATGAGCTTGTCTTAAAGAAACAGACTCCACTCACTTTAAATTAATCACCCTTTTCAGGGTACATTGAAATCTGGGGTCTCTCAGCTGAAGAGTGTGGAGACCTGGTACCTTATGAATGCCTGCCCTGCTTTTATTATTATTTTTATTTCATTTTATTTTTCTGCCCACCAAAAAGATTGGATTTCAGAGGAACTGTATCTTGGAAATTGAGGTGCAAAATCCAATTACACCGACTCAGTGAAAGTTTGAATGGGGTAGCAGTGGAGCTTACACATTCTTGTCCCTGCATATATTGTTCAAAGAGGAAAAACGAAAAGAACCTGAGA
Organism: Alligator mississippiensis; assembly: GCF_030867095.1. NCBI lineage: Eukaryota > Metazoa > Chordata > Crocodylia > Alligatoridae > Alligator > Alligator mississippiensis. The sequence goes on along the minus strand of NC_081826.1, from coordinate 204,802,058 downwards.
AATATGAGGAGTTAAGGTCTTGAACATTAATGAAACATGAGACATCATCTGTGATTCAACAGCTAAAAACAAAATAGCAGCTACTTCCCTTGCTTCCATTCTTTGCACAGCCCACAGGACAAAGCATTGTAAACTCACACTAATAACATTTAAACAACTTGGAAATCATAAAAAAAGAAATGTCTGCTGTAAGCAAGGGCAGATAAAACACTTCCTCACTGTATTCTCAGCCAAAACTGACATGATTTACAGTACGAGTTCCCAGGCCATATCCTCAAATTGGTGTAAACCCCCATAGTACCTTTTTCTTCAGTGGTGAGATGCTGATTTACATCCACTATGCATCTGGACCCCTCTCTTCTGCACTTGCCACAGATTTCTAAATGCATGTGGCTAACATCATTTATTCTACCGTTGTTTTAAAATGCAGTGATAATAAATGACCAGGCTAAATACTAGGATTCAGAGGAAACACTTCCCCCCCTATTTTTTTTACCTCTTTTTCTTTTAACCTTTCAGTGTTGATGAATGCTAATACTCATTTTTCTCTCTCAATGAAAGCATGAAGCAGGGGACCCTTCCTTCTGTAAATGAAAACAAAAAACTTCATTAAGAGAGAATTAATGCTGGAAATAAAGTAATATATGGAAATGAGATATGAGGTCAGTGTTTGCACAACCTTAAGTCTGAATTAATTAAGCAACCTCCTGCCTTAAGAGACCATCTGAAAGGAGCCCTGAATGTACTGAGACCCATGCTACTCTCTTTTGTTAGAAATCCACCTATACCAAGCAGCCAGGTTTTTTCAATCCCTTGACTAGTTACTTACAATAGGGATCATAAGTGAGAATTCAAAACACTGAAGAAACCTGATTGCTCAAAAGAGATGGGCTTTAACAGAAGTGAAGTCGAATGGTAGCACATTCAGGGTTTCATTGAGAATGCTTCTTAAGGCAGGAGGTTGTTTAATTAATTCAAACGTAAGACTCTGCTGACCTCACATCCATGTTAAAAACTATAAACCCTTTTATTCTGGCTCCATTTACATTTCCACTATGGGCTACAGGTCCCCACTAACCTTTCCCACAAGTGAACAGCCACCTAATCACCACATTCTGTCTTACAGTTTATGACCATCCTCTGGATTATGCACAATTTGTTTGTCATATACTTATGTCTTTTCTCCAGTTCCTGGTCACAGACAGGAGTTCCTCACAGCTCACCCTGATAATATAGCCTGGAGAGCAGAACTTAGGCTAAATACAGTACATTCAAGAAGCCCATGGTGAAAGTGCTCTAACTTTCCAGCTTTACTCTAAGCTCCTCCACTTAGGTCAGGATGAAGCAGAACACAGGTTGGCCCTTATAGGGGGGGCTTAGAGTCTGCCTGCACACCTCAAGCGCAGCAGGTATGGTGGGCTCTCGTACGCCTCCCGGAGTGCTCTGCAGGTTCCCCAAACTGCTGAAAACTCTTAAGCAGAGCCTAACAGCTGAGCTGCCCCCGATTGGCTGGCAGGGACATAATGACCACCCACCTGGACGTGATGCAGCAGTGGCTGGTCATGGACATGAGCCATCAGCCAGCCGTCTCACACATGCCCACCCAGAGAACCCAGCGCTTGCTGTGTGTGTGTGTGTGTGTGTGTGTGTGTGTGCATGCACGCGCGCGCGCGCACGCACGCGCCTCCCAGATACCTTTGTTGTGTGTGTCCATCCCAGGTGCCTGGGTTGTGTGTGCGTGTGTGCATGCATGCACATGTGTCCTAGATGCCTGTATCCTACCCATGCCAATTTTGGTGGCCCTGACCCCACACTGGGGCAGGCTGTCCAGATCTGCAAAGCCCTGGTCAAGTAGCTCCTCAACCATTTGAGTGCCCATGCCCTAGCACTGGGCCATGGGTCTCCTGCTACAGGCTCCTCTGGCCCTACATCACAGGCACTGCTGTCCATGACCCAGGCTGCCTGGGCACCATCCCCCTTTCCCTCTCTCTCCTCAGCTGCCCCCAGGGGCACACACTGAGGTATGGGAGAATGCTGCATGAAGAAGAGATGTACCTCATTTTAAACAAATGTTGAGGCTGCCAAACTTTTAGTGTATTTATTAAACAAAAATTGTGTAATGTTGCCCACTCCAGAACTTGGAATCTTCTTCTCAGTTAACAGTGAGAGAGTGGGCAAAGACCCTGGTTGCACTGTGCGGTTATGATGTTGAGAACAGGGTGGGCAGCTGTAAAGGCTCAACTGAAACAAGAAACCTTGGGGCTGCAGGGGGTATGCTGCACATGAAGCTACCACTCCTCGGTTTAATTAAATATTGCAGCTGCCAAACTTTTCATGTGTGTAATAAAGAAAAACTGTGGAAAGTTGCTTTCTTCAGAACTTGGACCAGAGTCCAGGAGGCTGCTTATTTTTGCAGAGGCTTTGCTCTCCCACAAGTGGGACATGTGCCTAGAGTGGCCTGGCCCAATGGGCTGGTGGCCCTCTCCCTGTTCTAAGCTCTTCTGCCCCCTTCTGGCCTGGAACCTCTTTGGGGCCTTGCGCCTATGCTGGTGACCACCAGTGGCTAGGGTTACCAAGGTGGCCCTGGAAGGCAGGTGGAGTCAATGCCAACCCTGGCATTGGATCTCAGCAGGGGAGACACATAGAGGGTGCACATGGGTGCATGTGCAGCCCCTGCATGTGGCAGTGCACCCTGCTGCCAACCTGTGGGAGCTCCCCACTCACCACCGCTGGGCTCCTGCCACTGCCAGCGCAGCTGTGCCGCCCGAGTCACTGGGGGCATGCGCTGTTCATGGGTCTCAGGCAGCATAGTCCCTCTCCTTCCCCCTGTGAGAGAAAAAGACTGAAGCCAGAAAAAAGGCCCAAGGTAACCACAGTGGGAATACTTACCATAGGTGCAAAGGACAGCCCGGCAGGAGCTGGAAAGGGTCCAATGCTCTTCCATAGTACATGCTCCCTCCAGATTGGTGGACAGAGCTCGGAGAGTTGCATTTCCAGTCTTGGTGAGGGGCAGCCAGGGGAAAGCCACAGCTGGTGGAGCAGTGAGTCACCAGAGTGCCCAGCAACCAACTGCAGCAAGGGCAGGTGAGCCCACTGGAAGGGTGGTCAGAGGACTACCAGAAGAGCCTGGGACACACCTCAACAGTGTACTGGGTGGTGGTGAGAGTGGTGGAGAAGGAGTTGGTGAAGTGAGGGAGTGAGGGCAACCATTGCAAGCAGGACTGTAAGGGGCACTGGCCCTCTGATGTTAGCCTCTCTTCCCTGATTTTTCTCTTCTATTTCACCTGGGAAGATAAAGAGGGGTTTTACTTCTGGTGTGAATCTACAGACCTGAGCCAGCAAGGGGATTTGGCAGGATAGATACTGATGGTAATTGAATACCCCAGTCAGTGTGGAAGGGCTGATCAGATTTTTACCCAAGAGCCTGGGGAAGAATTGGAACAAATTAATGATTTCTGGCAACTCAGTAACACTAATTGAATTGTAACTCAGGAACCAAGCAGAAAGAGTCCCTGTTCCCCCGAGCACTACTGGAGGTAACAAGGAATAAAGGCCATAAGTTGACTGAGTGTATATTCAGGCTAGATATCAGGAGGCACTACTTCAGAGTCAGGGCTGCTAGGATCTGGAACCAACTTCCAAGGTAAGTGGTGCTCACTCCTACCCTGGGGGTCTTCAAAAGGAGGTTAGATAATTACTTAGCCAGGGTCATCTGACCTCAGCATTCCTTCCTGCTCATGGCAGGGGGTCAGACTTGATGATCTGCTAAGGTTCCTTCTGACCCTACCAACTATGAAACTATGAAACCAGGAGGAATTAGTACTAATTGACTAGCTGGGTCATTTTTTTTGAAAGACAGTTTGATTCTGGTGGACTTATTTTTTTCTTTTCTCCTTTATCCAATGAACTTTGGCTAACTTGATTAATTGATGAAAAGCTAACCTGCAGTTGCCAGTGAATAGACTAAGTTTGGACTTTAATTTTGTAACTGGTCAAAACCAATCTGTTGGGGGTGCGAGTCACCCGAGACCTACAGTCACATGCCTATCATCTCAGGAGTGGCAAGGATGAAGTGTAAAGGGGAGGAGGAGCCCCACGAAGAAAACCTCAGGAAAGGACTCAGTGGAATTGTTATACTGCCTATGTCCAGCTCCCAATAATACAAGCAGAACCAGCAAGGTGTGGAGGGCAAGAGTAGAATACCTAAGGTAGGCGGCAGTGATATTCCCTGGGTCTTCCCAATGGCAAACGCAAGCAGAGCATCAGGCAGGCACGAGCCCCGGCCTTATAATATCCCACCTGGACACCCACAAAGCAGGTCGCTGGAGCAGGCTCTGCTGGATGCCTTTGTTGCTCCTTGAACCACAAGTCAGCAGCTCCCACATGCCATATTTTCTGTTCTGGGGCCCTGCCACCCCCAGCATCTCCCAATCAATGCACAGTGTAGATTGTTCCCTCTCGGCCACCATTCAGGACCTGCCATGGGACTCTTGGGCATGTTGCCCCAGGGAAGCATTCCTGGAGTGGGGCTCTCCAAGCTGGGGGTCGTGGGGGCAGTGAGTGGCAGCCTACCCCACTACTTTTGCCTGGGAGGACAATGGTCTTCCCACAGGAGGCAGCGCTGATGCCACTCAGGGGTAATAGCTAGATCCCAAGTGGTCTTTGACCCTGTGCATAAATTCTCTATCTTGGTGCTATAACTCTTTCAGCTCTGTAGTGGCACATGCAGTCTCCCTCCGAAAGTGTCTGGTTATCCATAGACCTTAGGCTTGGTTTTATGCAATGCATTCCTAGACTTGGATGGCTCATTCAAGTGCTGTGGCACTACTTGTACAAGCAGTCATCAACCTGCCCATTCTAATGCCCCATATTGGGAGTCCCCTTTGGTCCTTATGTCACTGGCACCATCTACACACCATCTCCAGCACTGCATCCAGCATCCTGGGCTCTATGACTGGGCCATGGGATAAGGGGCTCAATAAAAGCTTTCAGTGTGTGTTGGGGTCTGTTTGGGTTAGGGTTTCTTTCAGGTGGATTGAGGTAAACGTGTAGGCCTCTCTGAGAAAAGCAACATGACCTTGAGACATGGGGGAGTCAGTTGTCAATTACCCAGATTTATGGCCCCACTCAATATAATACAAACTGATAAGCCCCCAACAACAGTAGTGGGGAACAAGTCTGGTGCTGTACCTTTGTTCCAAGCCAGTGACTCAGGGGATGGTGGGAGGTTGTTTGAGATGTATGAGGCCAATGAGGAGCATCAATTAATCATTGTCATCAGTCTTCCATGTGGACAGTCATTGAGCCAAGATCACACTGAACATCAGAGTAGGCAACTATATACTTCCCCATGAACATACCCTAACTTACCAAGGAGTCACACTAGATTGTTCCCTCATCTATAAACATCACATTCAGAAGGTTAGCAGTAAAACAGTGGTCTCCAAGATTACTTTTTGAAGTAAAGGGCAATCCAGGATCTACCGTGTCCCCCACTCACCTGCCTGCCTCGTCCCCCTACCCCCCACGAGGTCAGTCAGAGGAGGGGTCAGATTGAGGCCCCCACAGCGAGGGAGGGAGTGGGGCAGGGGAATGGGTGAGTGGGGCCCCAACCAGGCTGGGCTGGGTGGAGCTGGGGAAGGATCAGAGCCCGGGCAGCTTGTCCAGGCACATGCACCCAGGTTAGACTGAGATCAACTGTCAGGGGTTCCCCAATCGACCAGTCGATCGGTATTGACTGGTTGGTGACCACTGCAGTAAAGTCTTTGCACAGGTAGCTGCTTTACGATCTTTACCCAGAACGAAATGGTGTGCCAACTTAAAAATGCTCAGAACTACTGGACTTGCAATGGTATATACCCTAGCAGATTACTGCGCTCCTGTATGGTCCAAAAGTTGTCACACTGTATTTAACAGTGCAGAGACTCATAACAAGCTGCACATCTTGCACACACAATGTATTCCCTGCACCCTAGGGCATTAGACAAAGTGACATAAGAAGACAGACCCCAACCACTGCCCTGCTGCCAATCTTCTGGGCCCATGGAGAGTCCAGCAGGCCAGGTTGTGCCAAATTTAAATAAGGGGTGGGGTGAATGGAAATGAAATGAAATTAAATGATTGTTCAGGGTAGCCTGGTCTGAAACTTATTCCTACACTGTTTTATACCAACACCAAATGAGTCCTCCATTGAGCATGACCTTGACAGAGAAGCGTGGATTAGGCTGAACATACTATCTGGATACCAATGCTTCAGAACAACACTGTACAAGATGAACATCTTGGACAGCCCCCTGTGTGAATGCAGTGTCCAGCACTGCACTTAATCAAAAGCTGCAATCTTTACAAATGCCCAGATGGGGTAGATGGAATCCACATACTGAGCCATAATACCAGATAGTGGCTCATAGCTGGCTGGAAGGAACAAAAGGGGTGGGGAGTTGGAAATAGAAGCTTCACTCCCTTGAGTCACTGAGAGCCTGGGGGCAGGGCCAGCCCAGTACTCAGGCAAAAGATATGAGTTCTGGCTTAGGCTCGACTGGTGGTTCTCAACCTTTGGTACCTTACGTACCACCTGCTGATCAATGCGGCAAAAGTGAAACCAGAAGTCCCACTGTAGCACTCCCAGTTTCACCACCATGAACTGAGTCCCACTTTTTCCTCGTAGACCACAGCCCAGGGCGAAGCAGCCTGTGTGGGGTCCTGCTCCCTGTCCCCCAGCACACTGATGCTGGGGAGTGAAAGCCCCAGTGCACTGGATGCAGCAGGAGGGGCGGCAGCCAGAACTTCTGACCTAAACAGGCAAAGATGCCTCCAACCCACTGGGTGGAGGGGCAAGCCAAACTCAAAATGCGGCACCCGCGTACCCCCTGTCCGTGTCTCATGTACCCCCAGAGGTATACATACCATGGGTTGAGAAACACTGGGCTAGACCACCAATCTGTGAAGGGGAGTGAGCAGGGTTCTGTAATGCTCCATGGGATGTTGGTAGAGTTTGACTTACTGTAAGTTGTGATGGGATGTGGTGCAGATGTTCATTATGGTGCTCTAACCTACAGCACTGAAGTCTGATACTATATCCATCTAGGGTTATTTTAGACCAGAATCTGCCCTTTTTACAGTGCTCTACTTGCCCTGACCATCTGTTTGATTACTCCTGTTGAGCACTTTCTGTGTGCCTACTGCTCAATAAGTGTAACTTCTGTATCTCACCTCCAATATTTCCCTCCACAAACACATTTCTCTATCATTTATTCCACCAGGAATCAGAGAACCCAATCTTTGCTGTTCAGATGCTAAATACAGCTTACAAAGCTCACTTTACCTGCATTGTTTCGTAATCTCTCAGATCCAAGTAGTCTGACAGAGTTGTATGTCATTCCATGTCTTAGTTCTAGCTAGGGTGGCCATCATAGAGGACATTCCAGTTTTCTGCTACTCTGTCCTCTATGCTCTATTTATACCAAACCCAATGCTTTTATGTCCTCTATTTTTCTCTTGAAGAAAAGAAAAGAGGACATAAAGGCGTTGGGTTTCGTATCAATAGAGGACAGAGGACAACTGGACTGTCCCCTATGATGGCCACCCTACTAGCGTACCAATATTGTGTAACGTGCTCCTGTACAATGAAACAGCCAGTTCCAAATGTCTCTTCCAAGAGGGTCTGAAAGGTACAGTTCCCTTGTCTTTCTTCCCCAGTGCCTCTGCCATCATTTCTTAAAAATGAAACAGGGGTTTGTTTTCATTTTTCTGTTGAACAGCGTCAGCAGGTAACAGCTTGTGCTTCACCAAGGCCATTCTGTAATGTGACAGTGCTACATTTTGGACTGGAGTCTGACTCTGTGTCTTTTTAAGTATGAATTTTGGGACAATTTGCCACCAAATTGTTGAATCGAAGATAATGGGAACTCGCAAAGACTTTTACAAACCCATATATCATTGTACAGAGCTCAGATGCATGCCCGCTAAATTGTGGCTCAATGTCAACCATTACTATATCCAGTGCATCATGTGTAACAAAAATAGATGTAATATGCATGATCACCTGTTCAGCGGTACTATCTTCTGGTTATCTCAGAGAAATTGGAATGATAGCATAGAACCAGTACATTGTGCCTTTCCCCCTCCAGACAATGTAAACAAATCCATGATGACTTTGCTCCAGGGGGCCATTTTTTCCCTGTGTCTCAAAACAGTGCTCATTTACTTGGCTTGGACTGTATTTTTGGCACATGTGAAAAACCTTAACATATTCCTCAATGACAATATTAATGTGAAGCCAGCATAAAATCCCTCTGTTGTTTCTTTTAGGTTTTTTGAATTCCTAAGTGACCTTAATGTATCTTTTTTTGATACATATTTCTATAATGCTTAAGGAATTACCACCCTGGTGCTTTTAAATAAAATCCCGTCTACTGGCGAGTCCTCCCTTAGCAGTTGGTGTGAGAGGCTAGGATTATGCTGGCCATGCCACTTTGAACCTAGTGTTAGCAACTGAAATTCAGACTGAAATTCTGAGCATCTGAGACCAGACAGGGTTTAGGATGATAGGGAGCATTGTTGATGTGTTTGGTTTGTTTTTTAAAATTAGACTTATCCCTGGGCTTTGCTCCACTTTTGTCCAATGCTCTAGATTCTGCAATTACTAAATCTTTCCCAGGGCTGTATTCAATTAGAAAATCAGATAGTTGTAGCTGAAAAAAATCATCTTTCATTCTTAAAAGGTGTTTGTCAGGCCTCTGAGAGCAATATGTGGTTTATAGGCAGTCACAAACTCTTCTAATATTTTGGTCTCTTTTTGGATCCTCTGATTAAAAAACCTTACACGTTTCATTTTTAGATGGAGTGCAGTACTCTCACATTTTTCGTAGTCACTCCTCTGAGTTTGGTTCAAGTTATTAAACACAGTGGTCATGTCTACACATGCATTTGATGTGGGACCAGTTTACTTGCAAGTAAACTGCTCGCAAGTAAATGGCCCTGGGCAGGTGTCAACACAAACAGGGACATGGCAGCAGATTTGCTGCTCTTAGCACCAAACTGCTACTATGTCCTGTGGTCCTGCAACAAGCCCCTGCCACCACTAGGGGGAGCCCAAGGCTCCAGCTGCAGCAGCCAGCTGCACCTCTTCAAGAGGCAGCCCCACCGCTGCTCTCTGGCCAGTCCCTTCCCTGGCCAGGAACAGCATGCACAGCACAAGGACAGCACAAGGCAGCACTGTCCTCACCACCTGTCCTTCCCTGTGCCATGGCTGCTCCAGGCCCTGCCCCTGGCAGCGATGACCAGCACCGTAGGCTCCTGCCACCTTGCTGGCCGGCTCATAGCCATCTATGTGTGCTGCCTCAGGGCCGCTATCACTGTGCACCTGCCACCTCCACCCCATCCAGCTGGCTGGACCCTGGCAGGAACACCAATGACATGCTGCTGGACACCATCACCAGGGTCACCCTTGCCCTCTTGGGCCTCCAGCCCCGCTGCCTCTGGGCCTGCCAGGCCAGCCAGGAATGGTGGCTGCATATCGACTAACACACCTGGGATAATAAGCAGTGTCTGGAGGCATTCAAGGGTGACCTGGACCACCTTCCAGGATCTCCTGGAGCAGCTCTTGCCACACCTGGAGCAACAGGACACTGGCATGCAGCCTCCCCTCTGCATGGGGAGGCCCACCTGGCCCACTCCCTGCTCAACCTGGCCACCTGCCCCAGTCTGTGGTATGTTGGCCACCTCCTTCATGTGGGCAAGGCCACCACCGGAAAGGCTGTCCTGGAGGTATGCAACGCCCTCCAGGACATGCTGGAGGATGCAGTGCTGCACATGCATGATGCCCTGGGGGGGGGGGGGGGGGATTCAGTGCCCTGGGATTTCCACAGTGCATCAGGGCCCTGAACGGGACCCACATTCCTGTCACCTGCCCACCCTGTGGTGACTGTCCCTACTACAGCCAGAAGGGCTTTCACTCTGTGGTGCTCCAGGCCATCACAGACCACTGCAAGGCCTTCATTCACGTGAATGCCAGCTAGGCAGGCAGCACCCATGATGCCTACATCTTTAGGAATTCTGCCCTGCTAGGCCTTGTGCAGAGTGGTCACTTTGCACCAGGGATGCAAGACTTGCAGCTGGGCACCATGGTGGTACTGCCCCTCCTCATCAGGGACCCCACCTACCCACTCCTGCCCTAGCTCATGTGGCCTTGCACTGGTCAGCTGGGCCCCCACCACGCCCACTTTAACTTGTGTCTGGGCTGGACTTGCGCCCTAGTGGAGTGCACTTTCAGCCACCTCAAGGGCCACTGGCACACCCTCACTGCCCACCTTGAGTTCACTGAGGACAACCTCCCCCAGGTCATTGTTGAGTGAGTGAGGATGCCACCATTGGGGGTCCCGCACCAGCTCTGTGGACCTCTGCACATCTGTTCCTGTGTTGCTGGGCCTGGGCAGATGCCTGCTGCACCCAGCACAGGGACATGGCATGGGACTAACAGCCACGTGGCAAGGCAATGTCCCACAATACCTGCAGGCTCTGAGCAAACTGCTGGAGGTGGGATGTGGGCAGTTCAGCAGCCAGAAGCTGCCTGTAGCTGGGCCTGGGTGCTAGCAGGCCAGGCAGGAGCCTGAAGCACCCTGCGGCACCCTGCATGCCTGGATGGCACAGGCCTAGCCAGTGCATGGTACTGTGGTGCCAGGTCATGGCGCTGGGGTGCAGGGAGGCTGGCATAGCTGGCTTGCAGCCTGACCAGGGGGACACAGGGGCCTGGAGTGGCCTCAGGCTGCCTGCATGTGTGCCCCAGGGCTCAAAATGCCTGCAGGCTTTTAAGGGCCAGAGGCTGGAGCTGCCACAGAAGCAGCCCACTCCTGGGGCAGGATGGGCTCCCAGTCCTGGAGCCCTGGGGCTAGCCTCAGGCTAGCCCCCTAGTGGTAGGGCTGACCAGGAGCGAATTTGCTCCCAGTTGGCATCTACACGTGTGTTACTGTGCAATAATTAATTGCGAGTAAATTTGCTACCTGCATTTACTAGTAGCAATTTTACTTGCAATTAGCATAATTTACTGTGCAGTAAGCACGCACACATGTAGACACGTGCTTACTGAACAATAAAGTACACTACTGTGTAGTTAAGTGTCTTGTGTAAATGTGCCCTGTGCTTCAGCACCCGCTATTGTCAGAAATAAAATTACTTTTGTACTGTCTTCCTTTGTTGCTGGTACCCAATATGTGCAAATACAGGATGAAGCAGTTTCAGCCTTCTCCAGTTGTCCTTCCCGTTTCCAGAAAGTTCCCATTCCAGTGTGGCTTTTCCACTCCGAGTATTTTCTTAGCTTGTTTTCCTTCTGACACTTCATGTTGTTCAGTAATGAGTCAGAGTCAAGGAGTCCAAAAGAAGTCTGTTTCAGTCATTTTTTGAGAGCTAACTATTCAGTGTCATGTACCATGAGCCCCTTCACAATACAACAAATGCATTTAAGAGGCTCATGAGACCATTTTAAAGGTACAGTTCACCCCAATATCTACTTCATTTCCCTATGTAATATGACTAAAAGATCCTGTGATCTTTAAATATAAACTAAATATGTTACTTTATCAGAGGCATTGTAGGCACTTTTTATGCCCTGGGCAGTGGCTGTGGCTACAGCAATGGCAGCAGCAGTAACCAGGCTAGCAGCAGTGGTGACTGCCAATCTCATGCTCTAATTTGGCAGCCAAGGCTGTTGCCCCACTCACCCACTCCTAGTTATACTACTGTTCTTTACCTTGTATGCTGTAAAGAGCTAAAGAGCCGCCAGTCCTTGTCATTCACTGAAACAGGTCATAACTGGAGAAAGTATGTGGGTGGAATGTACTCTACTTTCTAAGGTATAATGAACATTGTGAAAGACATCTTTCTTCCAGATTTGTTTAATACTTTTGAGACCTGCACATTTATTAGATGGAGACTGGGTGAGTTTATGGGGCTGGTCACAGCTGGATTTTGGAACAACTGGCTAGATTCTATACTGTTTCCTAAAATCCTTTTCTATTTATCCACACCTGTTTGAGTTGCCTAGAAATCTGCTCTGTTACAACAGTGCTGGGCTTGCGGGCATAGAGCACTGGGGCCTCTTCTGGCACCTCAAATGCCAAATTTAATTAGTTGCATTTCAAACCTGCACAAAGACATTTAAAGATGTTTGTTTGCCTGACTTGCAGGACGATTGAAAATATACAAAGACAGGTTGATTCAGAACAAAATTCTAAATAGCAGAAGTCTTTTTGACAAGATATTGGATACTGTATGAGACAGGGAAATGAAGAGACAGAATTCTTTTTGCATTGTGAAAATAAAGTACAGGCGACCCTCACCATTCACGGGGCATACGTTCTTGAGATTCCCACAAATGGCAAAATTCACGAATACAGCACTGTGTTCATGAACATTATGAATGCAGTACCCCCAGTGGCTGGGGACGGTGGGGACACAGCTGCGCTGGTGACAGTGGGAGCCCAGTAGTGGCAAGTGCGGAGATCCTGGGAGCTCCTGTTAGTGTATTTAAGATGCGGGTTTGGCATTCGTGAATATTTGAAACGGGAAATGCTGAACCTGCGAATAGCGAGGGTTTCCTGTATAGAGTGAAAGACAAAATTCTGTTTGTGTCTATAGTGCTTTGGCAAATTGGCGAAGCACATATTTTTATGTAAATGTTTCCTCAATATGTTGCCATGAAACTTTAGACTCCATTTTTTTTTGCCACCTGAAGGAAGAACAGATCATAAGTCAGTGCTGTCAAGAATGTGACTCTCAGAGCCATGTTTTTTTGGCCTTCAAGGCTCCCAGAGGAGCTGAGACTTCAGGGGTGGGGCAAGCTGGGGTGGGGCCGCCAAGTTCTTGAATATGGACCCTTGTTTGGAGTGTATGTCAGCAGCATGGGGTGAGCAATGGCTGTGTGAACTCCCACAACTATTACATGCCTAGCTGCCACTCACCATGCTGCCACTACCACTTCTGGATCCAGACTGAGAGGAGCCATGCGGTCCAGATCTGGCCCGTGATGAGCCCTGTTGTCTAGATACAAGTGGGATGCCTGTCTCTCTCTCTGTTTCTTCATTCTTTCTTCCTCTTCTGGATTTTTACATGATCCTCTGGAGCATGGAGATGTGGAGGATCCCAACATGTATCCTAATATATAATGAAAAGCCCAACTGCCAGAACAGTAGCTTGACTTAATGTACACAGAAGAGTTATGGGCAGCTATTATTTCCACTTAAATGTTATAAGAATAGAATGCATGCAGGATGAGAATCCAATAAAAACCAAGGCCTAAAACTTAAATGAATGATCTCTCACTGGTATTACCATGCAGGATATTTTTTTAAAGCTGCAGGGAATTAAAAACATTACATTAAGAATGTGTGTGTGGCAGGGCACCTTTGGGTGCCTGCCACTTGAAGGGCAGAAGCAGGTAGCTACCTGGTGCCTGATGAGAGCAGCCATTTTGAACACAAGGCATATAAAAGCTGCAGTTTGCTGCTGCCAGGGAGGCAGAAACATTGCCTAGCTGAGCTGCAGCAGGAACAACCTTGGAGGTAAGGGCAGGAACTTATGGGGATGGTTTGGAGGCTCCTTGGTCCTGGGCAAGACCTAAAACTGCACCCTGCTGGGGAAGGGTGGCCTGGTGGGGCTCCTGGTGGTGCAACAGTCCACAGGAAATGCCAGGCCAGTTACCTCCCCAGTGAAAGGTGAGGAGGGGCACCTTAACCCCATCCCCCGCCTTCAGGTGAGGTTTGGAGGCAGCTGGGGAAGTAGTGGGGACCAGTTATGTCCACGTGTAGGTGCCTGAGCCCAGCAGGGATACGAGGTCCCGGAGATGCCAGAGGAGGTAGTGTGGAGAACATTGGGAGGCCCCACACAGAGTAGGGTTGAAGTGTGAGTAGGCCTGAAGGGCTATGCATGTGAGTAGGCTGAGTAGGGCTGAAGTCAGAGTAGGCCTGAAGAACAGCCCAAGGGATGCACTGAGTAGGGTCGAATGGGAGTAAATTTGAAGGACATTACAAGGGCCAGCCCCTGAGCAGAATTAGCCTAGGGTTTGGCATAAGGCCGGACCATGTAGAGTAGGGGAACTCGCAGGAACCAGAGAACTGCGTGGCAAGGCCAGTATGAGCATAGCGAAGCCTGATGGCCCAAAAGGGGCCACTCAAGGAGGAGCAGGGCAGTGGAGTGTGGCCTGGTAATGAGCAATATGCCAGAGGCCCCAGTGAGAGAGGGGCAGAGTGGAAGAGGCCTCCTGTGAGAGCAGAGGTGGTATGAATGTGCATGTGTGGAGCCCAACTTTGGACTTGATTTGCTCTGGTCTCAGACTGGGAGTAATATTAATCTGAATGTCATCTGTGAGGCATGGGCTGCGGTGTAGGGGAGGAATGGAGCTGCAGATCGCGCCCCCTGGCATCGGGGCATGTAATGGGCAGTCTCCCATATTTACCATCTGTTTGTAGGAACAGCAAAGTCATGGCAGGTGAGAACCGGCAGATTGCCCCATAGCGAGAGGTGGGCAGGCTGACATAAGACTCAGCCCCGAGAGATGCTGCGCCTGTCTGGCTTCAAACGCCCATTCACATGCTGCCTTAATCTGCGCCGTAAGGGGTATGCATTCAACAGCTTTGTGAAACCCCTAAGGTGGGTGTCGGTTGCCTCCAGGACCACCCCTAAACTCGCCTGCCATGACTTTGAATGCTACACCAGTGGAGGGAGTAGCCTCCAGAGGATCCTCAGGAGTGATCACGTTGCTAGCCAGATGTTTATGGGGCTCCACCTCCCCTACACCCCACACCTCGCACCAACCTCCAACAGGACACCAGGTCTTAAGGCAGCCATTCCTCAAGCGTGGGTGTTCCCGAGCTTTGTCGCCTCTTCGAGGCTCTAAGCTATTGTCCCCTCACTTCCTGTGAGTGGGACAGTGAATTAGCTTGGCCTCTGTGTCCAGAGTACCCTGCTACTGGCAGGTTCTGTTCCTGAGGCCTACTTGGGCGCCCTTGCACCAATAAAAGAAAAAAAAAGAGAAAAAGAAAAGGAGACCCACAACTCTAGGGTCATAGGAGTCGATCCCCTCAGCTCTCCTGCCTGTACCCAGTAAGGTTCTTCCTGATGTCGCTCCCCTGACGTCTCTGTTCTTTATCCCCAGCCCGTCTTCATGGCCCAAGACCCAGGAGCGACTGGGCAGATAAACTTCCATATCCCCAGGTTCGGTCGCAGCCTCTCACCCCGGTTCTCCGTCCTTGTCTGTCCACTGACCAGAGCTTCCAATGCCATGTTCCCTTGACGGTGTTCAGAGCTCATTGCCCCGAGCTCTCTCCCCTCTCCGGGGTTAGATTTTATTTTTACCAGTGCAGAGAGCTCCCACAGCGTCCGCTGCCACTCCCTGCCTGGGTTGCCTTTGATGTCACTGGTGCAGCGTGCTACTGAGTGAGGAGCCTCCACCACCTCTCTCGCTCCCTCAACTTCTTTGCCTGCCTTTATTCCCCCCAGCTGATGATTCCCTCTGACGTCACCCGCCGGCCTTAATTGAATAAAGGCATGGCTTGTGAACCGTGCGGGCTCTCTCCTCTGCCCCTTCCATGTTCTCTCTCCTACAGGTAAGTAACCATTTTTATTTTTTCTTTTGTATCTGTCCTTGCCAGGTCCCATGGGCACAGTTCCCGGATCGTTTCACTTGTTGTCCCTGGGACAGATGCCCCTGTCACAGTGTAGTTTGTTTGATCTTTCTATTAAGGGAGCCATAACTACAGTATGAACCATGGAGTAGCTGAGCATGGGGCAAGTGTTAATGCACTTCCATGAGAGGGAGGGCTAGTGGGAAGTCACAAAGGTGCCTGGTAGACAACAACCTAACAGATCAATAGGGGATCTGGTGCAGAAGTTCGATGCACTAGTCTAACCTAAATCAATACATTTTGAGGGCACATCAATTCAGGTCTATCTTAGACTGGGTTCTGCCATTTTTAAACCAGTCTATATGTGCTCAACATCTGTACCGTTACAGGTTTAGAGCAGTTTCTGAGCCCTTATATCAGTAAAGGTATAATGTCTGTACCTGGTCGTGGAGTCAGTAAACCAAATGGCTAGCTGAAAGGACGTGCAAGTAGTAGCAGAGAAAAGATTACCCAAGGAATTCAGCTAGTGTTCCCAGAACCTGATCATTAAATACCAGTCACTGGGGAGTGCATGGGGTGCCCTAAGAAGATATTTGATTGAGATGAAACAGTCTGCAGGGATATGGTTGCAGAGCAAATGGGGTCATAAGTCTTCAGAAGAATATCAGAAGTATAAACGATTTTTGTAGAGTAAAGATATCTGTCCACAGAGACCCTCCGGACCTCTGATGTTGGTTTGTAAGCATGGTGTAGATAACATTGACAACATATTTACAACCAGAAGAAAACCAGTGAATTTTGCATTCCTTACCAGGTCTGTCTTTTGAGTGAAATTTCTAGCATGTAGGTGGAAATATATATATATATATATATATATATATATATATATATATATATATATTTGGCTTAAAAGAGAGAGAGAGAGAGAGAGAGAGAGAGAGAGAAAATCGGATTTCATGATTAAAGAATTATCTCTATATTGGACAACTTGGTCATGTTTTTACCACATGAAAATTCTCTGCTTGGCTTAGAGTATGTAGGTTGGTCTTAACAGAACTAAATCCCCTGTAAGGCTATGTGCTTCAATGAGCCCTGTCTTCTTCTTTATTTTTTGGCCTACAACTCTTTGATGAACTATTAAAGACTAACAGCTACAATGGAAAGAATATTTATTGTTATGGAACAATCTTTAATTGGCTCAGCTTCATAACACCTAAAAGGCTTGGACCTAATGTAGCTTTACTTTTGGGCCTGGGAAAAAGTTTCATTTTTTAAGTCAATCCCAGAAGAGTTTCCTCTGGGAAAGCTAATGTCTATACACATTCTCTTCTGAGAGTAGCCACAAAACAGTCCTCCAGCACCCCAGGGTGCTTTGCTCCTTTTCAGGTCCACAGGGAGATAGTGTGTTGCTTGCTGGACTCTGCTTCACCAAGCAGGTAACAAGGTGCCTTCATATTCCCACATTGTGCTGCAGAGACATGGAGACATTGTACTACGCAGACTCAAGGAGTCTGCAGAGCACATGGAAATATGTGCACAGGAGTCCCTTGGCTATGTAGCATCAACACTACAAACTTTGTGCTCTTCAGGAGCTCAGCAATTGAATGTCTGTTCAGCCATCTCCAGGTAGGTTTTTCTAACAGAAAAACAAACCTGGGAGAATTCCCTCAGTTCATTTGAATGTGTGTATACAGCCTACATATTTCACAATTTATAATCTCATGCATGAGCATGTAATCAAAGACTATTTGATGCGCACAAGGGGACAAATTAAAGGTTTATAAACAACCACAACTCTGGCATTTTTTGACATTTTCCAATGGTATTTTGCAACCTCAAGATTCATTTGCAGAAATCTATGTACTACTTTGCTTCTGCAGTACAGGTCCATGCCACCTTTAGGAAATCTTTTTGCCTTACAGATATGGTGGAATTCTACATTTTCCATTGCTGTTCCATTGTTAGATGCAGCAGTATATTCCACCAGGTCGCTACCTGGTAGCTACCTGCTTCTGCCCTTCAAGTGGCAGGCACCCAAAGGTGCCCTGCCACACACACATTCTTAATGTAATGTTTTTAATTCCCTGCAGCTTTAAAAAAATATCCTGCATGGTAATTCCAGTGAGAGATCATTCATTTAAGCAATATATTCCATTCTGGATGCAACAGTATATGGGAAAGCCACCAGAAAGGACTGGCAAATCAGTTCATTTAAACTAGGGCTGTCCAACTGGTTGCTTGTGGGCCACTTGTGGCCCCCAAGGGGTTAACCTACAGCTCTTGGGCTCCTGGCCTAGGCACCTCTTCCCTATCACTCTCCAGCTGCTTCTACTGGAGTCTCTAGAGTCTTCACACCTCCTTCAGTTTCTACTTCCTGCCCTGACCTCTGGAGGCAGAGTGCTGTGATATGGCTTGTGGAGCCAAAGTGGTGCGTGGGGTGTTGGCATACCAGGGAGTGCCCCTGACACCTCAGAAGTTGGAAACCCTGACTGAAACAATGACTTATGGTCAGTAAGGGAACTTACAAAACACTTTTCACAGACGAACCTATGAACTTCATTTAATCAACCTCCTGGATACAAAAAATCATGGACTAAATATAGACATTGGATTTATGACATTATAACCTGCCTGACAGCTGACTCTCCAGGTACCTTTCCACTATTTACCTGCTATATTCATCCCCTTTCTCTCCCCACACCCCCAACCCTGTCACTTACCCACTGACTCCTCAATTTACATCTTCACTGACCGCCTTTCTTGCATACAGACCAGCCTCTAGCTTCTTTACTATTCATTTCATCCAGGAAGAGCACACACCAACTGTAGATGCTTCCTCAGCCTGATGAAGGGTTTTTAAACCCAAAAGCTTGCTAAGAAAACTTTTTCCAACTATTTGAGTTGGTCTAATAAAAGATTTCAGATTCACCCAAAGAACCTTGTCTGTCTATGTCCTTAGGCCAACATGGCTACAACCTACATTCCTATAAAAAAAAAAAAAAAAATCAGGTAATTTAATCGGTGAAATTCTGTAAAAACCAAAAATGCAGAACACTGGTTATGAAGCAAAAAGAAAGGATAATGCTAATGTGCCTTTAAGGAGTCAATATAATCTTATCTGGGACCCATTATCACCATTATATAGTTAAATGATTGATGACAAAGGCGAAGTTTGAATTTTCTGCATCTCCCACCCATTCATATCCATGATCCTAACAGAGTTGGATTCCTTGTATATTTAACGTTAAGCCTGACTTTTCTCAGCTTTATATTGCTAGATTTTGGGATAATTACTATAGCAGCCCCTATATTTAAGTTGCCTGGCACATTCCAGTGCAAAAGATTCTTACAACCCTTTTGGGGAAGCTCTAAGACATCATTTGAAATTTGGCAGAGAGGAAGCCCTCATGCCTTTGCGTTAGTCCTGGAAATTCCATTTAGGTTTAGCTGAATTATCAATGATTAAAATTTACCATTTCTCTTCACTAGGAAAACACTGGCAAACAGAAAAACTAAGAACCAATCAGAAACATTCTGAAGCCAGGCTTACTCTACTGCCAAAGGAGCAGCAGCAGACGGCTCCACTGCACTGGGAAAAGCTGGGACCTGCCTGAGGAACTTTAGCTGTGAGAATGATCTTGGTTAGCTTCTTCCTTCCCACCCTTAGCCACTATGTGGATAAAATACGTGGCCCTCTGTCCTCTGTCTGTCTCTGGGGGTACCACACAAGCGCACAGCTTCCAGTTCCTCACAGTTTCTAGTTCCTATGACACAACATTTATTTTCCAGCTACTATGAATGAATCAAACTTATAGGGTTTCCTGCCTACAACCCCCATATCTCAAGTAAAGGACAAGCTGCCTTTTAGATCTTTACATCTTCCCTATAGGTCAATCCCTCCCAGCCTTGATAGATTTAAGGAAATGACCTTACATGAGTGAAAATGTGGCTCCTTTGACTTGACTGGGGCTGGGATTTTAGATGTGTGTTTGACTTTAAAAGCAGGGAATAGAAAACACAGCAAATCAGTGTAATAGGTCAGTGCTTCGGCTGTTCTAGCCTTCTATAAAATGGCTACGGTATGTAGACAAAATATATCAAGAGGCAAAGAGAAATTGTATAAGCAAGCTAAAATTTTCTCTTAGGAAAAAAATGGACCAAGACCTCAGTTCTAAGACCTACAAATAAATTAAAGAACCTTATATATATTTCTTAACAAAAATATATATCAGTTTTAGCAACCCAAGGAGTTCTGCCCATCTTTGACAGATGGGCTACAGAGAATTGTGCTAGAGAGTCTTTGTGCAATACAACAGAAAGCTAGCAAAAATCAAGCACTGTATTCAGACCTGCAGTCCTTCTGAAGTCAATGCAATGGCACCTGTTCATAAATGTTCTGAATGATAAATAATGATTTATATTATAGGAATGAATCAGAATGAATTTGGGGCATATCATTTAATACTCCTTACCTTAGCCAAACGCCAACTGAGATCAATAAGAATTTGGCTTGCCTGATGAAGCACGGGATAAAGCCTTTTGCAAATGTAAATTGTGTTTATCTAACTTGATAGGAATCTTGAGAGATCTAAACTAGAGAGCAAAAGAGAACTGCGGTATCTAATTATTTAGACCTGGAAAAGATTTTGGTGAAAAAGTTAATTGGGCAATTTTATTAGCCAAAGCATGGAGTGAAGTTCCAGCTGGGTTAAAAGCTGGTTAAGAGACAGGAAGCAGAGTATAAGTCTTTGAGTATACTTTGAGGAAGCAAAGAGTATAAGTATATGGTCTGTATTCAGGACTGAAAGGAGTTACCATATTTATCTGAATCCAAGATGACTTTGAATTTAAGAAGGCCCCCCAAATATGGAAAATTATACATTTGTTATAATTTTTCATGTTAGAATCTAATTATTGGGGGGTGTCTTAAATGTGTGAACCCCACCACTATGGCAGGAAAAGCAGCAGCAAGGGGACAAGTTGGGGTGGGATAACAGGGACAGGGGGACAAGCAGTAGGGAGGCAAGCAGCTTGGACCTGGCTCCTTTGCCCCCCACCCCCAAAATCTTGTCATCCCTGACTCGCTGCCCCCTGCCAGCCACTTGCTCTCCCTAGTGCCCAACATAAGAATATAAGTGATGTGCAGGGTCAGACCACTGGCCCATCTAACCCAGTGGTCTAACCCAGTAAGTCTCTTTTTATGTTCTTATGTTCTGGCATTGGTATAATAATACCACTGCAATAAGACTAGATCTAACTGGCATGACACCACAAAGCTAGCTCTAGGTGATTCAAGCTGACCTGCCTAGTTTAGCTAACCTTTTGCTTACATTCTAAAGTCTTCTCACCTTTGCTGCTCTTTCTCTGATTACCATTAGTTTGCTACTTCTTCCCTTACCTTTGCTTCTTAGCTTAATTTAACATACAGGAGGTTAAGACCTATAAAGATCAATGCTGAGGAATCAGTGCTCCGATCAGTTTTGATAATACAATACAAATACAATGACTAGGAAACAGGTTGAATACCAATGGTGTAAACAATTCTGTAGATTAGTCGAAGCTTGTGACAAGAAGAAAGATTGTGGAGAACTCCATACAGCTGTAACTGAACCAGGCAAAGAAGAGACTGGATGAAATCTATTGCTAACAAGAGAAAGGAAATGCACATTGTAGGCAGCATTGTATAATGACATGCACACAAGGACCGCTTCCAAATCAGTTTAAAAAAGTCTCATGAAACTAATCCAGACATTGGCGACGCATAGGGGGTGCACGCAGATGCACGTACACCCCATAAGATTGGTGGTGCACCCCCCGTGAAAAGCACCACTGATGCTGCTGGTGGCGCCTGCGGGCAGTCGCCACTTGCCACCCCACCCCTGCCACCAACACTGCAGGCAGCGTCGGCGGGTGGTCCCCGATTGCTGCTGGCCACTGCCACCACTGCTGGCGGTGTATGCAGTGGTCACCAACCACTGGTCAGCACTTGCTGCCCTTCCTCCCCCCGGCCACCAACACCACCATGGCCGCATGCAGGAGCTCCCTGCTCACCGCTGCCACTTCCCCACCACCGACACTGCTGCCTGTGGGCAGCTGCCGTGCCCTGCCAGCCTGGAGGGGCACATGACATTCATGAATCCAAACTTGATTGTAGGCAGACAATGGTGGTGGATGAACAAATATTTGGTGGCAATCAAAAAAGTGAGAAATATATTAAGCTGTTTTTAAAAAAAAAGAATAGAAAAATAAACCATCTTGTTATATACATCAATAGTATGCCCTTATCTGGAATATTGTATGCAGATTTAGTCGTGTCATCTAAAAAAAAAAAAAAGGAGAAAATATAGGAAAGTGGTAATTTTTGGAGGAAAATATGGAAGAGCCCTGGCAGAGATTTTGAACAGGAATCTAAAAGGAATAAGTGGCACTTACACAGCTTTTCAGGTGTCTAAATCACTAAGCACAATTCTATGCCACCCTGATCAGCAGCAACAAAACTGTTAAGACACCAAGGTTCACCATGTACATGTATTTTGGCCTGAAAAGATTCCTCCAACTTGGGCTACTGTATATGCACAAAAACAAGCCAGAATGGCCACCTACATGCAGGGTTTGAATTACACTTCAACTCTTGCGGGGTGTCTGCAAAAAAAAATTGGGCTGCCCATCAGGATGCCCTAATAAAATCACAGACCCCCTGGTTTATGATTTTCAGACCTTAAAGCGGGGGGTTCTCGTCTCTTATGGGGGGGTTAGCCTCTTTGAGTTCCTCCGTAATTTGTCCCCTGCCTACATGCCTTGGTCCCACCCAAGATTTCCACCCTTCTTTTGAAGATGACCCACTGAATCTTACATTTAATGCATACTAGACAGACAGCAATAGGGAAAGCTGCTGTCTCAATGGCTAGAACACATTGTCCCCTCCTATCTAGGGCAGCATCCATCTCAAAGAGTCACACACCTACTAGCTTGTTCTTTTCCTCCTGGCCCCAAATACTTCCCTCTCTTGGCTTCTCCAGCCTCAAGAGGAGTGTTGGAGAAGGGACTGGATAATGAATAGCTAACTTATGGTATGGTGGTTTAGGCACTAGTCTAGAAAACCAAAGAAGCACATTTAAAACCTCCCTGGTTGAGAGAGGTTTAGAATTCGGGTCTTCTGCTCCCTAAACACTAGACTATTATACTTAAACATGGAAAAGAGCTATTCTTTTTCTTTCAGGAGAATCTAATACCCTCCAGTCACAGATATGTTTTCCTGGTCACAGTTTCAGGATCACCCCAAATCTTATTCACATATCTAGCTAAGTGTACCTGCCCAAGCACAGTACAACCTTACTGCACATTCTCAGGTGTATGCATGCTTGTGTTCCCAAAACCAAATCATAAACTGTGCGTAAGTGCCAAACACTGCAGTTACATGACTGCAAACTGTCTTTTAGGCATGGAAAGTAAAATAGTAAAGCTCTATGTGTCCACTCCACATATACACACATCTAAAGGCAAGTTACACTGGCACAAGAATGTTGTATGCCCACACCCTCTGGCTTAATTTGGCATGTTTTCTTTCTGGCCCCATTACTTTTTCACTTCTTTTCAATACATGGGTTTCAAACTTCCTGAGGCTGATAAAGACCTAGAACAAAGGTCTCCTGCCTTCTTGGCAAGTCTCAAATTAATAGGCTATTGGGGAAAAGGTGCATGGGGTTGCCCTCCCCTCCCCAAAGGAAATGCCTTTTTGCAGCCCTGAGTTAGATGTCTGCACTCTGAGATGTAGGAGGTCACCTCTACACCCCTGTGTCTAGCATGTCACATTGATTGCCTGAAGACAGCTTCCTGTCCAGTGCTTTCATGCCCTGAAGAACTAGAAGGCTGAAAATATAGAGAATGGAAGATATTTGTCCTGAGGCAAGATGTGTGGGTCTTATCCATCAAGTGGTCAAAACTGGAGATCGGGTGAATGATACAGATCCCAGCCCAGATCCTATTGTTTCTGTTGAAGCCTGTTTGGATAAATGCTATGGTCACCTCATGGTATGTTCCAGTACAGATGCTGATACTTCTCATTCTCTTTTATCCTGTTTTAGTTTTCCTTGGCACCCATACTATGTATTGTTCTCTGTGTTCATCTTCTGCTCCTGGGTTTTCTCTGTGCTTTTTAAAAATTTTATTCTATTGCATTATCATCTATCATCCATTTTCCTGGTGGTTTCCTCCCACTCCTCCATTCATACACCCACCAGAAGACTACCAAATGCTTGGAGTCAGCAGCTTCCACTGGTGGCTTTGTGAGACTAGGATGCAGGTACTGCTGTAAGTGAGCTATGTGCTTTGCTGTCAGAGGAGATAAAGGAGTCCTGGACTGAAGGAGCTGAATCTGGCTCCATTAAGGCTCACCAGCAGAGCACAGAAGGAAGGTAGATGCTTTTCAAGAAGCCTGTGAATACCCAAGTGCAAGGGCAGACAGGACAAATCCAAGCACAAATACAGACCTGTATATATGTACCAAAAATGCCAGTTCACTGTGCAAAAAACAAACAAACAAATAAATAAATAAATAAAATAATGTTGTTTATATTTGTAGTTACCAGATGGAGATACCCTGCAGCTCATGGAAGTATTTTTTTTTGTACCTAGTTGTTGACTAGTTTCATTTCCTGAAAATGTGGTGCTTCTAAATTGACACAAGCAATTTAGCTGGCTAATAATCTATCTGTATGGCCCTTTGAAAACATAAAGTGCTACATAAGTGTGAAGCATTATTAACTTTAAATAATAAAAATAAATACAAGTAATGAATATTTAACCCTCTCTTGCCAAGAGAGACGCACAAATACAGTACTGTTCTAATATCTACTTAATTTTACAGATCTCCTGCTGAAGTTTCTGACTAACGGTAAGTTATTTGTTCAGAAAGATTTTATGGAGCTCATAAAAACTCAATTACAGTTTTAAAATAACTTGTAGTTTTTCTGTAACGTGATGCTGCCATCTCAGGTCCCAGAGGGTATATTAAATTCAAGTAGCAATAACAAATCATTTAAGCAATAAATAAATAACCTGAGCCCGAGAGTTGTTAAGAGTTAATAGTCTCCCATACACTCAATAGAGGCTGAGGCTCCACTCTATTAAAGTGACCCCCGGGGCCATGGGCCAAATTGCACCCAGTTGTTTTGTAGAAGGTATTCATCCCTCACACATTCATTTCCTTCTTTATGTTGTCTCTTTTCATCATTGAAGGCACTCTGCAGTCCCTGAGTCCAGAGAACAATTACGGTACAGTCTCAGAGAAAAGAAAGAAAACTGGGGTCATAAATATGTTGAATGGGTGCGTGGGTTTAAGTGGCTTTGTAAACTAAACACGGAGGAAACCTCAGACTAATTAATGAATATGAAGCAGCATGATAGGAATGTTTTAAGGAGAAATTCGCATTTATTTTCTCCCCTGAAGAAAGTTTTTCAAATTGCTTTTCTCCCCTTTTTAAAATTCATTCCAGCAGGACAATCATGACACAACAAATACTTATGCTTTCCTGAAATGGTTTTCAAGTGGGGGCTGGTTTCAGAGATAACTGGAGTGATAACTCACTCATAACAGTTTCTTGGAAAAGGAATTCTCTCTCACAAAGCTCAATCATTTATCACTATAGAGAAGTTTTACAAAATCCTGAAAGGTTTAGGACTTAAGCCAAGATCACTGTTTAACATTATATTATAGGTCAAATCTTGACCTGACTTACACCTTCCACTAAAGTCAGAGTTGCACCAGATGTCAATCAGGGCAGGATTTGGCCCTACAATAATAAGATAATCATCCCAAACAGTAGTCTTTATTCAGTCCTAGCAGTGGGCCATATTTTGCTCTCAGAAGCTGCGCATGGCCTTACGTGGGAAAACTGCAGGAGGCAGCAAAGGGGAGGGAAGCTTTGAGCTTTCCCTCAGAGTTTAATCCAAATTTTGGAGAACCCCCTATGGAAGCCAGGCTCCAAAGGCCCACCAGAGACACAAAGCCTTTGCACAGATTCCTGTCCCCCTGTATTTCTGAGCCCAATTCTATGGTGGTTTGGAAAATATCCATTGATTTTTTGTCATGGGGAAATTTCAAGGGCACAAATTCATTTTAGACAATAAAAAAGTACATATTTTTACCAAAAACCGAAATATTTGGTTTTGAGCGGAATTATTTTTGGCGTTTATCTTTGCTTTGTTTTGTTTTCACTGAAAAGTAGCCTGAAGGTTTTGAAGGGGACTATTAAACATATTTACATGGTTTTTCTTTTCTTTTTTGGTCTGAAGGAAGATTTTTAGTAAAGGTTTTCAGTCACCTTTACCAGCTCCCAACATTGTAGAGCCAATGGATCCACTGTCAATGACTGCCTGTAGGGCTTCATTTAAATATCTCTATGTGTGGAACAGATGTGCAGAAACAAGCTACAGCTTTTGGTGCTATATATTTGCACGAGGATTTTCCACAGCTTTGGGGTTGTGAAATTAAAGATAGCTCTTTTCCTCCACAATGTCCACAATATAGAGAAGAAACAGTTCATGAGGCTAATGTCTTCTCTGGCCAGAGTGGATGCTTCACCTGATATGTTGCATCAGTGAAAGTCCCTAAAATAGGAGGAAAATCATGCTACTTCAGTAGCTGGAAAGGGAAAAACCAGAGGTGTAACTGGTAGAGTTTGCTCCGGGGGCAAGCTGTTGCTGCCACATTGTGTGTGGAGTGGCAGTTTGAAAGCTACAATTTGGCAATGAAAAACAGACCAGAGGGTTAAACCTCTCTGATACCTCCCCACATAGCAATGACGTCCTCTAGGACTAAACCTCTGGCTAACCGAACCGGAGAATACTGCTCTTCCCTCCTTGCCCATCTCACACTTAGCGCGTCACTGGGCTCCTGGAGCCAATGTAGGGAAGGCGCGAAGTGCAGGGGGAGGGAGACAACCCCTACCTCCATTCCCACCTCGACACTCCTGCCTTAGACAGTGCCTAAATCTTGTGCCAACTCACTCACCATAGTAATGCTACCTTGCCCCCAGTTTAAACTCCATGAGTGTAAACTCATCAAGTCCCCTATGCAGATAAGAATCTACATAGTGGGGCAATATATAGCCTCACATCTTCTGCTATTAAAAAACAAGCAAAGTAAAAAGAGAGGGGAAAATAACATCTTTATGAATGAATGACCATTTCTGGTCATGGAGGGTAGCTTAGCATTAACAATTAAATGCCCTCAACTAGTCTTTTCAGTTTTTAACTAATGGAAGTACCTGGGGTAGAGGAAAATGTATCGCTACCTCTCTTGCTGCTCTTACTTGACTGTAGTTTTCTGCAAAGCTGAGCTAACGGCTTACCGGCAAGTCTCTTTCTATCACCAGAGCTTTCTTAATTCAGTGCTATTGTGGGACCTTTTCCAGAGTACAAGGAACAGTCCCTCCTAAGGGAACATGGAAGCACATAGAATAACCAGAGCTAGGATTCTGTCCTACTTTTATGCAAGCAGGGTGTGAAAATAAAATCCCTCCCTTGCTGAGGACATGAGGCTTTGCCTCATCCCAAACTCTAGAAAGTATATAAATCAGGCAGACTGGCTCTTAGCATGGAACGTTTCAAGTCTAAAAGAGGTACAAGTCCTCTGAAAACAGTCTTTTACTATATACTTTATCCGTGCCATGACTAATGTGTGCATATATTACAGCTGGATCTTAAATAAGATTGCCTGTGTTTCCATTATAATCCTGTGTTTTTACTTGCTCATAATTTTCCAGTGAAGGATGCCTAATTTTTTCTATAAATGTCATGTTTCAGTTCCTCATAACTTTTCAAGGTCTTTAGTGTAGTGCACCTTATTTAGCGTCCTTGCTTCATAGCATTTACACTTGCATTTCTTACAACATCATGTACCTGGCCAGGGGCAGATCCAGGTGGGATAAAGTGGTACGATTGCACTTCCCTTTTGATTCCTGCTTCACCCAAACTTTAAAACCAACTGTACAGGGAGGGGCGGCAGCATTTGTATTCAGCAAGCACCAAAGGAATCAATTGATTTCATGGCTCATTATAATCTACCTGATTCCTGGTAAACTCTCTTCACCCCGCAGGTGTTAATGACCCTCTCATTTCTAATGGTCTGAAGTTCTATTAATCAAGCTAGCATTTCTTCTATAATTTTGCTGTCTATCAGCCATTCCTGGTAATATCTGTCTTCTATTTCACAGCTGTGAGGACTGTTTTTAGCTCTGCCTAAAAATCTTAACTCAAGTGTGGCAATATTAACTCAGGTGGACATTAACTCAGGTGCGGAGACGAATGATAGTGAACTGTCAGCTGTACTGTCAAGATGCTCATGAAGGCTAGATTCTGTTTTATGGAAATGAATAAGAGATGAGCATGTAATTATGATGACAGGATTAATAAAACATTTAAAAACTATTTTTGCCTAGTCTGTTGTGGTTTGTTTTTTTTAAATACATATAATCTAGAAAATTAGTGTCCATGTCCATAAAGTTATAGTTGATTTTCCTTTGATCTTAAACTGAATAATATAGAACTAGGGTCCTAGCATATTAGTAAAGCTTCTAATTTCTCTTTAACTGGAGAAAAAATATGTGTTTTATACGTGATGATACACCTCACCATCTGCACCCCGCTTTTCAAAAACCTAAATGCCCATGGGCACATAGCCCATAATATTTTCCGTAGTACAACATCCTCATCCCACAGCATAACAGTCAATGAGAGTTTCGTCACTGAGTTTTCAAGGAAAGAGAACTGAAGCCTCAAGTCCTAAAGTTTCACAAAATCCCACCTCATTGAATGCTCACTTTTGAGGCGACCTGGTTGGTGTGGGACATAGTATTCCAGTGCTGTCTCACCAAATAGTTCTGGATTATAGATTTACTGCAGAAAATTCCCTTTAAAAAACCATGTTGAAGTTGGTTTAGGTGGCACGCAAACTTTGACGCTTGGTGCACGTATATTAATAGAATCACATAATAATAAACATGCATATTATAGCTATCATATATTAACCAAACAAAATATATTTCAAGATATTTCTCAGTCAGAACTCAAATGGAAGTCAGTGGATTTTTTTTTGAAAACAAGTAAGTAGAGTACATTAAACTATAAATCAGGCAATGAGTTCTGTTTACATGCACTTGACCACCCCCTCAGTTGGTACAAGACAGCAGAGCTATGTTTTCTAAAATGAAACATTAATCTATGCCAACTCTCTGGTTAGTGCATTATTCACAAAATGCTTCTTGTTTAGATACCTATATTCATTTCTGGTAAGTATGTTCAGCTGATGACCCAGCTCTACCAACTGAGTACTGGGGTTGCCTTTTTAAAATGGTGTCATAGGCAGTCCCTAATTTGATGACTGAAGTATGCTGAGCAAGAGAATAAGGAATATTTAATTTCTCTCATTAATTTAAGGATGAATATTGAAAAGGGATAGGAATGAGTGAAACTTCTAGGATTGTAGGCAGTTCTGTAAGTGCTAGTATGTCACAAGTTTTGCAAACACACACATGCTCAGTGCTGTTTGTGCATCAGGTTCTTTTGGGGTTTTTTGTTGGTTTGTTTTACTATTCATTCAGCTCTATGAATAAACAAGTTCCAAGTAAGGACATAAGGATTTCACCCATTTATGTTATTACAATAGCAGCAAAACTATAATTAGACACAATCTTGTCTTTTTTTTTGCTTACCTCATGTACCTCTAAGGTCAATGCAAGATTTGAGTATGCAAAGAAAGCAGGATTTGACTCTTAATGAAAAACTTCTGTACTGAGCTTCATGCTTACCTAGAATACCTAGAAATGTGATGGTGAGGTGGCCTCCAGGAGCAGTCTAAGGCCCAGGCACAATAGAAATCCTTGGGTTCAGTGGAGTGCAGAGTGTAATTCTTCCCCATTACCTAGAGGGGGAAGAAGAGGCAGAGATGGCACCATTCCCTTCTACTGTGACACCTGGAATAGGACTGGCAGGGTAGAGAAGAGAATATACCCTACTCTTTCAAATCATCTAACAGTGAGCCTGCTCCTATTAAGTGTCTGAGGTCCAGCAAAATGTCTCTGAATATTCCTTCTGGCTATGAATGACACATGTCCCTGGAGGCTGGGGGGCCACAGTGACTGCCTGCAGGTGGCAGCGGCAGCAGGGGCTCCTGCAGGTGGCTGTGGCGCTGTCGGCGGTGGTGGGGAGGGTGGTAAGCACCAACTGGCAGTCAGTGACCACCCGTAGATGCTGCCAGCAGCAGTGGTGGTAGCCAGTGGCAAATTGGTGACCGCCTGCAGATGCTGTCAGCGTCCAATCACAGGGGGTGCACGTGCACCCACGTGCACCCCCTACATGTCACCTGTGCTTCAAGCTGGTGTGTCTCTGCATGAACAATTAACACAAAGTTGTATCTGAAAACCACATAAGCACTAAAACAACTTACTTTCTATAAAAAAAAGATACAGTATAAGATAAAAGAGAAAAAAAAATAATGTCCTTGTAAGGTCTAAGGTACTTTTAAGTCGGGGCTTTTTGAACTTTGCTAAGCAAGTCAAAATGTGACCATAATACAGTAAGTGTTATCTTGGCAGGTTTTACACTTTGGTAGCATTTCAAGGAAACATGGAAACGAGAAAACTTTAGCAATAAACCTCTGTCTCTTTCCCTATTAAAACCATCAGGGTAGTAAATCAAGTTTTTAATGGCCAGGAAAAAAATTCAGTACATTTAAGAAACCAAAAAAATGTCTCTTGAGGCATCTGTAAAAATATCATCTGGTACCATTTAACTCAGGGATAGACACATGTGACAAAGTTTAGGGAAAGAAATGTAATTGTGCAGTTCAACTTGAATAGAGAATCTTATAGCATGTTGTCCAAGTTTCCAATCTACTTTACTTTGTGATGCAACCTTTAGTAAAGAACTGTAACCACTGATAAATAGGAAAACATTTCCATTTAGAACTTCATGCATACAAAAATGTAGTCAAAGAATATTTTTATCCAAGTATGCATTTCAGTGGCCTTTAGAGACATAATTGATGGCTAAGAGGAAAACTTCATTGTTAAGTGTTCAGAATAAATTATGTTGGTAAGTTATAAAGCACCAATAAGTACAACAAAAAGGCCAAAGTCTTCTTTTTGAGGTAATGGATCCAAACCTTCAGTCTTCTCTTAGCCAAAAGAAAAGTCAAAACAAGTTTTGCTTAAAGTAGGCTAGACCCAATGCAAGTATATGCCTAGTAGCCTTTCTTGCTTTTTTACTGTGAACGATCCATCTGTCAAACTAAAAGAAAAATAGACTTCCTGTCCAATGCATATACAAGTCGTTGAATTATCTTTAGCAGTTGCCTTTTCACTGAACTGTGAGACAACTTAATTTGAAATTACTCTTTTTGG
The DNA here is from genome assembly GCF_030867095.1 of Alligator mississippiensis. Classification (NCBI taxonomy): domain Eukaryota; kingdom Metazoa; phylum Chordata; order Crocodylia; family Alligatoridae; genus Alligator; species Alligator mississippiensis. Next base: position 204,771,040 of record NC_081826.1, on the reverse strand, counting down.
AAATTCTAAACCCTTGACACATTTCATTAGCCACAAAATGATTATAGGTATCTTTTAATTTGTTTGAAGACTTGGTAAACACTTGATACAAAGAGTTTTAAAGTCATCTAGTAGTTAGCAGAGAAGGGAAGCTGTCTCCAGCCCTTAGTTTATTTACTTAGCACTTATTAAGCACCACTTCTGCATCTACCCAAAAAAGAAATATTTTAAGCAAACCGTAAAAGTGGGCTTGACCCTTTCATGGGCACATCATAAATCAATTGTTAAAGCAAGGGTGAAAACTCTGAAAGAGGTCAGAGGTGGAAGAGAGGTCATCCCAGAGAAGGGACAGTGTGAAAAACCACAAAGGGAGGAGCTTAGGAAAAGATAAATACAAAGGAAATTCTAGAAGCATTAATGCTGTAACAACCCTAACACACCAATAAAATCATAGCTATCAAAGTGCTGAGGCTATTGACAGATCAGTCCTAAATGTAGGGTTCTGTATATTGGATCAATGATGCCAGCTCATTTATCAAAAGGTGTTTTTAATAAAGGATTTGTCTTTTTTTATTTGAAAATGAATATAACAATTATATAAATTCAACATATTTGTCAAATTTTACCATTGCCTTGTCTTGACCTTGCTGCCATTGAAGTTAATGGGAGTTCATTTAGGTGACATTGTGATAATTTCTCTGGAGATGCTTAGATAGCATAGCAGTGAACATAGCATAAAAACATTTGGCCCCAGCCTGCAAAAAAGTAAATAACTTGATTCCTGTGAAGAGTCCCATTGACTTCAAAAAGATTAGAAGTGTGGCAAGTTACATATGCACATAACTGTCTGTAGGACTGGGTCATTGTATAGAGTGAGACAAACCATAGGGAGATTTAAAGTGAAGACAAGGTTCTGAATGTGTCTAGAAACAAACTAGTAGCAGCGATATGCATTACTATTTTGCCACCCTTGGTTTTGTTTCAAGTTGCTACATAAAGGATTGTACAATTTCTCATCCTCATTAGGAAGTGGTTGCTTTAACATGTGAAATTGAAGGATTTGTCTGAATTTCTACTCATCCTATGTTTTTTGTGTCTGAATTTAGCTCTTCAGCATTTCAAAGAGCCCTATCCAAGCATTTGTTTCCTTCCAATGGACTAAAGTTTAAATTCCAAACAAAAGTTATTCAGATTTAAATGGGAAGATATCCCGATTGTTTTGTAAGTGCACGATTTATTAGTCATAATGACATTCCTTCACTTTGTCCAGAAAAAACAAAGCCTGATTTATTTCCTAATAACAAAGACAAATGGTGAGTCTGTATGAAACTGCTTCCTTATTTTCAATGGGTCAGTGCCAGGCTGTAAGGTATCTCTGAATCCCTCTTCCCCTCCCTCTATCCCATGAGGCAATGATCTATCCAAAGTATGGCCAATCTATCAAGCATACCATATCTTGAACCATAATGAATACCAAATTACAGTACAGCTGATAGCTATTCATTTCATTCTTGTAGATCTATTTGGTATTCATTATATAACAGTGATCGCATTGACATACTAAGTTGCATCCATTTGGCTAATGCATATACCTTTATTGATGCTGCATTGTGATGTAAACAATACACTGCTCTTTCCTTATGCGAACCTATTTGAAAGCTGGGCTTTTTCAGTATTTTGAAGAGCAGTTATAGTGAATTCAGGAACAACAGGGTCTAATATAACTCGGGTTTAGTAAAGTTAGAATTATCATTTTTACGTCTCTGATACCAAACTGTGCATAGGCACAGAGTTTTCTAATGGAAGCAATAATAGAAGTAATCTTTTGGGGGGTTTGGGGTATAATAATGTAATTTCATAGATGAATTTATTCTAAAAATAAATAATTGAGTATAATTCTTCTTGGGGGGCAGAAAATTTTTTTTTTAATCACTTATTTTTTTTAAATTAAAGATGAAGGAAAAGTAGTTACTTAGGTGGGAGTTTTTCCAAAATGCCCAGTGTTGGCCTTATTTTTGTCCCAGTGGCATCTCTGATGAAACTGTATCCAACTTCAGTAGGCTGATGCTAAACACTTTTAGAAATCCTTAACCCCAACCTTCTCCACCTGATCAACAAGTTTGATAAGATACAGGTATTGTCCACCCTGGGGCAATTGGACCAGCCAATATCACACATTTCAGCTAAGTTAACCAGCTTCAAATTCATGCTGGTTAGTTCTATGAGTGGATATTAAATACATTAACTAGGGCTGCAACCTCCAAATTAGGACTTCCCAGGTCTCTGAATCCTGCAAACTGTAGAGCAAGAGGAGCAGGGGATAGATCAGTTTGTATAGGCCTGCATAAATATTCTTTCCTTCAGCAACCATGATGTACCACTGTGAGATACAGGATACTGGTCTACTCTAGATGTCCCTGTGATCTGACCCAGTATGACTTTTCTTATGTTCTTTTGAGCTATTTCAAAAGATACCCTAATGATGAGTGCTCCATATTTTTATGTTTCTTAACTGAGGCACTTTTCCTTCTTTCCCTTTCCAAGTAGAGGCTGCCTTTGAAGACTTGAAAATTTCAACCAGCTGCAAAAGCTATTTAATGAAGAACTTTCTGTGAGACCAGGAACAGAACTTGGATTTCCTTTCCATGCAGGGTGCTCTGAAGAGCACTGAACATCAGCAACTCCCACTGAAATCAAGGAAAGCTGTGGGTGATCAGAATTGTGTATGATGTGCTGGAAATGTTGGAGTGGGATTTTTTTTTAAGTGCTTAAGTAACTCAGAAACACATTGGGCATTCAGCATCAATAGGGCTGATACTTCTGTCAGTCATTTATGTAACTTTGAAGTTCCAGCATCTAATGTGGAATGACGGTATCATTTAGGACACATGAACTCTAGCATAAGTAAAAAGCCCACAACTCCCACAGTGGCTCCTACAGGTGCAAAGCCCTTGTGTAGCTTACATCTTTGAGGAAGCAGGAGTAAATCAAACCCATATATTAAAACCCTTTTCTCATGTGTGTGTGTTCTGGCATGTATTTGAACGATCTTTTCCAAAACATAAAATATTCTAAATCACTAGGTTTCCCACACACATTCATGTGGTTAAAAATCATTTCCACGCTAATTATCTTAATATGATGTGTAAATTTTAAGGGGTTTGATTGAGGTAGGGGGCAGGCAGGGAGGGGTTGAAAAGCAAAGGGATTAATACATTTTTCCTCTCTCTACTTTCATACATTTGTGAGTTTACATATATAAGTAAGCCCCCACTCTGAAGCCAAGTTACTTGTCCTCCTTCCTGAGATTCCTGTAGCATTCTCAAATAGCTTTAGAGGAATGTTTCATTCGTCCAGTGGGAGTTCGACTGTTGTGACGACAGCAGCTGCTGGGTGAAGGATGGGGAAGTTTTTTTGGCACTACAGTCAAGTCCATTAAAACAAGTTATCTCCAGATGTTGGAAAACCATCTGGGTGGAAGAATAATTTCCTATTTAGTATAGTTACTAGGGATAGGCACATTCATTTTGCCTAAATGGACTCAAAAACCATAGGTTTGAAAATTCGAGTCAAATCCGCATGTTATTTGTTATTTTGAGCATCCCGGTAATGGGAGCAGATAGTTATCTGTAGCAGGCTAGCAAAATACCTTTGAAAAGATAGGCTCTAAAATGGATCAAAATGAAAAACAAAGACAGAGAAACTGAAATAAATATCAGGGAGGAAAAGAAAAAAAGACATTCAGAATTTAAGACAGAATTATGCGGGATTATTCTTTTATTATGGCCCACACACTTTATCTTAATAGAAAAGGAGTTTAAGAAAAATAGGGCATCTTACCAAAAAGTTACCAAAAGTTTTATATTTTGAAAAAAATAAATTTTGAACTCTAGCTGAAGGGGAGAGAAGATGACAGAAGTTCAATGTGGGATATATACCCTGCATGCCAAAGACTCCATCTCTGTGGGGACTTTCTTAATCTAGTAGAGAGGAATAGGGGTTAGGTAGGCACATTTGCAACTAAACAGATCTACCATCTTTCTGTATAGGCCTCTGGGGAGCAACTGTATTGGAGTTTTCTACAGCAAAGTTCCTGTACTGCAGACTGATGAGGAGGACAGAGTTCACTTTTTTCCTCCTTGCCAGATAACTGCATAATTGTCTTAACATGTTGAGGCAGATTACATGGAAAAGTACAGAGCCTTTATAAAGGAACTGATATGAAATAGTCAGTCCCCATTCTGCATCAGCTTTGGCTTTTCCAACCTGATAATATTTCACTTGTGTGGAAGGGTCCTGACTTAGGTTTAGGGAAGGCTGTAACATTAAATCAATGCTAAATAATCACTGTATAGAATCAGAAAACTTTAGCATTGGAGAGTTTGACTAAACTGAGAATTAGATTTGAAAATTATGGACAAATGCTATTGTGTAGCAGCACATTTTGCTTGCATATCTTATTCATAAACATGAGTGCAAACACATCCAGTGAGATTTTCCAGCTTAGTTTAAAGGGGAAAAAGTAGAGCACAAAGCTGATCATGCGCAAGTCTTTATTTTTTAACATAATGATCTACTTTTGAGAAAAACAGGCAGGAGGGAAAACTTCCTCTGGGTGGAACAATGTTTTTAAAAGTATCTCACAGAGCAGAAAGTCTGCTCCAGACATATTGTGTGTTTTCAGAAGTCTCTCAAATGAGGTGCAATAAGGGTAATGCACATTTCACAGTTTTAAGCATATTTAATACAATGTTTTTACAACAGCTGTTGCTTTCACAGAACTTTGGGCCTGCTGTGTAAATGCATCATGGGGAAAATAGTTGTCGTGGATCCAGCCTTTACACACAGTCCTTTTTCCCAGTGAGCTGGTGTCAGCTTTCAGCCTCAGTCACATTCCAGTCTGGCTGTCAGGATCATGGCCTACACTCAGACTTCATTACCAGCCCTGATGAAGGACAGCTTTGGAATCTGGGGCAATTATCAGGGCTCTGAATGACCAGTTTCCATCAACACACCTGATGAGAAAATGGTAAAATTAGGTCTGAAGGGGGAAAATATTAATCAAGATTTCCTGACATCCAACATTTTACTCTTTTTTGTTGAACTGCATACAGAGCCAGGTGTCTTTCTCCTGCTAAATTTAGACCAATTTATTGTCTTAGCTGAGGAGTGTTACATTACAGCTGACATTTGGAAGACTATTCAAGGTATCATGTGATAAATGCCTGCTGTTAAAGGGCTAGTGAAACTTCTCTTGTCTTTGGAAGAAAGATAACACTACTTGAGGGTCTGATCCTGCCAGCACTACCAACAACAGTACTTACTGCCATAAATTGTCTTACTGACTACTCAGAACAGTAAGCATTGCCCTCATTGCTATTGCTTTCAGATACAGCCTTAGAATTTATTCGGATACTCAGTGTTTAATTGTTTTTAATATATTTGTGGGAATAGGGGAATGATATTAAAAACACATCATTTTTCAACTCCTTTTTCCATAGAGAAATCAGATTCAAATATGTGCAATCAACTCCAGAACAAAAAGATTATGTAAACATGCAAACTTCAATACAGTGCTCTAATGTCATAGTAAGTGTGCCTGATCTTGCAAGAACCCTTAACTTCGGTAGAAGTTGGGAACACTCAACACCTCCCAGGAAACAGCATCTTGTAAAATCTGGGGACCAGATCCAACAATGGTTTTTTTCAGTCTAATAATAAGACATTAGGGTGTAGGGTGGCTTGGAGGAGGGAGCAGAGAGGAGCTTTCAGAGGCTGAGCCAGCAGGTGACATCAGTGTGAGGAAGGCACCAGGCTTTGCTTAAATAGCAGTAGTGTACTTGGAGGGAGGGGTGAGATTGGGGCAGTAGCCTCAGGCACTGCCTCTGTGTGGGAAGGGAAAGTGCAAAAGTAGCTGTGCAGCAGCAGTGGCTGATTGCACCACTACAATCAGTGTGGGAAGAGCTGGTGCTCTCCCAGGTGCTGCACAGCTGCCTTAGGTACAAAGCTGCAGTGCTACACGTCTGCAAATCAGAAAGGTGAGTTTAGCCAGAACCCAGCAACACTAGGACCAGAGATCAGACCAGCAAACGGTGGAGTTTGAGTGCAACTCCTGCTTGGGAGAGGAGCAAGAAGCTGGAGTTGCCTGGGGAGAGTGTTTGAGAGTGCTGGTGAGTGGAGAGGTCTGCCTGCTTGCCCGGTTCTGGTGGCCTGCATGTCCCTGTCAGAGTTAGCCAGGTGTGCTTTTGGTGTAAGAGGTGCCTCCTGGTGGGTTCTTTCAGAAACCAGGTAAAGGATCTACAGGAGGCAATTGAAAGGCTCAGAAGCATCCCTGAGCACAAGGCCTTAACTGACTCAATGCATAGACATTCAGCATTATGGAAGAGGGACAGCTACAGACAGCACAGGCAAAGAAGATGTGCAGATACTCTGGCAGCTGGCAATTTATCACCTCTGGCAGCCAGCAGCACACATCTACCTAACCTGTGGGTGACCAGCTGAAGAACAGGTGTGAAATCATGGTACTGGTTGAGAAGCAGCCTAATCCAGTGGCAGGAAAGGCTAAACCGTGCACCCTGAGGGGGTGGGAGGATTAAGACCACTGCTGCCAAGAGGAAATGACAAGTGGTGGTGGTGGTAAGGAACTCACTGTGGGGCAGAGAGGCATCTGTCTGCCAGCCTGACCCATTAGCTTAAGAGGTCTTCTTTCTGCCAGAAACCTGCATCTGAAATGTCACAGAAATGCTGTAAAGACTCATCTGGCCCTCTGACTACTAATACATGCTGTTCATCCATGTGGGCACTAATGATTCTGCCATGGGTGACTTGGATCAGGTCAAAAGTGACAACATGGCTCTGGGTGCAAGTGTGAAAGGGATGGGGGCCTAGATGGTATTATCATAGAGTCTTCCAGGCAAGGGTTAAGGTAGGAGCAGATCATCTATGCAGCCACATGTTGATCCCCAGAATGCGTGTCACCAGCAGGGCTTTGCCTTCTTTGACTATGGTGTGGCATTCCAAAAAGAAGGTCTATTGGGATGAGATGGGGTTCATGTGATGAAGAGGGGGAATAGTGGCTTTGTGTACAGGCTTGTTAACCTAATGAGGAGGGCTTTAAACCTGGTTCACTGGGGGATGGAGCCAAAAAAGGATTCTACAAGCATATCAAGAATGGAAAAAATCCCAAAGAAACAATAGGTCTCTTATGAAATGCAGAAGGCAATCTAGTTATGGGTGATGTAGACAAGGCTGAAGTATTTAAAGGCTTTTTTACTTCAGTTTTAATGAATAAGGTCAGCTACCAAACAGCAAAAAAGATAAGGAAGGAGACAAGCAGTCTAGAGTAGTAGGAGAACAGATTAGGTATTAGAGAAGCTAGTTGTTTTGAAGTCAGCAGGGTGAGATGGAATACACTGAAGGGAACTGAAGGAATTGGCTGAAGTAATTTCAGGGCTATAGGCTATCCTCTTTGAGAACTCATGGAGGTCAGTTTAGCTCCTAGATGACTGGAAAAGGGCACATATAGTGCTCATCTTTAAGAAAGGGAAGAAGCAGGATCTGGGAAAATACAAACCAGTCAGTCTGACACTGACACCTGGAAAGATTATGGATCAGGTCCTCAAGGAATTTCTTCTGAAGTACCTAAAGGAGAACAAGGTGATCAGAAACAGCCAGCAAGAATTCATCAAGAGCAAGTCATGCTTGACCAAACTAATTTCCCTCTGAAATAAGTTAGCAGGCTTGATGGATTGGGGGGGAGCATTGTATGTAATATACCTTGGTTTCAGCACGGCCTTTGATACTGTCTGTCCCAACATTCTCATTAACACACTAAGGAAATATAAACTAGACAAAAATACTGTAAGGTGGATATATAACTGGTTGGATCATTGTGCTCAGCAAGTAGTAATCAATGGCTCAAAATCTAGTTGGGAAGAGGTATCAAATGGGGTTCCCCAAGGAACTGGGTCTGCTGCTATTGTTTAATATCTTCATTAATTATTTGGACAATGGCATCGAGGGCATGCTTGCAGATAACACCAAGTTGGGTGAAGCTGTGGACACTGGAGAGTATGGCTAAGATTCAGATGACCTGGATAAACTGGGGAAATAGCCCAGAATCAATCAGATGAAATTGAACAATGAAATAAGTATATAAGGGATGTACATCAGGATCTGGGGGAATGCCTGTTCACCAGAGCACCTCATGGGATGACAAGGTCAAATGATCACAAACTTCTCCAAGACTGTTTCAGGCTGGACATAAGGAAGAACTTCTTTACTGTCCGAGCCCCCAAGTCCTGGAACAGACTGCTGTCAGAGGTGGTGCAAGCACCTACTCTGGACTCCTTTAAAGAGTCAATTGGATGTTTATCTTGCTGGGATCCTGTGACCCCAGCTGACTTCCTGCCCCTGGGGCAGGGGGCTGGACTTGATGATCTTCCACGGTCCCTTCCAGTCCTAATATTTATGAAATCTATGAAAAGTGTGAAGTCCTGCACTTAGGTCAGAATAATTGGATACACAGATACAAACTGGAGAATGATTGGCTAAGCTGCAGTACTGCAGAGAAGGATCTGGAGGTTACGATAGATCATAAGCTGAATAGAAGTCAACAGTGTGCTCTTGTTCCAAAAAAAAAGGCCAATAGCATGCTAGGTTGTATTAACATAATTGTCACTTGTAAAGCAGAGGAAGTGATTCTTCTGCTCTGTTTGGCACTCGTTAACCTCACCTGGAGTACTGTGTTCAGTTTTGTGCTCCATACTCTAAGAAGTTTGTGGACAGATGGTGAAGAGTCTAGCAGAAAGTGACAAAAATTACAAGAGGCCTGAGGAGCATGATTTATGAGTAAAGACTGAAAGAACTGGGGTTATTTAGTCCAGAGAAGACTGACGGGAGATTTGATAACAGTCTGCAAATACCTGAAATGAGATTATAAAGAGAACGGTGATAGATTTTTCTCTATGGCTATGGAGGATAGGACTTCGAGCAATGGCTTCAAACAGCAGCAGAAGAAATTTAGGTTGGAGATTAGGAAAAAAAAAAAAACTTTGACTGAGAAATGGTCATACATTGGAACAAACTTAGGGGAGCCTGGAAATTTTCAAGAGCAGGTTAGATAGACACTTGGCTGGGATGGTTTAGTCAGGGATGATCCTCCCTTGAGTAGGGGGCTGGCCTAGATGACCTACTAAAGTCCCTTCCTGTCCTATTATCTTATGCTCGTAAGTAGCACTTAATTTTCAATCCAAAATGCCTTGATTTAAGCCCAAATTCAGAAAAAAAAATTCTATTTTGGAAAGCACTTCTGTACGTTTAAAATCCCTTGACTTTAATACTTAATTTAAGCACATACTTGCATGATTTCCTCAGTCTGAGCCCAACAGATGAGCTGAATCACTTTTCAACAGCATTTGTTGAGTTAAATGCTATATACTGGGTGCATCTACATGTGCACATTTACTGCGCAGTAACCTAAATTATTGCACAGGACAGGCTCATGTCTACACATGCACACCTATACTGCACAGTAACTATGGTGACTTATGCAGACTTGGGTGTAAATTTGACACCTGCATCATGCCCAATCAGTTTCTGCGCAGTAATGCATGTGTAGACTCCTTACTGCACAGTAACACTGTGTGTACGGATGAACTTGAGACTAACTTTTGTCCCAAGTAAAACCACACACAGCGTTAATGCACTTTAATGCCTGCACATGTAAATGCTGGCCTATTTCTGCTTACTGCACAGTAACACCCTTAGGGTATCTATAACGTGCTCTGGGGGTTGCATTTTAATTAGAGCGGATCTTGGGAGCCGCTCTAAGTAAAACACCTGCAGCATCTTATGTATTCAGTGTTTCACATTTCAAAATGGCAGCAGGGGTGCTTTAACTAAACTCATTCAATAAGCTTTAGTTAAAGAGCACCTGCTGCCATTTTGAAACATAGGAATGCTGAATACATGAGAAGCAGCAGCACGCTAGAGCCTTCTAATCAGAACACGTTGGAGCATGTGTAAAATTGCCCTTAGGTTCTTGTCAGTTTCCTGTGCCTAACATTTATAACGTATTAGATGTTAAAGATGAAAAAATTGTTCCTGACTCCAGCATTATTGGCAAATTTTAGTCTATATGTTCTTTGATCCTGGAAGGTACAAATGACAGTATTGGCAGCTATTTTACTTTTCAATTGTTCATGTCTTCAGCAGCACATCTAGAAGTTAGGAACTGTCAACACAGAAAGCTGCAAATTCAATTTCAGAATTAACATATTATGCAACTATTCTGCATCTGAGTTTCACAGTATATTACAAAGGGAAGTGAGAGCTTTCAAGGGACTGTCTAGTGCCTAACTCATTAGGGTTAGGATTCCTGACTAGGGTGCCCCTGGGCTGCTATGAAATTCTTTTGAGGGTGCCACTTAATATTAGCAATGCAAGATGCTACGATTCGTAAGACAAAACCAGAGATTTCAAACAGGAATCCGTAGGGTCAATAACATTTCGACTTGTTGCGAGCTTTCTGAGTTCACTGAAATAGAAGAATTGCTCTATTATTTTTCTGTAGTCAAAAAAGAGTGAAAGCTAAAAGCTGGCATTGTCTAAAGTGTGCCTTGTGTCTAACAAGGTTGAGAACCATTGGCCTAACTGTTTTGATTTTGGTATTTCTTGTGAAAGGAGTTATCCTTATGTGAATTCAAATAAAAAAACATTTTTGTGCAATATTTTCCTCCAGTCAGGAACAAAACAATGTATCCAATATTTCCAGACAGCCCTAAAGAACCCAGCTGAAATTTCAGAGACTAAGTTTTCACCAACAAAATCAATAACAGACCGAGAATTATTCACTAACTGTTTTATTTGCTCAGCTATCCATATTGTATTTCAAAATTTACTTGGATTGTGATACCTGAAATGTTATCCCAAGCATTTGAATTTTTTCCACTATAAATGTAGTTATAGATGAACTCGCCCTGTTATTTAAAAGTAGAATATCTGATAGAATTGGACTACTGGAACTTTAAAATGACCTAGCCTAAAATGAGAATGAAACTCTTGTTATATCTTGCACCTGTGTTCATTTTCTTATTGCTTCAGTGATGTCACGGATTCTTAAAATTCTGTAATAAAGTCCTGCAGGATCATTTACTTCATTTGGCATGAGACTATTACGCTAGTTTATGCTCAACCAATCTTTTTTCTGTTCCCACTTCGGTTCCTTCACTCTGAACTGCAGGATGAAAAATGAGAGTGTTTAGATCTTGAATATTAAACCATAACTAACCACTATTAAATCAATTTTCATTCCTCCCCAGCTAAAATGTCAAAGAAAGATTTACATTTCTAGCATGTTGCATAGTAAGAGTTTTTAAGCTGCAATTTAATGAATATAATGTTCTTATTTATTGTTATGCTATTATTTGAAATGTCAAGTAAATATTCTTAGGGGATTTGGTTGTAGCTGTGTTGGTCTAAGGACATAGGTAGACAAGTTTCTTTGGATAAATGTAATATCTTTTATTAGACCAACTAAATAGTTAGAAAAATTGTCCTTTGCAAGTTTTCCTATGCATCTATATAGATATTATTCTCATTCAGGTTCTTTCCATCTCATCTTGCTTACCACTCATGCTGTCGAACATTGTCTCACTGTTTCCTTTGTATTTCCCTATCTATCAGTTAGCCTCTACATATTGGTACTTTTCTGATACTCAAGATTATAAGCTTTCTGCAGCAATGGCCATCATTGTTTCTCTGTTGGTATAGCATGTAACACAATGGTATTCCCTGGTCAGTGACTGCGGGTTCTAGGTGCTATGATAATACGAACAATAAATACTTTGCCTTTGTGCTTAGTGCACTGGGCTTACTTTCCAGTTTTCTCAAAATCTCTCTTCCTTTGTTTTTAAATTTGGGAAACAGCACTGAAAAGCCTCTTCCTCAGTTCCTTTTCTAGGATTTTTTTCATCCCCTGGGCCCCAATACTAGGCATAGGAAATTGTCCAAGTTTAAATGTAGCTCAGTCTGATAAATTCCCCCTTTTTATAAGCCAAGGCATGCCAGTGATTGAGTAGGTGACTGGTTTTCTTCATAGTCAATATTAAAATAGTTCCTGACCTCAGTCTTGAGGGAAGAGATAAAGGCCACTTTTCTGCAGAGGCAAAGTGTTAAGCCCAGCTGCTTCAGCTGTATTCTATCCATTAACTATATTCTGTCCACCTCTCTTCTCTTTGCCATATCAGCTGAGTATACTGTTCTCTACTTCTGGCCCTAAACTTGGTGTAGTTTGGGTATATATTGTTATGCAGCTGCTACATTTCACCACAGCTATATTAATCAGTTCAGTAGCTAGTTAATACATATAAAGAGGCATTTTTTAGATCCTTTGACATAAAAAGCACAATTATGTAAATTATCATCATTTTTACTATTCTTCTTTACCCAAGGGTTTTCTAAAGTATTAAACTTTTCCTCTTAACACTCTGACATGGTAAACAAATTAACCAATTATTTTAGAGAGTAATCAGCTGCCTAAGGTTAGATCCACAAGACCAATTTTGACACTATATTTTTTATCACAGTGCTGGCAGGAGGACATAAAACCTTGTGCACTGTTATTTAGCAGACTCGAAATGATCTCTTAGAACTGCCGGAAATTTCCAAGAAATGCATCTAATATCCAGATCATCTCTTCCATCCCATAGTTTCCACTGCATGGGAAAAGGTAAACCATGGAAGTTGCTAACTAGGAACCATCTGATTTCAACAAGACTTTGTGAATGGTTTTGTTTAACCCCAAGTGTCAAATTTTGGTCAATCAGCTATTCACCCTCCAAAATCTTCACCTATCTCCAATTGCATTGTGCTTTAAAGGCCCAGAAAGCAATACCAACTCAAGTCAAATACCCCTTTAAAGAGGGACTCTTGCTAGAGTAAGAGCTGTAGGACATGGGGAAAGGAAGAAATATGAGAACTGTATTTTGCTGAAAGTTCTTTCTGAAGAAAATGCAGGCAAGGACTTCTTTTCTGCAGCCCATTCCTGTGATCATGGAAGAGATGTTCCAGTATTATTTTCCAAATCAAAGAAATAATGCATTTGAATGTTTTAGTGTGAATGCTGAAAAAACAAAATCAATTTTCCAGCCTCCCTAGGTTCACTAGAAAGCAGCTAGAGAAGTTTAATACTTGTTTTCACTATTTATTTAGATTTTTTTTCTTGAAACACATTTCTTTCTTTTCTGAGTCACCTCATGATCAGAGTTCAGAAAAGGAAAGCTCTCATCACATGATTATGGAGTCTGAGTCAAGCATGCAAATCAAGTATTGAAACACCTAGATGATATCTGTATACATCTACCAGACTGTGAACTTTATTCTGCCATGGTTTATATGTCATTCAACTCTTGTGACTTCAGTGTGATTGTATGGAGTATATCTTAGGACAGAATTTAGACTTCTGGAGCAGATTCAGCTCGTGTACATCAAGATACAATTCCACTGAAGGCAACAGTGCAGCTTCAGTGCTAGAAGTAATGGTGGGCAGGCTTGAGAAAATACAGAGTTGGTGGGTTACTGGCATTCTAGCCTTTGTCCTCTGGACTTGTTCTGATCAAAGTTAGATGGCATAGTTGACTAAACTATGAAGACTGTATGACAACATCACCCCAACCCTTGCCTTACTAAGGTAAGTATACCCCTCACAGTGGATAATTTTAAGTAAAGCCTTTATGAGAGTACGTCGGCATTCCTCATTATCATCACTTCTATTTGTGATGGAGCAGAACGAGGCTCCAAAGATGTTACATAGGTCAAAACAGAGCAAAGTTAGAATAGAGATCAATCCCATCTACAAAATAAGAGTGAATTAGAGCATCAGGAAATGCAGAGTGTTTTAACGTTCAACTCTTCACCCATTTCATTGAAGGCAGGCCCTGATGATAAATCACAGACTAAAATGTTGAATATATGCCTTGAAGTTTCCACAATTCCCTGGTTTTCACAATTTCAGAATTAAGGCCATGTTGCACAGGATGATTTCATGGTTATGTTAGATACAACCATATTTTTAGATATGTCATCCTATTGCTAGCAAGTCTTTAACATTGTTTCTTGGATCTATGTGACTTGAAGATGTGTTGAGAGCACACCGCTCCTACACGTTTTTTGTCATTATTCTTTGTAGCTTTGCTTTGCTTGCTCTTTTACCTTTGCCATCACTCAGGGCAAAGTCCAATAAAGGTTTAGAGCTGGCAGTCAAATAATAAAGGATAATGCCTGAATTTGCTATTGTACTAATATGAAATAAGAAGAAACAGTCCATTCTTTCACCTCATTCCCGCAGGCAAACACTTCTCACATACTCTAGAGCTGCTGACAGACTTCTGCTGTGCTTGTTTAGGCACAAACTGCCCAGCAGCCTATTAACTCTTTTTTTACTCTGAGAACCAAAATGTTCTTTCAGCAAAGACTTTGCTAGGATACAACCCATCGTCACCACTGAAAAGAAGAACCAGTCAGGTGTTTTCTCAAAATATTGCAAATAGAAGGGCCTCATCTTCTGGTACTTAAAAGCAATCTTCAAATATTTGCCTTAGTTAGCATTACATTTTTGTTGAGACAAGCTGTGTCAGAAGGAGTTCCTTGTAATCTGTTTTAAAAAAATGGGGTCTTGAGTTTTAAATGAAGAGCTTGTTATTACAGCCCTATTGTTGCCACGTGTGGTAGCTTTAGCTAGGTGCTGTTGTGTATTTTGGCTTTGTTAACAAGTCTAACCCCTGACTTTGATTCTATTTAAAAACAAAAAAGTCAAACCAGAGCTTGGATGGCAAGACATACTGATGTGTAAATTGCTCAATGAACCAGTACCTCCTTCTGTAATCATTTGTTTCTTAGACTTTCCTACTGTGATCCACTTAACTTCATTACGAATAGGATGTCATAGCATTACGCAGTTTTTCATTAAGTTTAAAACTCGTCCCATTTCTACCACGGTGTTAGAGCTTTAAATTTCAAATGTAATGGGTTTGTTCCAGTGGAGATCAATATTTCCATCAAAGTATTTTAAGACATTTATATTTTGATAAAAAAACCCCAACAATTCAGAAAAAACACCAAAAAAAGAAAAATAAGGAAATCCACTAAAAACAATATTTTGGGATGGGGAAATGATTTGGAATGAAGTTACAAACATACAGTGGTCAGGTTGTGGCCTTAATTGTTTTCCTATTTTATAAAATATGTATAATACACTGTTTGAGATGTAATACTATACAGGCATGATTTACACTTAGTTTTAGGAATGTGTTCACATGCTACTGTTCTTCTTTTTGTCCAGCTTACAGACTTGGCAAAAGCGTCTGCTTCACATGGGAAGAAAATTGGAATTAAATTGACTTGTTTTAAATGAGTTCATTATGTGCTAAGTAGTGGTTTGGAGCTGCGGGTGTCATTATTTTGCAATGTTTTTTCTACAGAAAACTAGGAAATTACCTAAAGTGAAGGTGGAAAATATTAACTAATGTCAACAACACTTGAAAAGAATGGCTTGAAGTGTTGGATCCTCACTACATGAATCATGTTGGATTATTAGTTCTCCTTCCTGAGGTGCACCTGTAAGTGCAAGGTTTTGATGAGAAATTGATTTAAAAAATATGTGAATGGCAAATTAGAATATGAGCTGAACCTCATCTAACCACAACATTTAACACACACTGTTAGTTCCACTACAAATTACAAATGAAACCTGCTGATTCTTGAGACTCAAAATCAAGAAAAATAGACATTCCTAAAGGAAATATTTTTCACATGCTCAAATCTGTTATCAATTTACCTTTCTACGTGATACATAGTTTTATTCTAACAATAGATTGTCATAGAAAACTAGAGCATCGGAGGTTAAAGCAGCAATAGAGAATTCTTTGACTTTGTTGGCTTTCATATAAGCCTGGCTGGAGCGTAGTACAGACATGGTATTTGTGGCTCCTCATGAAAAGTCTGAGACCTTCTGGTTGTAAGTGATCCCATAGTATGAATCTCAAGTCTCTGATCTGTGACCACTAATAGATCGTCTATCAGGAAATTGTCAAACAATAACAGCTCACAATGAGCAAAGAAGCCAGCTGGCTAGGTATCTGAGAAGCAAGCTGCAAAACATTTGTTGTCCCATGGATAAGAAGAAAAGGCAGCAGATAAGAGGCACCAAGGGATTTGTTTTGCTTTCTTAATTTCACCTTAAAACATTTCCTTTGGAGCCAGTAAAGGCTATCCGCAAGAAGCCCAATTCATCCGAACTAATGATCCTTTGTCTAGGCTTCTACCACAGTTCAGGAAAGAGGGATGAAACACTGTCATTCATTCACTTTTGAATTGGTACCACAGCTTCCCAAACAGAACCTAGACACTGGATTACTTACAGTTTACAGCAGAAACCAGTATCTCCAGATACACATTTCTGTCTAGATTAACTCACCCTATAAAAATGCAAAATATTTGTTTTATTACCCTGGACACTATCAACAATATCATAAAAACTCTGCACTTTTCTCCAGCTAAAAAACTCACTAGTGCTGATGCATCTCCATGTCTGCTACTGCTTCAGATAAATAATCATTCTCCCAGTCAATCTCCTGTCCTCAAAGCAGTCAGATTTTTTTAGGGCACTGTCATTTTTATCACTGGATCGTTGTCTTTATAAAAGAATGGAGAGTGCAGTTGGTGTGGCTCACTTTTCTGTTATTTACTGTTGACTTGATAGCCATGTAAGGATCCCCTGTCATGATGCTATACTAAACCAATAGCTGCTTATATGCATGGCCTGCTAGGAATTATTTTAGGTAGGTCCTCTTCTAGGAAGAAGCATATTATACTCAGTTATAAGACACTACAAAGCCCGTTCTGGTTAGGCAGCCAGGACTCCATTTGAGTCCTCCAGGGCTGAAGGAGGACTGCAGATCTTTAATACCATGCTTGAAATGTTTTATCTGTAACCCAAGATGCAGCAAGGAAAAAGATCAGAGGGCATTATCAAAGCCAAAGGGCGAGCAACGTTTTTGGCAGGCATGCCACAATCTACACTAAGCCCTGCACCCTCCCTGAGTGCTGCTCCAATCTCCTTCCCCTGCCCAATCTGCTGCTCTGCTTTCTGTCCCTGCCTAATCTGCTGCTTTGGTTTCTGCTCCCTGCATTATCTGCCATTGTGCTGCCTGCCCCTCCATAATCTGCTGTGCACCACACACAGGCTATGCATGCCACTGACGACAATCATGCCATATGCTGGCCACTGGTGGTATAGGGCATATGCCAGGTTGGTTCACTCTGCTGAGGATGCTATGAGGGGCATTTTTGTTAAATTGTGTGTCCACAAAAGGATATTTGCAGTGCTCTTTGGTGTCTTTGCTTTGGTCTAGTTGTACAGCAGACATACAAAACTAGCACAACCTCATCATTCTCATTGCAGCTTTACCACTCCTTCCTTGCGTCTACACAAGACGCTAACTGTGCAGTCCTTACTACACAGTCATTTAGTACTTGTATAAATAAATAACCTCTGGTTACTGCACAGTAGCATCACAGAATGGCTTTTTTGTGACACTGTGCAGTAGCCTGAGACTACTGCGCAGTAGCTTCACGTCATGCTTTCTGCCACACAAAGCTACTGTGCAGTAGTCACGGGCTACTGTGTAGTCAGTGCCTCATGTAGATGGGGTCCTTGGGTAGTGAAGCATCTGGATTTCAGCACTTTTTAAACTCTGTTATTAAAGGCAGGCTTTTCCCCTTTTGAAAACACTTTGCTGGAAGCTCACAGTAAACACTGCTTAGCTGATGGTCCTCTGTGTTCAGTTAGTATTGTATTCTTCAACTTTTTACTAATTACCTAACTTGATGGGGCAGGTCTCCATTACCAAGACTCATAGATTTATGATTATGGTATTTTAACATTTGTTCCCATGCCATAAGGTTCCACTTGGAGTACCATATACAAATTATTGTTCTATTCATTTATTTCTCACTCTTATTCATGGCTTTGTTTTTCCTACCACACTTAGGGTGATTATACATCCCAGTTTAGCCAAGACAGTCCTGAATTTCAGAGGCTGGCCTCAGATGGCTGGTGAGACTTAAAAAGGAGTATCCCAGAAACACAGGGGCATGGGGCACAGTCCGGCAGTGAGGCAAAGCAGCACAGCATGCCAGCAGGTTGGCACCACTGCCCACCCACCTTCCTTCCCTTGCCGCTGACTTGGGACAGCAGGGAGGGGGGCAGTGTCTCGGATGTGCCAGATGTCCTTATGGTCAGCCTACTCATACTGCACCCTAGACTTGAGCCAGTCACTTATTCCCAGCCCACTAGCCATTCTCTCACAAGCTACATGCAGATTCTGGGGTTGAGCACAGAGGCTCATGCATGCATGCTAGTCAATGAGATTACAAGCCTGGGACTAGGTTTGTGAAGCACTGGCAAATACGTACACTATGTTATATTTTAGCTGATAGTAAAATTACTGCTTGCAATATAAATACTTAACCAGGAAAACTTTGTTAAGCTTTTCTGTGTTCTTAATTATGTTTTATGCAAGTGTTGTACAGTTAGCATTACAGATGAGCATAGTGAGTTAAGTGATCCTACACAACACATTCTTCTGTATAGCACTGGTGAAAAAGACCCATGGATTCATAAACCAGCCATGGGAATCCATGAGGTCATCTATGCTCCTTCACAGCTCTGACTTCCCTGGCCCCAGACCACCCACACAGCTTGGCTGTTCTCTCTATGGCAGTCAGTCAGGGTTGCACAATTATTTCAGGGAAGAACAGAGTATGTTGAATTGTTATGCTAGAGTCACTGTCGCACACAGGGTTAAGTATTTGTAGATGAAGTTTTTGAGAGTTTTTTGGGGGGGGCCCATAGAAATTATATTTGTTGTAGAGCTCAAGATTTGAGGGGGGGAAAAGCAAAAGAAAAGAAAAAGAAAAAACCCAGAGGGTGAAAGCATTGGTGCTACGTTGATTGTTATGGAAAGAATCCTAGTTGCTGAAATCATTAACAAAGTTTTTTGCAGGGAAAAGTCAGGTGTCTGAGTATCTGAGAGATGAGCAGATCTTCAACGAACTTGGGAAGCAGTTGAAGAAAAGATGTCCACTTATAGTTAGGTAGCATGGAAATTTGTAGTTACCCAATCTCTTCAAAGGCAAATAAAGTGCAGTACTTAACAAAAGCACACCAAAAATCCTATTCTACGCTTCCAACTGTTTTGGATTGGTGCACTTCTAGTGGCTTCCCTAGAATGATTTCTCACTTTCATTTCTCTTTGACACTAGCATATCAAACCCCAACTGTTTTAATTAGTAAAACATTATTCCTTTAAGAAGAAATTATTGTAGATCCCAATTCCGCCGTCACTCAAGTTCCTGGAAAGTTTGTTATTATATTAACTGAGGTCAGAATTAGACTGACAAACTATCTTTTGTACTGGGTAAGCCTTGATTTCTCCATGCCAAGTGGCTGTAAGAAATCTAGATGAAAGTAGAGCTAAAGTGCACATATTTTAAAGTTGACAATAAAAGTTTTAGGCATATTAGAACACTGTTTTGGGAAGAAATATTCTATTGATCAGGTTGCACTGAAAATGTAGTTTGTAATCTGAGAAACTTTTCCTTTCACTTCCAGTAGTGAAAATCATGAGGAACTTTCTTGAAAGCAATGCATTCATGCTGGTGCACTGTCAGGATGAGGGAAGAATCAGATCCTTACTGACTCATCCACTGACTCATGCCTTCTCTCACTTCAGCAACTGCCCCAGTTAAGGATGCAGAGTTAGTTGCTCAAGATGCATATTCCCTGCAGGAAGAGAAGGAAGGACTTGTGATTTAAGCTGGGAGCAGGAAGACAAGAGGTCTGCACATGGTTTTTACACCCAAGACAAACTTAGGACAGTGACTTCATTTATGTGTGCTTTCAGTTGAAGTATAAAAGGGACAGAAATACCTCCTGATCATATTGTAAAAACTAAGTTTATCCATGGGCCAGCTGTTTTGGAGACCAGTGTCATAGATGTGCTTATAAATATATCAAAACTAGCAAGAATAATTGTATATCTAGTTGTTAATGTTCTATCAGTTACTACTTTACCCTGCTATAGATGTACACTGTGGTGCTCAACAAACAACACTAACTTCATAGTTTCAAGATTTTATCTACAACCATGAAGACTAGAAAAATACAATATTTTAATGGAAGCACAGATTCTGGAGTTAATTCCACCTGATAAAATATTTATTAATCAACACTGTGACAGAACCAAAACGGTTTTGATAATTTATGAGTTTCCAACTATTTAAGACATTAAACTTCAATAGTAGTTTCTCCCTGGTACAAAATCCCCCAGTACGGCATTTTTCTATTCTCAAAAAACTTTTGAATTATTCGGGAGAGAAAGTAAAGTAATAATCAGATCCCAAAAGTGAATGCTGTAAAACAGACCCTCTTTAATTAAATGTAACTCAGTCTAATGGAGATGACTGGGAGGGAGGGAAGAGAGGGTAAGAATTTGTAAAAAGTTCTCTATTCCCAATGTTCCTGTCTATTCTTTAAAGTAGTAAAGAATGGCTAGTTTGATAGACATGTCAAAAACAAAAGTAAAATTCCAAAGTTATTCCATTTTCCATGATTCCCGAAATGTTTTCATTCAGGTGACATTTAAAAATTAAAACATTTTGATCAGCTCTACAGACTACCTAGTTTACTTGCAAATCCTCAGAAAATTCAGTTTCATTCATTGACGGCATGGTGCAAATTAAGAGAAAATGAAAATTATATAAAATTAAGAGGATGAATTCTGGCATTGGCTGAAAGGTGAACTATGGGATTGTGACCCAGCCTCCATAACTTATATTAAAGAACTAAAAACAAATTGTTTTAAACTTTATTTCTTAATAAACAATTTCATTTATGCATATTAATATGCTCACAATATGGCATGTTTCATAAAGTGATTATCATGAAGTTGTGTCTAAAACATTCCAAATAAAAGCACGCAGATGAAAGTAAGAGTGAATTAAATGGAAGGAGAGAAGATTTTCAGGGACTCGCAACAGTCCTCCTGGTGACTATGTTTCCATTTTCTTTTGATGTTATACCCTGCAGTGGATGCGAAGATAACTTCATTTCCTGCCCAGTAAGCAAAGAAAGAAAGAAAAAGTCTACTCTCTGTGGGCTGAATTTTGTTGTTCTGTATATTAACATCTGTCAGATGACTGCTGGAATAAGAACACTTCAGCTTCATGGCTTTTTTCCACACTAACAGCTGGTGAGTCACAGGTGCTGGCAAAGGAAACCACCAGCCCCACTGAAATGTACTGGGGAGCTCTTTGTTATTTTAACACCACAGATGGAAAGTACTTAATTTGCTCTGATTTGAAATGTTCCTTATGGACAAGGTGCTATGTAAACAGCGCTCCAAAAGAGACTCAATTCAATGGGATTTTATTTGCAAATAGAGCAGTTAAAGAAGAAACAACCATACAGTGTCTCTACACTAGCCAGGCTGTTCTGGGTACAGGAGGGTTGCAGTTTTGCCTCATGCTCACATTAGCATTCCACTACTTCTGTTTCAAGAGCATCTGATATCTATCCTAAAGTACATATACTACTCTGTGAAGCAGTGGCTTCTCAGACCATAAAGAGACTTGCTAGGAGAAAAAAAAGGCAAGTTTCAGTATTCTCTTGGAGAAATCCCACAATGCCTCGGCCATTATCTAGACTTTCTCAGAATGGAAACCACAATGAATGCTCTGCTGTCACTCCAGCAGGGAAGATCTCTTGACAATGTAGGTAAACAACCCTGGGCATATTAAATGGTTGTCAGGAGGCGATTCTAACAAAATGTATAAAAAACTAGCCCCAGAGGTCATGTTGCCAGAGTTAAAGCCTTAATAGGCAGCATCATGCTGTATTTAAGGACAATTTTCAATGGATAGAATGGTATTGTTGATTGAATCCAAACCACAGATGGATTAGATGTTTGACACTGGCTGCATAAGTTCAGAAGGCAGAAGAATTTTTCTGGGTTTTTTTGGTAAGCCAGGCTTAGAACCATAGTGTTACATTAAAAGAGTGGAAAGTGTGGGGAAAGAGTGGCAGTTGCCAAAGGAACTACTCTGAAAGTGGGAAGCTGCAGTTGTGATGTAAATTTTCAGAGAAAAAAACTAAACAAAACAAAAAATGCATAGCATGTTGTACTACCCAGGACCAAAAGGTTTCCTGAGGACACCAACAAATACCATTGTAAGAGGAGCCATTTTAATTTGGTGGCTGTTCAGTCAGCAATATTTTCCCTTTCAAAAGATAGTCAATGTTAGAGATAGAGCCTTCAAAAAGGCCAAAAAAAAAGTAAGTCCCAGATGTCCAGGTTTTAATATATTAACATTTTTGCGACAACATGTAATATGTGCATGGCCCCCTTCCTAGGTTCCTCAATACATACATTAAGTCATTTCATCTGCAATAGCAGTGCCTTCATACCCCCTGTTTTTTCCCATGGCAAATTGTAGAGCTTTCTTGGTGTTTCTAATTTTCTAGTGCATTGTTGTGCCAGCATTTGAACTGGTGATTTGGGGGAAACATTGGGTGCATCTACACACTACTATACTTTAGTTCATGTGCGTTAAATCTAGTACTTGTGGGCGCCTGCACATGAGAACAGAGGCTGCTGCGACACGCTGGAATTCCAGTGCGTTGGCGCAAACTCAATTATTGAGTCTGCTCCAGCAGTGTCCTGCCTCTCATGTATCAATGTGAGATGGCAATGGGGGTGCTTGAAATAAAGTTCATTGAATGAACTTTATTTCAAGTGCCCCCGCTGCCATTTTTAAGCATGGGGGCGCTGATACGCACGATGCAGTGGTGCTTTTATTAGCGGCTCTTGGAGCCACTCAAATTAAAGCACCACCCTTCCCACCCTCAGAACATATGCTAAAGTGCCCTGTATTGTGAGGTACTAGGAAAATGTGCATTAGCCTGGCTTAATGCACATTAACTAAAGTGCACACTTTAAAAATAATGCTTAATGCACATTAGCCTATTTTAATGTGCATTAAGTAAAAGCATGATGTTGCTTGTATGCTTATTAAAATAGGCTAATGCACATTAAAGTGCTCATGTAGATGCGCATTGAGTAAACGAATGCCTGCAAACGCAGGGAACAGAAATCAGTGGCCCTGAGGCCCCTTTCCAGTCCAGCATTCATATTTATTGGTGTGCCACATTTTAATTTCTTAGTAGCCTCATTCACCTCAGTTCCTCAAACACTTGGCAATTCTATTTTCTTGGTTAAGTTTTTCACCTACGTATAGGACCTATAGGATTAGAACCTATAGATGCTGTAGACTAGGGTCAGTGCATTTTGCCCTGGTATTTCTCAGTGTAAAGATTTCTTGTGTTACATGCATCTATCCAAATGTATTTTTTACCCTATCCTGCTTTTCCTATCTTACCATGTTTGAAAAAGGCCTGGCAGACTCTTGAGAGCACACGGCAGAGGGAAGAGAACTGTGCTACCTTAGGGAACCTGAGGTTTTGTTCCACGTTTGTAAAGAAAAAAAACTAACATACTGCAAAGTAAAGGAGGAAAATCCATATGGAGGGTTGGGTGAGAAACCACTTGAACTTAACTCTCAAGGTACTTAATGTCATCGAAACCTTTTGGTCAGATTATTACCTTATATTACTTGGCTGCTTACCTGTTATTCTTTAGGTGGCTGGGGTTAAGATGCGGTAGAGATTTGCAAGAATGGCTCGGGTCTACTCTGACCTAGAGGCAGAAAATCATTATAAAGATATAGATTATTTGGTCCTTAAAAAAACTTGGTGGCCTCTTAACTAATTCAGCTTGTGGGCTGTTACCCATGTTATAAAAACCACCAGCTATTTGGTTGACATTGCAGTGTGGGTTTTCCCTCTCCTTTAAGCTTAATGCAAGATTTAGATTGAATGTGAATAGCGCCACATCCATTTTAACTTTTTGCTAGAAAATTTCTTCTTCAGGTCATGGTGTTCTACTG
Source organism: Alligator mississippiensis (assembly GCF_030867095.1). Lineage (NCBI taxonomy): Eukaryota > Metazoa > Chordata > Crocodylia > Alligatoridae > Alligator > Alligator mississippiensis. The sequence goes on along the minus strand of NC_081826.1, from coordinate 204,746,998 downwards.
AGAGAGCCCTGGGAAAGGTTATGTTCATTATAGGCCTGATTTTCAAAAGGTGCTAAGCTTTCACAGTTCCTACTGAATTCAGCCAAGGTTGTGGGTGCTCAGCACTTCTGAAAGCACTTATGTGGCCTGTGGGGAATTTAGCATGCCCAGGGTCTCATTATTCAGGAGCTTAAAAATTGAAAGAACAGGGGGAAAAAAAAACAAACCCAAACTTCATAAACATTCATTAAAGTCCATCACCAGTGTCTAAGCAGCACGATAGCATAACAATATGTCAATTGTCACTTTGTAGCATGCAAGTTCTATTCCCAAATTACCCCAGTAACCTAAATAACGAAGGAGAAAATGTACAAAGAATTAATATGGCCATCTGGAATGCATAATGTGGAAAGATCTGCAATGAATTACATGGTCTGGAAAGTGGCTGGTCAAATTCCAGAGAGCTAAGATAGACTTCAAAGCCTGGCTGCACATCAGTGAGACTGCTGATCAGCTCAGATATTTCAAGTGGGTGTAGATGAATGAATTTATTACATTTTTTATCTGTTGTGTTCATATGGGAAAACATGACCATAGACAGGTTCTCCATTAATTTCATGCTAGAGTCTATGTTTTTTTAACTATAAATCATATTTATAACAAATTATGTAGTCTCATAACTTTAAAAAAGGTATTTTCCCATCCTTTATTATGTTGCTGCATTACAAGGGCAATAGAAATCTGCAGAAAAATATGCCATGACTAAAGTATGCTTTTTGGAACAGGACTTGAGTAATGCAAATAATCTTTTTAAAGGCAGAGCAAGTCATTGTTTTTCATTTCTTTAACTGCTCCCCCGCCCCCTTAAACTAAACTTAAACACATCTACCATTTGGGCTTGTTCCGTATTTTTAAACCAATCTCCTCCAAATTAATTGCTGGATCTGCTTCTGGTCCAGGCTCCAAACATTTCTACTTTGTACTGATTCAATCAAAACAAATGGACCCTAAAAATTATTATCATTATTAGTAGTAGTAGCAGCAATATTGATAATAACAGATGATGATAACAACAACAACATCATCATCACAATCCTCAGAATTTGAGTGTTATATGTTCAAGGAACTGGACATGTTATACGATCATTTTCAGCACTAGTGCAATGAGGCAGCCATTCTGTAGGCTGTACTTTTCTGCACTGGGATAAATTACTTTTTTCACCTGCCCAGCTCTCCTATCTTTTTGACAGTTGTAGATATAACATGCGCTATAAAGAATGCTTCACTCTGATCCCGGGGGGAATGACTGGATCTGAGCAGGCTATTAAAAACTGTACTACACAGAGCAATTATTCAGACATCCCCATCATTTTTGAGCAGCAAAATAAGTTTATTCATCTCATGTGATACAAAAGTGCTACTCAAAACAAACTCTTACTAACTTAGTTACCAGGTGGGTTTTTGTACTGGCTTTTTGTCATTCCCCTTTTAACTCCCCAGTGTAGTAGATTTAGATGCTGACTATCAGGTAAACTGTTGAGAGAGTAATTTAATTGATTCATATTTATGTATTTATTTATTTATTAATAAATGTTAGTATAATGCATCCTGCCATATTGTGTACTGAGCAGCAGCAGCAATAGAATAACTTACTAGAGATGTTCCCTGGGTGACTGTTTGTCTATATTTCTCAAATGTTATCTTTTAAAGGACAACACCATAACCCTAACTCTTGAGCAATGCAATGAGCCATCCTCCAGCAATACAGGCATACATGCTGAAGCAGGTAACAAGCCTTTCCCCTCACCATCAGAACTGCCAATCTATAAATATGCCCATATAGCATTATAGAAGCCATACAGCCTTCAGCATTATAGAAGTATTTGGTAACCATGCACCTGTATTTGCATTTGGTAACCAAGCACTACTGCACACAGAGGCATGCAAGAAACCATCTACCCCACCAAGTGCCCAGCTCCCTCCAAGATCCTTCTTCCCACTTCCCCTTCTGGGCAGAAGAATGAAGAGCTTAGAAATATGATTGTGGGAAACAATAATACAGGTTTGATCATTTCTCCCCCTTCCTTCAGTATTAAAGTTCCCTAGATGGCATAAATTAATGTTCTGGTTGGGCTTACTAGTGGACCTAGGCAATCAGGACTCATAGTACAGATGATATCTTTTATTAGACCAACAAGATGTTTGCCAAAAAACAGAAAACAAAAACTTTAATGGCAAGCTTTCGGGCACAAACACCCTTCATCAGGCATTGGAGAAAAGACTGTAAAAGTTCTCCTGGGTAGAAATGAAAGTTCATATTTTATAGGATTTCACGGAGTCATCACATGGAAAACTCCTCCAGGCAGTCAGTTCACAGCTAGTGATGGACCTGGTCCTTTTCCCTTTAGAGTCAATGGGCATTTTGGCTTATAACATGATTTGATGACTGAAGCAGCATCTGGAGGAGCAGCAGCCACTTCTGAACACAGGCAGGCTTTTGCCCTGACAAGTGAAGAGCTAGCTAAAGGCAGATGGCATGCAGGACATGTAGGTGAATTTAACACAGATGCGTCTGCCCCGTCATCATCCTTCTTAAAAATGATGCTCCTCTGATCTTTTTCCTCGCACTGGTTACAAAAATTCTTCAGTGAGAAGTCCCCCACTGAAGGCTTAGGAATTAAGGGGGTTTGCTTCATTCTTGCTGATGGAACTAAAACACGTATTCAGCAAGTCCCTGTGGTAATTTGGCACTTCAGCATCCCATTTCTTCTGAGACCCAGATGTGAAGTATCATGGAGACAGACAACACTTACAAGAGAAAAGTGAAGCTAGTATTTCAGAAACACCAAACAGACTAGAAATAGCACCTTAATCCTTGCCTATTCACTTATTTTGAATTCTCACTTTAAGAAGAAAAAAAAAATAACTAACCTGGATTTTATCAAAATCCTAACTGCATATCCTGAGCTGCTGTATTTTACAAGTGAGACCACTCTGAAGGTATTACAGAGTGATTTTAAACCCTCACTGAGTGAACAGAAGCATCTGCTGCAGTAAAAGTGCATGCTCTTCATGCCAGTCTTTTGACATAACTATGGACATTCTAGTCTCACACTGAGGAAAAAAGGAAGTACAACAACAATTATAGGAAATGTACCATCTGGACAAAGGCTGAATTGTGATACGATTGTTTGAAAGATCAGTGCTCAGTTCTCATTTAACCTCTGTCATGTACTGACAGTATAGATTGGCTAAGAGTAACAATAATCACAGTTTACATATCATCTCATAACTATACAGGCAGATCCAAATAGATGATGTAGGCTTGAATACTCCAACTTTCAGAAAGGTTTAAACTCCAGATTTAAATATTATGAATTGAATCCATCTCTAATGTCTTTTAACCAAAGAACTACTTAAAAGACTGGATTTATGGACATTCATTCAAATCCTAAAAGTGTGCTTGGTTTAATTATTTTAACATGCCCTATTATTTGCTCTTTGCAAGTGAAGAAAACAGAAAGAACGGCTTCATGCAGCTACCTGTGTTTGCCTCCAAACAAATTATGAATATCTGAAAGCTAATTTTGTAATTTGCTATTAATATTCTTCTGTTAAAATCAAATCAGCCAGTTAAACAGCAGATGCAATACTATGCAATTTAGTGGACCATTAAAAATGAACAAGGAATAGGTAATAGAAAGATTTTGCCAACATTGTATAAGCTCAAGTTTGTTCATATAAATTATTCAGTGCTTAATTTACAAATAACAATTTTAGACTTGCAAAAAAATCAGGATCAGTCTGAGACTGTTTCACCAACAGAAAAACAGAATTATTATGATGGAAAACTGATTCTCTACCAAAAAAACACCAAAATGTAGCTGTTCAAAGGAGTAATAAAACTGCCATGGCAAAAAGTGAACAATATAAAAAAAAATGTAGCGATACAAGAATCCTCTAAACAGCCTTGGATGAAATGGCTTAGGAAAGTAATTTGGAATTCAGAATACAAGGAGAGGCTCAGCAGAGGCATAATAGAGTAGCTAGGCATCCAGGGCAGTAGTGACATATGGGAACACCAGCAACTTCTGATGCTACTGGCGTGGCCATGTGACTGGTGGTGGCTGTTATTTTTCCACCCTCCCCACTAAGTTGGCCCTGAGGTTGCTGCCTCGGGCACCCCACCTTTATTATACTACTGAGTATCAGGACTTCAGAGAGGAGAGAATTGCTGTCCATAATTACTCTGAAGCCTAATAAAGGATATTTAATATACATTAACTGTTTGATTGCTGATTATTTAGCAGAAATATCAAGCCATTGTATTTTTCCTTTCTTGAAGAAAATACTGGCAGATACTAGATGAGCTCCACTTTTGCATGTTATTTCCTGTTGAGGCTTTCTCTAGAGGGGAAGCAAGGAATTCACTGGATCATAAGAAAGTAGGGCTGGAATGAGGTCATCTAGTCCAGCACCCTGCTCAAGGCAGGATCATCTCTGACTAAACCACCCCAGCCAAGTGTCTATCTAACCTGCTCTTGAAAATTTCTAGGGATCGATTCAACTTCCAAAGTAGCCTGCTCCAATGGTTGACCAGGGTACCCTCATAGTCAGAAAGTTCCTTCTAATCTCCAACCTAAATTTCCTCTGTTGCAGTTTAAAGCCATTGCTCCTAGTCCTGTCTCCAATGCCACAGACAAAAAAGCCTGTGTCCATCTTCTCTCCAACTGCCCTTCAGGTATATGAAGACTGTTATCAAATCTCCTTTCAGTCTTCTTCAGACTAAATGATCCTTATTTCTTTCAGCCTTTCCTCATAAGGCATGCTTCCCTGGGCTCTATTCATTTTTGCTCTTCTCCGCAGTGCTCTTTCCAATTTGTCCACATGTTGAAGTGTGGGGCCCAAAACTGAACACAGTACTCCAGGTGAGACTTCACCAGTGCTGAGCAGAGCAGAAGAATCACTTCCCTTGATTTACAATTGACATTCCTGGTGGCATAGACAGCTGGAGGCAAGTAAGTTGGTGGTGGGGGAAAAATGATGGGGGGAGCAGAGGCAAGTCTGCAGGGAGGCAGGGTTGGGGGGTAAAAATAACTTGGTCAGGGTGAGGAGGATAAAAGCAGCACAATCATAGGGCGGTGAAGAGTAACTGGGCTTTCCCAGCCCACAAGCTGTGCTGGGAATGTATGCAAGCATTCGTTAGGTCAGGTTAACACATTTTAGGTTGGGTTAATCCATATTGATCTAGTTAGTTCTTATCTAGCAAAAACCAATGTTAGATCAGGCGTGCCAATTTTAGGGTGACCTGACCCTGTGTATGCTTGCACACCCAGCCATTTTGATCACCCTGAGCTTGGTTGATTTCTTCTGGTTGACTGCAGGCCATTTTTCCAGTCTATTCATGTCAGTCACCCACACCAAAATTTCAGGCTTGTCTTGACTAGAAAGCAAGTGCGTGATTAAAATGAATGAGCTAGTACCAGCTTAGACAGGTCAAAGTTTTACATCAGCACATGCTAAGCTAATCACCTTGAGGGCTATGAGGCACATTGACCCGCATATCCATTACCCAGCTGTTAAAACCTTTAGCTTCTTGCCACCCACTCAGTGATGAATTTCTGTATAAGACTATGCATTATATTGAAAAAAATTGTGCAGCACTAGGAAAAGACAATATAATAATGTGAATATATACAAAAACAAAGCATATTGCCATGCACACGGCTGGGTACAGAAGGACGGTGAAGGAGTGAGAGTTTGTGGACAGTTCCGCATAATTCATATCTAATGCTCTACACAGGGTCTTAGACCTTGTCCATAACTTGCACCCTGCAGCTATGCAAAAGAGGGTAGTGTCAATCATTGTTTACTGGAAGTCTAAAAACAGGAAGATATTCATCTATCAGGTTCTGGTTCGTATGCATGTCTGTCTCATTTGTCTTAACCCCATGTTTTCCCATTCTCTTTTAGGTGTTCTGTTTTGTCAAATGGGTTATTCATCCTTTTGGAGCATTTAATTTACTCTTTGCCAACCTAAGTCAAAACACAGCCTATGTTCCCCTTGACTGACCTTTGATATTAGGAGATATATTTCAAAATGTATTACAAGTTTGGAGTCAATCTCCAGCTCACATTCTGCATGACATCATTCGCATCCAAATTAGCAGAATTCATGGTCATGGTTACCTAATCAGGAAATACATAAGGTGTTTTCAGAGCTGCCGTTATCCAGTGTGCGTGCACATGCATGTGTGTCCCATTGTAAGTGCCAACTTTTCCAATCACTAATGAGAAAGAGTCTTGTTTATATTGCCACACAAATTCTGTGTTTTAATGTGTACTCCCTAGGGGAGTGACCTGGGAAAAAAAAGAAGACTATGATGAAACTTCTGATCTAATGCCAAAAATATGCATTTCTTTCTTTCCATTTCCTTTCAGGAAACAAAAAGAATCTTTTAAACTACATATTTAAACATAAAAGAACCAAAGGAGTTTAAAATAAATGATGCAGTGAAAAATATGGAGAAGATGCATGCTAGATTGGTCAGAGAGAGACCTTTTTTTTTTTTTAAAAGCTGCATTCCAACATTTTTAAGCATAATGAAATGCAAATCACAGCATCTTTGAAGTAATCATTTTATATTTTCCCTGATTTTAGCCTGTTTCTTAGCCTTATTATTATTATGCTTATCCTTATTATCATTATTATTATCCTTATTATTATCATTATCATTAATAGCAATTCTTTCTTTTTATACTCTATCACCTTTCATCTGAGGATCACCAACTGCTTTTCTGATCTCCAATTATCCACTCTGTGTGAAGGGGTGGGGATAGGTACATAAGGAATTATCCACACCCACTGATGGGCAACCTGATGCAGAAAAAGGATGTCATTTGCCAAAGTCAGAGACGGAGCCCAGTTAGCCCAACTCATGCTGCTCCTATTGTTCACAATGCTCCTTTCTTCCTGAGTGCATTTAGTGTTGTTAAAACCATACCAGAAAATCCAAGGCAGCACCTTGAAGAAAATGAACAGCAAAGCTAATCAGTTCCCACACCACACAACAGAGTTCTGCAAAGTTAGTCAATTTTTTTTTTCCAGAAATACTAAATAGAACACCACCGCGGCGAAGGATGAAACCTAACAATTCTTGACAGGTTCTACTAGTACCACCAGACTTGTGTTATAATCACTTCGCTCTCAAGGGTTTGTGAGAATATCTTTAGCAACTATTATTTACCTCGTTCTCTTGAATTAGGGTTGTCCCCACTGGGGGAATCAGGTTAAGAATTATTGCTGTCTCTGACTTTGGAGACATACCTTGCGGTATGGGCAGTGCAATGAAAAAAAGTAAGTCTAAAACAGAAGGAGTATGTGCCCATCTCCCAGGTTCCGCAGCAATTAGTAAAGAAAGGAGCCAAGGTGGAGGCAGGAAAAACAGGAACAATATGTTAAAAAAACAAAAACAAACCCACAACTTAGATGCTTTCCTATTAAAAGATACCTGGTATGCTTCCCCAGGAAGCCATTTGCATGGGAATCCTTAGTGTAAGCCCTTTCCTTCTGTGAAGCCATGGGCAACCAGAGAGATGAGGCAGGACTGTATCTGCTGGATTCAGCATAAGACCCGTACAGTCCCTCAAAGCGTCTTCAGGTGTACTGAAATTCAGGGTAGCAGAACCATTCTTGGGTTAACTCACAGCTAGATTCATAAAAATAGTGTAGAGGTGACCAGCTCAAGGCTTTTAAATTCTCAAAAAAATGTGGCAGTGCTCGTCAGTACATATTGTGATCTTTTCCTTAATATCAAATCAGTTACCCAGGAGCATATTTCAGGTACTCATGAAAAAAGCTTTATTGATTTGTGAAGGGACCCTAACACAGCTGCCCAGACAAATGTTTCTTTGCACTTAAATTGATTGGAATTGACCTGCTGATTGCCACAGCAATCTCAAGGGCTCAAAAGTCACCCTAAAATAACCCAGGAATTTTAGAAGCATCACAGAATGACTTGATAGTGTTTAAAGTTTCTGTAACCTTTCCCTTTTTTATTTTCCTCCCCTTGAAATTTCAATTTAATGCATACATATATATTTATGAACTATTAAATTACCAACACCCCTAAGAGAGTAGATATACAGCGTCTCTTACTCCCTCTTAGCTCTACATTATATATGCAGATGCTACAAGGCTAGGCATATATATATACACATACATATATACATATATATACACACACACACACATATATGCCGCATGCAACTGGAAATCACCTTACATAAGCTCTTGTAGAAAATATGTACCACCAGCAAGTTATAGAGGTTTTTTTTCTGGTTCCTAGTATCTGTACCCAAGGCTGACTGGGGAATTCAACAGCTACAAAGACTAGGCTTAACAGAAAAAGAGCAAGTGAGTCTATCAGTCCAAATTAGATCAAGGTTACAATCATTCTACCATAAGGGTGTTTTTTCCTACAGAAAGCACAACAGCAGTCAGACAGAAAAAGAGCATACTTTTAAATGTGGAAAGGAATATTTCCCAAAACAAACTGCCTGTAGAGAAAATATGACTACCCAATATATTTCTAACTAAAATTCTACTGAGCCTTCTGAGTTTCTTCCAGTTTCTACAAGCTCAGTCTGTTTTAGCTCCCCAAATGAGGCTTTTTATCATTTCAAGCACCAGCCAAATATCCCACAGGTGAAACAGATTCTTAACTTATCAGTTTACTCTACTCCAATTAGGTTCAAACAGGATCCCTTATAAAACTGGGCACAGAGGATGTTTTTCCCTTTCCCCTTTTATAGATACAGTTTACAGGTATCCATTCAGCCTTGTATGCCAGGAGGAAGTAAAGTGCTCCCCAAATCCCTTTCTGATTTTATGCAGAAAATAACCAAATTATGTAGGTTATACATTTAGAATGGGATTTGCCTTTAGAATAAAGGAATCATGACTGGGTCTTCCACTACATAGCTTGTTCCTGCCATAGTATTCAGAAGAATGGTGCATTAGAACAAAAACCTATTCAGGGTGCAAGCCAGAAAGTATAAACCAAACCTAGTTGTTCACTGGGTGCTGCTGAATGAAAAAAAATTATATTTTATTTTATAAACCTCCCTGCTTTCCACACATGAGAGCATATGCATTCCTGTGGACTTGTACTTCAGTCTCCATATTCAAAAGGCAACAGCAGAGATTACTGTGGATTAGATTTAGGGTAATCACCATAAATTTATCTCACTTGGGATGCAGCATGGACAACTGACCCTACATTTCTTGTTTTATTTAATTCCCTGTCTTTTGGGGTTCTGAACTGTAATTTCTTACATATGTTTTATTATGCAGTATTTTATTCTTTCTTTATGTTATCACAGTTCTTTTACTCAAAGCAACTAGGTTCAGGTCACAAAGAAAAGATGTTCCTCAAATGTAGTACAACAGCTGTATAAATGGTTTCCTGCCTTCTCTTTGTACCTAATATGACACCACCCATTCTCCCACACAGGCTGTGGTACAGAGGTACAGAAATGTAATAGAACTTTATTACAAAGTCTGGGCTAAAAATCACCTTTGGCCATGATTTTAGTACACAAAAGGATGGATTTACCCATTGGCTAATCAAGTTAAGAGATGACAATGACATTTCACAACCTTGTGGATTGTGAAATGTTATACCATCTTAATAAGACTGTTTTTGTAACATCTGAACTTTAATTTATCATTAAAGAAACATCAAAGGAATTTTTATTTAAGGTGCTCTAGATCTAAGTTTCTGGACACTGGACTATTTTTAATATATATTTGCACAATTACATACCTAATTGGGTTGATTACTTGCCTGTGTACATTATGTCAATGAATAGCTGGGCATTTAACCAGCTGTATGTATCTGCATGTATTTTACATGTCAGTTTGAAAAGAAATCAGTACCTGTACTACAATTTGTATTATTTCTATAAAAAAAAGAAGTCATTAACTGACAATACACATACAACCAACCTATTAGGAAAAAAATCTCTCTTCTTTTTCCATGCCACAAAGATTCAGCAATTGTCCTGTGTGTGTATCAGAGAAAAAGAGAAAGGAGAGGATGTGTGTGTGTGTCTTGGTACCCATACACAATTCCCGTTAAGGATAAAGACATACATGTATATGTGGAGGATCAGGAACACTGGGGTCTTGATGATTTTATCTTTTTAATTCTAAAATGCCCAGCTAAAATAGAGTATAGAGCTTCTGCTATCATCATGGTGAGGTGGTGTGTTTTTTAAATGTTCCTGTGTGTGGACAGGAGAAAGTTTATGCTCTAAAATGAGAGCAGCTAATTGTTCCCAATAAACCCTAAATGTCCCAAAACACATCTGGTTTCAGTTTTGCAACCAACTCAGAAATGAGTTTTAATTTGTCAAACATTTGGAAACCTATAAAGCAAACCTGGGGCCAATTTCTGATAAAAGTAGGACAGTTGATGGTATTATGCTGAGCACCATGCAACATCTCTGTTTCATTAGTTTTGCCAAACTTATTGGTATGTGTTTCACTTGGATTTTTTTTTTTTGGCTTTGTTCAATGCAAAACAAAACAAAATTTGGGGATTAAGAATTTGTATGGCACTTAACCACTAAAAACTATCACAGCAACTATTTCATTATGCATACTTCTCACCCTCCCCCCCCAAATCATTGTAATAATGATTAAAATATTAGAGAGATTGAGCCACAAAACTAGGAATGAATTTCCCAAATCCCAAAACTTTGGGTGTCCAGATGGAGAGTTTTGATTGAGAACATTTCACAGGCAGGAGTTGTACTGCCAATTCAGATTTAAATCCTACTTCACACTACCTTCTCAGGAATGCAATGTGGTTACACCACTGACATATTCAAGTTGTGTGCTGGTCTTACTCCAGTGACTCTTGTATATGTTATTTCCTTAAATATGTAGCAGAAAGCCAACGAGAGGATGGAAAAGGTTCTAGGTCTAAAATATTTACCGAGTCAGAAGCAGAGGCAGGGGGTAGTTTTAAATCTAATGCAATTTTCTTTTTTCTAATAGAATTTCTTGTTCAATGTTAAAAGAAAGTGCCTCTGCCTAATTTTTTACTATTGCCACACAACAATGTTAGAGGCAAGCTCCTATCTGACAGTAGGAAAAGCAGAAAGGCCGTAGTTTAGAGATTAACTGTTTCAGAGAGGCATGTTTTCATAGGTGAAAGCCTACTTCGTGAGATGCTGATGAAGTAAGCTGTCTCCTACAAAAACATATGCCAGTTAGTCTTTAAGGTGCCACCCTCCCCTTTCTTTTGCTGTGTCTTCAAACTAGCAGGGCTAACTAAATCACATCCCTCTTTTTGACAATGGGAACACGATCTGAGGGGAAAGATGCAGCAGCCAGAGTCAAAGAAGGAAGGGGAGGGAGCAAGAGGAAATGAGGTTTATCACTAAGCAGTGCACTTCCAGCTATGCAATTCACTTGCTGGTGTGAGATAAATATAATAAGAGCATTAAGCCCCCACCAGAGTCAGAATCCAAAACTACACCACAAGGTTTTGCTTCATTAAGTGATTAATAAAATCCATGAATATTCTGTTAAAAGATGCCCAATATTGAAATTAAAAATATTCACAATAAATTACATGACCAGATCTGGCTGAAGCACAAAACCAAAGGAACCACTGGGGCCTTGCAACATTTTTTGATGAACAACAGCAAAAAAAATGTCTAGTATATGAGATGACTAAAGGAATGAGCCTTTGGTTTGTCCCTTTGCTTTCATATCTGAAATGTCCTTGGGTAATCCATTTTGTGATGTGTCACACGTGTGAAATTCACACACGTCACTTCCCAGATGTCAGTCATCCCTAAGAAGAGGAAGGTCTATTTGTTCATAAGAAAAAGCATAAATTAACTGCAACTGAAGACATGGCAATAATAATTTATGAATTAGTTAACTATTTCTACCATGCTACCAAGTTGCAGTTCGGCAGTTTTACTGTTTTGTTTACTTACTTTGTATCTTTAGACCGTTTTGCTGGCATTAATTGAAGGTGTCTCTTCTTTTAATTTCAAAACACTGCTAGAGGGTAAATAGACTAAAAGAACTGGCTATGGTTAATTTTGATGTCAAAACAAAACATAATTCAACCATTAGTTTGCCCAGTTAGGAATCTGCATTTTTTGATCACAGCCTACCTGCAATACATATATAGTACACACTATGCTAGCATACACATTTCAATTGTCTGGTGCTTATTCTTATAGATTTATACTGAACAAGGGATCAGCCAAATTTTATGGGTATTCAGCAGTTACTCTTTAGACTGAGCGTAGGGTGATTGTTACTAGAAGATCTCTTGAAGTCTTTGCTGAACAATTCTAATTAGCATTTCTTTGAAAATATTTTTATTTGACACGTTACAGTAGCTCCCAGAATCTCAAGCCAGAATACCAACATACAAAGGCCATGCCTTAGATAGCTGACAGATGACATGCATTCAGGAAATCAGTTCAGAGAGGTCTTTCTTTCTGTAAAGGAAAGTGTGGGATGTTGAGGAAGGTAGATGAAGCTAAAAGAGCGGGGAATGCAGGGTGAAGGAAAATCTGGAAACACACTAAAGCAAGCAAGTTGGCAAAAGTGGAGACTTCACATCTCTACTTTATGAGAAGAGCCAATTAAAACGTATGCCTCTTTGAACCAGTTCATCTCTAAGGTGTCACCCCTCCATGCATGCTAAAGATGAAGACACAAAACTTAAATCTAATGCAGTTCTTTCAAAGAGATATATGATGTGTGAGGACCACAAGCAAGGAAGATGAGCTGGGGGGGTTAATGTAAGGATTATGGTGGCCAAGGTTATGTAGGTTACACTAATCAAGAGGAGACAGTGAGGACCTAGAGGACTGTTTTGACTTTTTTTCAGATGTGAAGATCTGAAGAAGAATGCCTTGCATTAGAAAGCTTGTCTAATTTAATTCCAGCTATGCAGTTGGCCCAATCAAAATACCACCTAAGAAATCATTACCTCTCTGGGCCTTGTTACACATTAATTTTAGGTTGCTCTTGGAGATCTTAACCCCTGGATTGTCCACACATTAACACTTGAAACTAGTTTTAAGCACACTTTGGGCAGCTTAAAGTTACACCACTCCAGAGCAGGTTTATCTCTGATATATGTTATCTAGCTTGTGGTTAATATGTGGTCACTTCCCACAGATGAGTCACCCAAGTTGCAGTCCTCCAGCATCCCAGGATGCCATGTCCCTTCTCTACCCTCCTGTTCTGTGTGGACAAACTTTCCACCCCCTGAAATATACTGCTCAGGGGGAAGTGCTGGTGTCAAGCCAACTACTGCTCCCATTCCCAGGGTTGTGACCTTCCCATACCCAGGGGTGCAACCCTGTGGAAGCAGCCTGCAGAGCATATGCCAGCTAGCCAGGTCACTGGGCATGGATAGGTCTGTGAGTGGAGCCTACAGGGAGTGGGGCAGTTACATGTTCCCTCCATGTTCCTGCCCCTGCAGCTTATCTCTTACACACCCCCACCTAGAGCTGGGATAGAAACCTGTCCTGGCTCACCAGCCCTGTAGTGGCAACTCACAGCTATAGCTCCTAGTTTAGTCCCTGCTTGCCAGCCCTCTAGTGGCAAGTCACAGCTGTGCAAGTGGGGGGTGGTTAAAGACGTTTTTTAGCTTTAAGGTGCGACTGCTCCAAACTCAAGCTAGCACTAATTTCCATCAACATTTGAGTAGATCAGAGTGCAATGTGTAACAAGGCTCTCACATAATTAATGTACCATTACGGCTAAAATATCTAACACTACCATTATGCATATGAAGGCAGTTGGGAGAGGTACTGTCCAAATCATTGCTCTGTGTCCCAAAATGTGTTTTATGAGCTCATATGTGTTAATCTGTCAGAGGGGACCATAGAATTTCAACACCTTTCCTAACAGGGTGGAAAACAAGGGATTAAAAACTGACTAAGAAGAATGGAGTTATCTACCCAAACAATAGAACAACCATCATGGGGCATTCTTCCAGGTGGCCCCCACTGTCTGACGAAAAACCATAGGGGACCTGTAACAAAGACACCACTGAACCAAATGGTAATTGGGACCAGATTCACACAGGGGGGAGTAGGAGTTCTAAAAAAATCAAGTCTCTGGGAGTTAATCTGAAACCAGACTAGGTCCCAAGGCTCCTGAAAGAATGCAAGTGGGTTCTGTTCTGTTCTTGTACATTATGCAGAAAGCCAGTCTAACTTGGTCTGCAGTGAAGTGAATGATTAGTTGAGACTATCTGTGGATATGTTGGTTTTTTTTCAAATTTTTTGTCCTCTAGTGCTTTGTTCAAGGTTCCAGACAAAGGCTTTATTTTCAAGAAGGCAGTTAGTCACTACCCTTGGTCACAGGTTTCCAGAGGAGGAAAATTTTGTTCAATATCATCATCAATGACCTGAAAGATGGCATAGAGTATACCCTCAGCAAGTTTGCAGATGGCACCAAACTGGGGGGAACAGTAGACATGCTGGAGGGCAGGGCTAGGATTCAGAGAGACCTAGACAAATTGAAGGATTGGACCAAAAGAAATCTCATGAGTTTCAATAAGGACAAGTGCAAAGTCCTGCACTTAGGATGGAACAATCCCACGCACTGGTTTGGCCTAGGAGCTGACTGGCTGGGCAGCAGCTCTGCAGAAAAGGACCTGGGGCTTACAGTGGACAATAAGATGAATATGAACCAACAGTGTGCCTTTGTTGCCAAGAAGGCTAATGAGCTAATGGGATGCATTGGTAGGTGTGTTGCCAGCAGGTCAAGATAAGTGATTATTGCCCTGTATTCAGCACTGGTGAGGCCTCGTTTGGAGTACTGCGTTCAGTTTTGGGCCTCCCACTACAAAAAGGATGTGGACAAATTGGAGAGTCCAGTGGAGGGCAATGAAAATGGTGAGGGGGCTTGGGCACATGACTTCTGAGGAGAGGCTGAGAGAACGGGGCTTATTTAGTCTAGAGAAGAGAAGACTGAGAGGGGATTTAATAACAGCCTTTAACTACCTGAAGGGCGGTTCCAAACAGGATGGAGCTGGACTGTTCTCAGTGGTGACAGATGACAAAACAAGGAGCAATGGTCTCAAGTTGCAGCAAGGGAAGTTTAGGTTAGATGTTAAGAAGAACTTTCTCACTAGAAGGGTAGTCAAACACCAGAACTGGCTACCCAGAGAGGTGGTGGACTCTCCATCCTTGGAGGTTTTTAAGACCCGGCTAGACAAAGCTTTGGCTAGGATGATCTAGTTGGGGATGGTCCTGTTTTGAGCAGGGGGTTGGACTAGATGATCTCCTGGGGTCCCTTCCAACCCTAATTTTCTATTATTCTATGAAATACAGATGCCCATAATTCACTTGGACCTTCAGAGTGATTTGTGGTTGACATACACAAAGGATAGTGTAGGCAGGTTCTAGTCTAAGAGTGAAAAAATATGTTATTCCCCCATAAGATATGGAAGCCCAAGTGCATTCAGAGGGGTGAGAGAGAGCACAGGAGTGCAAGTATTCATGAGTCTTGCAAGACTGCACCAAGAAAAGATGAACTTAGAAAAATAACAAAGCAGGAGAATTTAATAAAACCAGGGAGTGCAGGCCAGAGCAGAGGGGGAAAAAACCTAAAAATGAGTTCCAGTATATGAACAGAAGTGATGGGGAGACAGACATGTTGTGATGAGGGGAACAGAAAAGTCTTGAAAGGAAGAATGGAAACGGATTCATCAATGCTCAATTTAATTTATATATCTACCGTGTGTGCGTGTGTGTGTGTGTGTGTGCGCGCGCGCGCGTGTGTGCATATAGCATAAACTTTTGTGCACTGAAGCTCACTTCATCAGCTGTTACCCTGCCTTCTACTTGACTTCAGACTACCACAGCTAACTACATCTCTGCCCATGAAACTCCATAAACCAGAGAGAAACTAAAAAGAAAGGAAGAGGAAGCGCCTGAAGATGAACAAATCCTAATCCTACGGGAAGGACGATGACCCAGAGAAAGAGACAAGCAAGAGGCTATCAGAGAGGTAGAAGGATCCCATGGAAGAAGGGGACACAAACCCTGAGGCAGGACAAGATTTCACAAAGCGGTATATGCCAACAGATGCTCATTAAAAATCTCAGTAAGGGGGATCTGTTTTTGTTTTCCTTCCATATATGTGCCCTAAATGCTAGATAACAGCATGGCCTAGAGCACATCCTCTCATTTAATCCCTGACATGTTCTCACGCAGCAGCTATATTTTTGACCAAACTAGACCCAACTGTTGCTTATTTGCTTTTCAGTTGAACTATTGCATCCTTTTCAGGTCCTGGATGAGTACTTAAAGAACCACTGCCACTCTTTGGCAAGCTTTGTAATGGGAAATGCTTTAAAAGAAGCATATACATTTCTTCTACATTTACTTTATTTTTAATGCTGATTACCAAGATGTACATTAATTACAGAGGTGGACCCATCATAGAATAATTCATGTTAGTCAAGGAGTACTCTCAACGACCCAATCAAACCTTGGTGGGGGGGGGGGGTCCTTTAAAATGGATATAGGATCTGTCGCATTTGATTTAACAGAACAAAGGTCTAACCCCAGCCATCCCCCCACACCCAGCCCCCCCCCACACACAGTATTATTCTTTTTTAGCGATTATAACATTTCAAAAAGCTTGCAACTTTAGTTCACCATAGACAAGCATCCCCAAATGTGGTTGATTATCCATCTCTCTCTCACTGGGGGCAATCACTGTGCATGTTGTGAACATCCCTCTATGAGTAAAGCAGGTGGGGAGGGACTCACCTTAGCAGAGGAGAAGTGGAGTTTTGGGGAGAATGCTGCTCACCCAAGCTAGCCCATAAATTATGGACTAAGTATAGACATTGGATTTATGGCACATTATAAACTGCCTGCCATCTGATAACCCCAGGTAACCTGTCTGCATTTTACCAATTACATTCTTCTATCACCAGTTCAACATTTCCCCTTCCCCCCACCACTTGTCTCACACCTATTGTCTTCCACCCCTCTGATCCTTACTGCTGCACATTTGCATTTTCACAGGCTTGCATTTTGCATTTTGGCTTCTTTTATACCCAGGAGAGCACACAATTCATCAGCACACTCTCTATATGCCCGAAGAAGGGTGCCTGTGCCTAAAAGCTTGCAAAGGACAACTTTTCCAACTATTTAGTTGGTCTAATAAAGGATATCACATCTACCCAAAGAACCGTGCCTGCCTTTCTCCTACAGTAATACACATAAAGTTCATATGTATATTTTCTCTTGGTACTGGGAGTAAAATGATAGAGCAGTTAATAGTGCCCTGTTCTAAAAGAAATATTTCTAGTAGGGCATGAGCTGAAATATATCCCTGGAGTCCAGGAGCCTTCACTTGTTTTGAAGGAAGGCTCCTTATAGGTTTTGTTATGAGTTTTGGACTGGACAGGCCCAAGTAAGGAACAATATGGAGATATGTTATGTAGCAGGAATCTGGAGAAGCATTGAGCTTTTGAGATTGTAGACCTCGGTTTTCAGCACACAGGGGACCTCCAGACTTTCATGAGTAAAATACCTCGAGGACCTGACATGCCAATGTGTACTTCCCAAGAGCAACTCCATCTCTGGAAAGCCATAATAGAGCCCCTTAGTTATTTCACTTATTATTTATATAAGTGTGCTGAGAGTCCTCATTACTTCTTTAAATGCAAAATATTATGAAGGTAAATATGTGTGACACTTGTGCGAATGTCATATTTGGAATTCTTGCTTACTCTGCTCTTGGCATTTTACAAAACATGCTGGATGCTAAGATTCCCAGCACATTTATATTTCTCCCACATCTCAATACATTCCCTTTCCACCTCACAGCTACACTTCAACATATGCTTTCTTGGGTCCATCATACTTCCTGCTCACCTGTTTAAAGCCTTAAAAACTGCTATTTAAAATAATGGCCTAAATGTCTTACAGATGTTCAAGTGCAAGCTGAGATGATTGCATTATGGAGTAAGACATTAGACCCATCATTGTGACCTTTGCAATCATGTTTTATTTTTGTCACTTGCTCACACAGTGCACATCTGGCAATGCATTTCTCTCAGTTCTACTTAAGATGTAAATTATTCTTTTAATTAAGTAAAATAGTTTATCTAACCTAGTAACCAGTAACTTGCTATATGAGGGGGGATCCAACTGTTTCCCTGCATTTGTTATTTTGGTAATAAGCAATTCAATGTTGATTATAAAGCATTCAAAGGGACATTCTCCCATACTATATAGTGCTAACCTTAAGTTTGATCTAAAGCCTATACCAGCCAGCCATTTGCAATTTGACCTCCTAAACTCGACCCCTGGAACCAGTCAGCCTCACCTCTAGAAGCTCTTCTGAAATTCTGGGAATTATATCTGCACGAAATCACCCTGCACCTGCCACTTTCTGTAGTGTGTTGGGAACTCCCCACTGTGTTGGAGGCCTCAAACACTGGAATTCTATCAGCAATCCCACAATTCCATGTGCTTATCATCCAATCTTTCTACATCCCTTGCCTTTTCTCTTTTGCATGGAAGTAGAGACTAAACTGGAAGAAAAGACAAGTAATCCTCAGACTGATTTCTAGAAAGGTTCCATTTTAGACAGAGAAAGGGGTGGCTCGCATAACTCTGCTTGGTTGAAAGCTACCTCAAAGTGGATCCTAAATATCTGTGTAGATCTATGTAAGAGGTCAGAGAGTCGAACACAACCTTATTTATGTATTTGTTTTAATTACAGTGTGCTGAAACATAAAAAAATAAAGAGGATAAATTTAAACAGGAAGTTACTGTTAGTTAAAAGTAATTAAGAGTCCATTCTCCTTTCAGATACATAGGGAAGTCAGTTCACAGACTCAGTGAAAGCCAAACTCAAAGGTATAAAACAAGCTGGCCTGCAGTCAGCAAAGCATTTAAATGTGTGTGTAAGTCCATTCTAATTGTGAGACATACTTAAGCATATACTAAAATGTATTATATTTAAGTCTCATTAAAGTCAATGAGACTTTTGCATATGCCTACAAGTAAATGCATGGTTCAGTGCTTTGCTGAATGGTGAGGGACTCCTGAATCTGGACTCAACTAAGAGCAAGTATTATTATTCTAGCACAATCTGGATCTTGTTATCTATGAGGTTACTAAATGTAGTTTTAGTTGTGTGGTAGTTTTAGAGCTGCCGGAATCCCAAGTATAACTGGTCGTATAAGAAAATTGGCATTTTTTGTTTAGTATGCCCCCCAGTAAGTTGTCACTGGTAGCTTTCCTGGCTTGTTAAGGACGTTTTGAGTCTTTCTGTTACTCTTTCAGTCAAGTTCCTTCAGTATCTCTATCATCCACCCTTAACCTACTGCAGTTGTCAGTGTTTATTATCTTGAAATACACTCTGGATCCTGTTTCAAATAGTCATTATGTTGAAAGGGCAGTTGTTCCCTTTCTAATGGTTGTGTACTCACTTAAAGAATTTCTCACCTCAAGTGGCAATTGTTTTTGACAAATTTAGCATATCTGAACAAGTGTTAACTGAAAGAAATTTTCCTAGCTCTGTGTCTGTTTGTGTGTGTGTGTTTAGGACAAATAAGTGGCACTTACTAGGGATTGCAACAGTTTCTTTCTATTTTCTGTTCTGCTCTTGATAAAGCTGAGACCTCCTTTGAAAGTATATGGCTGGTTTGCTTAAATCTTTTAGCCACAGCAGGTCACCAGCTAGTGGACCTAAAAAATAAAATTATCCCAAAAACTGTTTTTCTTTCCTTTCCCTCCCACACTACAAGTCATTTAATTTCTCATGCAAAAGACTTGTAATGTGTAAAAGGATAACTTAATAATATTTGAAAATTGGACTTAATGTTTTGTACCAGTATAAGACATCATTTTTGCTCTAACAGTTCTTAAGCTATTGACTTCTAAAATTGTGATGGACAGACAATGGTGAAACAGCAGGATACAAAAAGCTCAAAATAATGAAAAGCCCTGAATAAAAAAAGATTTTCCCATTTTATGACAACTGGGACAAAAGAATATTTCCTTCCCCTTTGCTCTAGCCATTTGTACCTAGTTAAATGTCAAGTCCCTTTCAAGTCTTTCTGACCTGAATCTCCCCACTACCTATGGGTGGGCTGTGATTGCCTGCAACCTGCAATCACACGAGGTCTCTGAGCTTTGTCTTTTAAGTCATAAGTGGCAGAATCCTCACACAGGGTATAGGGATGCATATCCACCCTAGCACCGATACTTGTTACAAGCCCTGATTACCTGAATTTCAGGAACAGGGTTATCATTGATGCCACAAGATTTGAACATATGCTTAAAGACATCATGTAGCCTCATATATCCAAAGGCAAACAATGAGTATCACAAGAACTGCCAGCAAGTCAGGTTTCACACAGCACAACAACGTTCATTTCTACCTGTGATGATTCATGAGACACTGGGGCTCAAAACTCTCTCTGGTCTTGATTCTACACTAAGGAGCATCTTACCCTAGAAACAAGTCTTGTTCATTCTAATGGACATGGAATATGGTGCTATTTAATGTACAAGGTTATCAGAACATGGGCCTCTCTCCTAGTGCTTTTTTGTGTGTTTGTCCAGGACTAAATATAAAAGACCAGTGTAATTCTTAAACTTAGTATTTAAAATTTATTATTATACAATACCCTTGTAGTGCAGTTTTCCAAGATCCTTTCATTGATCACTGTCAGGGGTATGTGCAATATGGCCTTGGCCTTCTCCTGCCCAACGTCCTACCAGAGTAAGACACCAGTATGAAGTCAATGCTGCCACCACTGATCTCCAGTGTTATGCTCTTCCTGCAATGTCTTTGTATCTTTTGATGTTGGGAGCTTATTATGTCAGCTGATGGGGCCCTGACCTGCCCCTTGGAAGACTCCTTCATGGGGCTCCACTCCCTCTTACACCCACCTTTACCACCTTCTTGTCTGGGTCATTGTGTTGTGCAATTGTGTGTGATGCTGTGAATAGTCACCTTCTTATATGTGATTGGGATGACTGTGTGTACATCTCTCTGAACTAGAGAATATAAATGCATATAAAGACATTAAACTCTGTGCCCCTGTACTGGGTTGAACTCGGGAGAGAAATCCTCCCAAAATTAATTCACTAAGGATCTGTGGCTTAACAGGTTCAGATCAACTCAGCGTTTATTCAAAGTCCCTAGCTCAATCAACCTTAATTAATTCATTAAGGGTCTGCAAGTCAATTGACTTGAATCAATTCTCAGCTCCATAGACAAACACCACTGACCCCATTGTGTGCCTGGGCATAATTACCTCCTGGGGAACATCTGAGGTCTGGAATCACATGGAAACCCCTGCAGAGAAAACCATCCCTGTCCACAAATCGATTCCTCCCAATCTTGACTTCCTCCCCCAGAGCAAGCTGGGCTTTACAATCAGGGTCTCTTTCCTCTTGGCACTTTTCCAGAAGAAAACTTCAAAACCATGCCAGTGAATTCAGCAGACTCACCCACAGTTCCAACTTTCCCTGTAACGTGAGCCCTCTGGGTATGCAGTGGGGAGTCCTATCTTTCACTGTAGGGTCTCCTTCGTCTCCCCCCCCAGAACACCGTGGATTCTCCCTGGCTGCCCCTTCTGGGGCCAGATGTACCTGGCTCCAGGCTTCCACCACCAATCCAAAAGGACCGCAGTGGGATTCTCACTGCCTCAGCTGGGCTTTCCCTTCGCACCTGAGGTAAGTATGCATTGATTTCAGTTTTAGAAGTTTCCTTCTTGCACCACATTTCACCCTTCATAGTAACCAATTATCTGTGTCAAATCTCCCAAAATAAAGTTTATATATTATTGCCTGTCCATTTTCTTTAAACAATCAGTTGTTAAAGATTGGACTCTAAAGGAATCAAGGCTGTAAATAAGTCAGGCATTTTTCTAGCTTCTTAGAACTTAGGTAGACTTCTTTGGACTTGCTTGTAAATTTGGCCCACAATGTTGTTAAACTGTAAATGAGATTATCCAATATGTCACAAGTGGCTGATCAATAAGAAAAACTTCTGAGGCGTCTGCAACACACGTGTCCATAGTTATCTCCTCACTTCCACTCTTTCCCTGTTTACATGTTTATTTACCAGTTACATATCATCTAAAGCCTGGATTGTGAGCTCCCAGGGACAGGGACTGTTTGTGTTATTTATGTGTGTAGTACCTAGCAATTGGTACCCGACTCAATAGATACAATGAACTATCATCATAACTCCCCTTTGAGAACAATATATATCTATAAAACTAAGAGAAAACACTATCTCCATTTTCCAGGACTTTCTTGGCTCTTAGGAGGCCTGAAAAGAGACTGCTCCATTAGATAGTATCCCTCTACGGCAAAGTCTTTCCCTTGTAATAACTATCTTGTTAATAGATCTTTTCCTTTGTATACTTTTCCCCAGAGTATTCACCTAGGAAGATTTCCCTTTGTTTTTCCCCTCATGGATATGAAAAGCTTCTCTCTCTGAAAGCAAAAATATCCTTCAACCAAAGTGTTGCTAAAAATGGGTTCTGACATTATTTTCCACTGACATATAGCTGAAGAAGGCTCTGCATTTGGGTATTTTGTATAAATACAAAATGATAGTTCCCAGAAAGATCCCACTCAAAAACAGGCTTCAGCTTTTTTTTTCTTCCCAAGTTTCATATAGCTGTAATAAAGCAATCATTCAGACTAAGAGATGACGACACGACACCTGTGAAAATATAAGTGCATAATTGGCACGATATCATCTCAAATCTGCTGCAGCTAAAATAAAATTAAGGAAATTACAGTGTTTTTCTTCAAATTATTCACACTGCAAATTACCCATAGGCCAATCCTGAAAAAGCTGGTATTAAGTAAGTAAGAACAGCACACCTCAGACAGCTGACGGGTTGAAAAAAAAAATTTCAGTAGTGCATTGTTTTTTATACAACACTGTGTTGCCAATTCAAAAGCCGTTGAAGTTGAGATCTCCATTAAATTCCATTAGTTTTGGATTAAGCGCCAAATGCTCAATCTGTGCTGTCATGTTCCATTTTAGATACTTCTTCAACAGACCTGCAAATGGCTATAGCAAGCTTCAGTCCTGGAGCAACAACAAAAAGCCTGTCTAGCAGAGCTGTCTTGACTCCAAGAGTTTGTTTGACATTCATTCCACTATTGGACAAAAGCTACTTAAACCAAGCTCCCAGTTCCCTTCAGGCCTACCTGACTGAATTTGGACTTTCTAACATTCTTAAATGAAACTGAAGGAATTCAGGGCCAAATTTTCAAAGTTTGATGCTTAAGTTATGCACTCAATATTTGGATGTACACTCAAAGAACACCTAATCCCTCTCATTCGTAGGAGCAAGGGAGCACATTTGCCTTGGCAAAATGATTAGTGCATGCTTAAGAAGCCATTTTGCTCATGCTTCTGTTCTCCACTTGGTATGCACTTCTGGTTGGCATTTGTCCAACTCATTCACAAAATGGCTGTGTGTGCAAACCTAGTAGAATTACATTAAACACCAACCTTTGCTTGCACTCATGCTCTTCTTACCATCTTACTTTGGTGTTCTGGATCACTTCTGCTGCACACTTCTGTTCTCCTAGGGTTTGTGCCTTCTGCTGTGTCTCGTGCTTTTATACACCATCATTTTTCTGTGCCTGTGTATTAGAAGGCTATGGTTTAATTAAATCTTTTCTCATTCATGTGCACTTCAAAGACATCAAGGTTAGGGAGCAAAGTGGGAGCAAATCCACTATATGCCCAAACACTGAGGGGTTATCTTTACATTAAGTACAGATCTGAATATTTGAATCCACAGCTCAAGGCAATCTTGAATACATCATATTAGCACAGGTACTTTTCTCATGAATATGTAAAACAGGCTTAAATAAATACACTTCTAAAAAAATCATCAAAAATGGAGAAAAAGACATAAAGTATAGAGTGAATAAACTGGAATTTGACTTTTTTTAGATAATTAACTGTGGCCTCTTCATCATCATATACTGCTTGTCTTTTGTGTAATGCTTATGCTTCATTCCTTTCAGAGGCATTCATATACTACTTTACCAATCTGCTCTTTTCTCAGTAAATACAGAGTGTCTGTCAGACCCAGGGTTTCTTTTCCATCATGCTGCTAGAGAATTATGAAATGAAGATTAGCAAATTCTATGAGTACATCATAAATTAGATTAGTTCACAGGGAGGGATATTACTTGAGGTGATATCTGTGGGTGGAAGATATTTATCTCCATAGCAGCACAAAGTTTACAAATAAACCAAATGTATCATGATCACCTTTTCTTTTTTTTAAACTAGCTGAAGCAATCATAATGTACTTTTTGGACATCTAATAGACTGTCAGGCTTTTTAGTCTTGAAAGGGTTAAAAAGGCTAGAGGCAGTGTGAGAAAGCTCTTTTTCATGACATTTCTAACAAGCTGAACAAAATCCAGTCCTTGTTTAATGAGCACATATTTTATACAAATAAGCTCCAACGAGCTTACCCATCTCTAATTAAACTAGAAAGGAAACATTTGTCCTAATTGGACTGCATAACTGAAGAATTAATCGGAAGACTGCTTAGAATTGCAATCTTATGGCCCAATTCACAGAAAAACACTTTCATGATAGGACATGCTACATGCAATTTCAGTCATGTTTTTTTTTCCATAAGCAAGTAACTCCAAATGCAGTTTTAATGGGTTTCTTCTTTCTTTTGAAAAAGGCTGTTCACACAAAAAGTATGGGTCTTGATAGAGGTTAAGGTTGTAGTATACTTGCTGCAGTATTTTAATGTGGTTACCCAAAAATAACTCTCTGTCACTATAATTAAGGACTTGTCCAATTTTGACAGAGAAAATTGCATGCTACTTATTTACAAATATCCAAAGAACAGTTATTGTGCTCAGTTGACTCAAGTTGCAAAAAGAAAAAGAGCAACATAAGAATCCATATTCCTTCCCAGCAATGCCTGGCCTTAAGTAGGATGCTGCCAAAGGTTTAGAAGTTTTCAGTTGAACAGCCGAAACTTTTGGATGGCGTTAATTAAAATAGGACTTTCAAGCAATGACATGCCAGATGATGGACATTACTAGAGAACTTCTCTGTCTTGCAAATCCCATCTGATTAGTTTACCAACAAAAGCAAGTTTCAACAATTGCCAGCATTGCTCTGCCAACATTTGCTATAGTAGAAAGAAGTGGAATCTATTCTGCCTTAAGCCTCATCAGCAAAATTGTCAGCTAAGTTCCGATTCCAGAATCCTTATGAATGTTGGTTAACATACAAGACAGAACACAGTGCAGCTGTGAGATGCAGGCTACAGCAGGTGGCATGATGGCATTTAGAGAAATCTTGCTTTAACCTGTAAAGCAAGTACTTTCTATGGACCCTAACCCAAAAATCTTTATTGAGCCCTTACTGTGGCCAAACTTACATTAAAATCAACTGTTCTAAAATGGTACATGCTGAGATTTTCAAAGCAGTTTAAAGGATTTATATATGCTTAGTTTCTATTCAAATTCAATTACATTTGAGTGTCTAATTCCCATCGCCTACTCTGAAAAGCCCAGACATAATGATCCCAAAAGAGAATCTATAAAAATGACACCTTAGTTTCATAGTTGGTAGGGTTGGAAGGGTCCTAAGCAGATCACCAAGTCCAACCCCCTGCCATGGGCAGGAAAGAATGCTGGGGTCAAATGACCCCGGCCAGGTGATTATCCAGCCTCCCCTTGAAGGCCCCCAGGGTAGGAGCAAGCACCACTTCCCTTGGAAGTTGGTTCCAGATCCTAGCTGCCCTGACTGTGAAGTAGCGCCTCCTGATGTCTAGCCTGAATCTACTCTCAGTCAACTTATGGCCATTATTCTTTGTTACTCCCGGTAGTGCTCAGGGGAACAGGGCCTCTCCCAATGCCTGCTGGTCACCCTTGGCACGTTTATAGATGGCCATCAGATCCCCTCTCAGCCTTCTCTTGTGGAGGCTGAACAGGTTCAGGTCCTGTAGCCTCTCCTCATAGGGCCTGCCTTGCTGCCCTCTGATCATGTGAGTGGCCCTCCTTTGGACCCTCTCAATGTTGTCCACATCCCTCCTGAAGTGCGGTGCCCAGAACTGGACACAGAACTCCAACTGTGGCCTGACCAATGTCACATAGAGGGAGAGGATCACCTCCTTGGACCTGCGCGTGATGCATCTGTGGATGCATGACAAGGTGCGGTTAGCCTTCCTGACCACATCATCACATTGGCAGCCCACGTTCATCTTGGAATCAATAGTGACTCCAAGATCCTTTTCTGCCTCTGTGCTGACAAGAAGGGAGTGTCCCAGCCTGTAGGTATGCTGCTGGTTCTTCCTCCCCCAGGTGCAGTACCTTGCACTTGTCAGTATTGAAGTGTTGTTGAATTGAAGTGTGTTGTTTACTCTCCAGCACTGACAATGGGATTGACCCAATGGGGGTTTGGTCTCAGTAGGTATATCTACACATGCAATTAATGCAAAGAAATAAACTCTGGAGAATTTTGAGCCAGAGTAAACTACTTTCAGGAACAGTATCTACATGTGAGCCAAAGACAGTAGCAATTTGAGCTGGGGTGGAGCAGGCCTGGGTTAGCAGGGGGCATTAGGTGTCAGCCCTGGGTGGCATTAGTTGGCAGAGGGGCTGGATGGGACATGAGCATGCTGAAAGTGCAGAGCTGGTAGGACTCTGGACCCTAGCTGGCTGGGCTGACGGGGCACAATTTACATCTTGTCAGTGTCTGCACGTGTTTAATCACAGTAAATTACCCTGGCATAAAATAGTTGTCAGTGGGTACGACGTGTCCTGTAGCTCTTCCTGAGAGTCATTGCCCACTTCCTTGTGCTCGCCTTCAGTGACTTGATGTATAACAAATAAAGGGGAAGCTGAGTGTTGAAACAAAAAGGAAACAGAGATCCCTCAAAGAGGAGCATTCCTCTTAAACAGGACTCCACCTTCCACCTTCCTTACACCCTGCTCTCTCCACTCCTGCTGGGCTAATACTATAGGCTTTCCAGTATAACAGAATCTCTTGAGTGGTAGCTCACCCAGTCATTGACGCTTATCATCCCCTCCCCAGTGAGGTCCATTGGGATTCAATTAATCCTGATTCATGCCCCTTTTATCGGTGCACATGCACTGTAAGTCCAGCACCAATCACAGGCTCCTCACACCCTTGGTGGAGGGGGTTTCCTCCTCAATCAATTACTCCCTTACTCAGTTCTCATGGATTCCACATTCACCATTATTGGCTTTAGCAAAACTGTCAGTCTTTCTCAGAGGTGCCCTTTGGTCGGCCTGTCAACTCCACCAACTGACTTCCTCCAGAGCTGCTTCTCAGCCGCTCTCTGTGAGTAAGATAGGAAAACCCTGCTTAGGCCTGCAGCTGCCATCTATCACACCAGAATGAGCATTGCCAGGAGAAAAAGAGATGCCACAAGAACCATGCTTTATTAGCAGCTGCTCAGTTCAGATCAGACTGCCCCAGAGCTGCTCAGATATTTCTAGTCTGATGCCAAGACCAGAAGGCAAACTGGATGTACCGCAGGACACAGCAGTGATGCAGGAGTGGAGGAATGGAGGAGCAGAGACTCCTGAAGGAAGGGAGCCAGCTGCAGGCTGGAGTGAGAGCTTGGAGGGGCTCTGGTAAGCTGGGAGATGCCAGCATTGAGCCCATGGTGGAGAAAGTGGAGGGAGCCAGAGGGAAGCCTCACCAAGGACAAGCTGGATGTGAGAGAGACAGCCATGCTCATATTAAGGCCCTGTGGGCTTTTTTCCTGTTTTTTTAATGCTTTGTTGTGTTTCACTGGAGGGGAGCAGGTTAGGCTGAACTCCTGGCCTAGATCAAAGAGAGGAAGAACTGGTGACTCACTGAGGAAGAACCCACATTCAGGCAGGTTAGGATTTAGCTGGGGCAGGGCTGAGCCATCTCTGAAGCACCCAAGGCTAGGGCCTTCATGTCAGTGAAAGGCCAGCCCAGTCTGGGTTTTTCTTTCTGTTCTTCATTTAAGCTGGGAGAGTACAGGCCCTGCAAGAACAGGCGAGACTCCACCATCCTCAAGGCCCAGTGTGCTGCAGCAAGAAGGCTCCACCTATAAGCTGCCAGGTCCTAAGACACTGGGGGACTTACCTGGGTTCAAATTACATACCCTGTGTTCTTCCTTAGTTATTCTTTCCTTCAAGATGCTCTGACAGGGGGACTGTTAGGGTCCAGGTGACCATCATAACGGAGAGACAAGCTTGAGGCAACCACATTCCTGTAAGTGCAAAGCAGAGAAAGAGGTTGCCCATTGAGATCCAGGGTGTGGCAGATGCTTTAACATCTGAGTGTTGCATGGACAAGGTGTAGGGGAGGTTGGAGCCCTAGAAGACAGACCAAGCCTGGTATATCTCAGTAAAGCTGCAGTGGAATTGAACACCTCCCAATTAAAGTACCATCCAACATCAATTGTGGTGGGTGAGAATCCAATAATGCCTTGGTGCAGCTAAATCCAATGGACTCAAGCCCCCATGGCCCAGTCAGGTTGGGCACAGGGCTGCTGGGCCCCAAGGTCCTATCCTGTACTGTGCTGACACTCCTCACACTACACAGCTTACTTATATCCTGGTCTCCACACTGGAGGGTTGAGAGGCTGGCTCTTTCTGGACAGTTAGTCCTCACTGGCTCCTTCTCTAGCTGCCCTAGTCTTGTCTCAGCCAGAGCACAAGTTCATTGCTGTCCTGGGCTCGTTCTCTGTGCTTCCACATAGACCTGCACTCTCTTCTAGGAGATGATGCATTCCCCTCTTCAGGGGTAGTGTGCCTCAGCCCTCTTGCCTTTGGACCTGCTGGGCCTCTTAGGGGCCAATCACACCCCAATCCCCAGACACATAGTCACCAGAAGCTGGGGCTCACCTGCACTTCTGGGTTCAATCCCAGACAGACTTGCTGACAGCAGCAGAAGCCCAGAGTGACTTCCAGATGAGTTGAGCAGTGACCCTGATTGCACTAAGGTTTCTACTCATCACAGGGGCTGGAGGATGGCTCTCTGATACACCTGAACAGTCTTGCCAGCGGTGGTGGAAGCCTAGTGTGACTTCCAGGTAAGTTGAGCAGTGACCCTGGTCACACTCAGGGTCCCACTTTGTAACAGAGGCCAGGGAACAGCTCCCTGTTATAACAATACTACCGTACTGAGACATTAATCAGTTTACTGTGGCCTAATATCATCACACATGTAGGTGGTGATCCTTTACTCTGCAGCTAATTAGTCTACTCAGCAATTAAGCACATGTGTAGATGCAGCCAGCGAGGAACAGATAGAATCCGACCAGGACTTCAGGATTTGACCTTATATAAAATATCATTAAAAACAAAAAACAAACAAACAAACAAAAACAACACACAACACCCCTACAAAACATCAAGGCATCATTTTTTTAGATCTATTCTCCTGATCATTCTGTGGCATAGGAGAGTCCTATTCTTCCACAGAATACATAGTAATATGCATCCTATTAACTGATCAACTTCAGAATCTATTTGATCTTTCAGCACATAGGAAGTTTATTTGTTAGGCCTGTTTCTTCATCCTGTATCAGGTTTTCATTTAGTAGGCCTTCAGTGTCTCTTTTTTCTTTTTTAGAATTTTTTATTGTTTGTATCATATCTGTTTTCATTTACATTTTAGGGTATTTGTGAGGCAAATTATATCCAGTAAATAGAAATACCAGACTGAACATGAGAGCAAACACAATTAAGCATTATGAAAATATTCTGAATGGTCACAGCCACCATTTCAAATCTCTGTGGGTTAAATGCAGCTTCCCTAGAAGCTAATGCAGCTGTTCCTTTTATTATGAGGTGATTTTTGTACCATTAGTTTGGTCCATGTGGCGAAGTGGGAGTCCCTGGCTAGCCACAGAGCTAGCTTTCCACCAGCCTCTGGGCACGCCACCCACCTGTCTCACCCACCACACCTTGTTGGTAATTAATTAAGTTGTTAGTTAAGACAGGAGGCTGCCCATTGTACACCCTGATATTGGGGGGGCTATCCACAGCTCCATTCCACCCCTACACCGCGGCCCAAGTCTCACAGATGGCATCTCAGGCAGTTAGCTCAACCATTGCCTTCGCCCATTAGCTGTGGCCCCCAACCCTGGGGACCTTCGGCTTCCATAAGCCCTGGCCCCATCTCTTAGCTCTTCGTGGGCATTCCTCACAGTGGGCCCCTGGCCCTTTTGACCCTTTGGTCCTGGCCCCAGCATTGACCGGGCGAGTACCTCAGTGGGGTTTCCCCTTTCTCCCTGCCATAGGGATCAGGGTCCTGCATTCCCAGCTCAGGTGCTCCTGGAAGTGTGCCTGACCCTGTGCGGGTCACTCCCCCAGCAGGCTCAGGTGCCTCCAGAAGCTTACCTGGCCTACCCAGCTCTGATAGCAATGGTATATGGCCCACCCAAAGCTAAGGGCTGGGGTTAAGGCACCCCTACTCACCTTTCACCAGGGTGATCACTGGCCTGGCATTTCCTGGGGGCCCCCGCACCACTGAGCCCCACCAGGCCACCCACTCCTGGCACAGTGAAGTTTTAGGTCATACCCAGGACCAGGAGCCTCCAAACCATCCCCTACAGCTCCTGCCCTTACCTCCAGGATGTTGTAAGCAACCTTGCAGCCAGGCAGTGTTACTGCCTGGCTGGCTAGCCGCAAACTGCCTTGTTTATATAGGCAGCCATGGATCTAAAAATGGCTGCCGCAGTTAAGCACCTGCTGGCTGCTTGGCTTGGGCCTTAAAGTGGCAGGCACCTACAGTGCCCTGCCACAGTCCATTTCAAACAAAATTCAGGTTATTTTTAAAACGTGTTTATAAACAGCAAATATTGTAAACCGATTCAGATTAGGAATGAGGCAAGGGAACTGTGCAGACAAAATTGTGGGCAACGTTCTGCTCTTAGCTATTTAGAGTGAGAGTGCTGAAAGATTTTTCCTCCTTAAATTAAAAAAGAATCTTTAATAAAGAGGCAATTACTGGGATCTGGCTGAAGTTATCCTTAGCTTGTCTGATCCAAATCTAGAAATACTTACTCAGTTTTAATCAATCTCACCTCAGTCAAACTTCCTTTGACTTGAATGTGTCACTATTAAGTTCAGCTCTCATTGACTGCAGTGGATTTTTTTTTCCTGAATAAGGACAACTATAGGTTTGGCAACAGTACAGAACAAGTAACATCTTACTTGGCTCTCCTGTCAATCTAAAAGTTTTAACTTTTAATTTCCTGTGGCCTCAAGCAATATCAGGGAGTATCACAGGCAATATATTAATGGGGCCACTGGACCACTGAACTACAGGATGCATCCCTTTATATGTTTCCATGGTAATCAAGTCAAGAATTTAAAGAGATATGCAACAAGAATGAATGCCTCTTGTTATGGTGAAGCAATGCCTGTAGCTAGCAATATATGTTTCCATTGTAAAAAGAGAAGATTTAGGAGTCTAACAGGATGGCAACATTGGTTGTAGAATGATTAGTCTCAGAACTAATTATGAATAAGGTAGCCATTTCCCAGTGTAATATAATTACTTAACTGTTAACCTGTACACCTGTAGAAGGTGTGTGATTACAATAACAAAGTAAATAAGTTCAAGTGTTAAGTGGCAGTTAAAGCATGGGCTTTTCATATTGTGTACCAAAGCTTAAATGGTTCAAATCCAGACTTAAATGAACAGTGTAATTCTCTGCTCAGTCTTCTGTGGGAAGTAGGTCATGCTGCCAAAACCTCGATGCATAATTTGGCACAGTTAGTTGGTCTGCTGAGGAAAGAGGAACAGGAGTGAGCCAGCTGGGAGTCTCAATTGACACACAGCATTAGAGAGGACGGCTGCTCTCTTGAGAGAAGAGTCTGGTCTTTGCCTGGCAGAATCTGGTTCCCTCAGAATTAATCCTGCCACTGGAAGAAAAGACATTTTGCAGAATTCAGAGAAGCATCCATTAATAATCCATTTCTATTTCCAGTTCTATATCTGTCATTTTTCATCCTATATTATCTATTAGCTTAAGGAGGCGGGACTCAGCTCAATCCTGCTGCCACTCACACCAGTGCAAATTCTACCTGACAACTTGACTTTGGGAGGGTTACTTTGGATTTATAGTGGTGTAAGTGGGAGCATAATTATCATTATGTATTTGTTTAATAGCAACCAAATTTTCAGTTTAATCTACTGTAGGATACAGAATTTTTGCAGGTACAGAGATTTTTGAAGTTTTTAAACAGCAGGGTAGATTTTATCCAACTACAAAATCCAAATCTAATTATGAGAAAAAAATAATTAGATTACAAGTAGAATAAAGGATGATTGCTAACCTATATTAAGGAATCCTGAGGTCATGAAGAGGCTCCTCTTCACGAAACCCATCTTGCCTTTTTAGTGCAGAAATAATCAGGTATCTGTATGTAAACCTACCTTTCCTAGGCTTTTGAAGTTGCCTAAAGGTAGAACAGGCCCAGACTATTTTGGGGATGACACTCAGCACTGATTTATGTTCAATATGACAGATTCTTCAGAGAAGATAGACTTTTTGTTAAAAGAAGTATCTTTTGGAATAGCATGTTCCATGTATCTTTCTACAGCAGGACAGCTTGGGGATACAGTCCAGGTAATCTAAATGCAGCTGCAGGCAACTTATGTAATCAGTGTAGACATGCTGATCATGGGCCAATCTCTACAGACCTTGAGGTGGTATTTTCTGTGCATACAAATGAGGACTGCCAGTGATGAGTTGTGTCTTGAACCAATTTCACTTTCACAAGAGCCTGCTTCTGGAACAGTGCCTATCCAAGGAGAAGACTCCATAATTTTTGGCTGTGGAAACTGATAAAAAGATACTTTATTCACATTGCTCACTAGTCTTCCAGGGAAGACAGGATGTGTCTGTAGTGGGAGTGGGTATGTTATCCTGGGGCAAATCTTCTGCTCTTTTAAATCAGCGTTATTCTACTGAAGTCAACATAGCTACAAGAATGTATACTATGTTCTTTACTGAAGCCTTTTGCCATAAACAACCCTTCTCCCTATGGAACTGTGTTTCCTTGCTACACGCATAAATCTGGTAATTAAATGATATGTTGTGTAGCTTTTGGCCAGCTACATCTTTACTTGAAAACAAGTCAGTGAAGAAAAGAAACCCTGGGGCACACAGTTGCCCAGAAACACATATCAATCTATTTTCTAGTGCAGCCCATTAATTCTCTTTCCCTTCTCTTGCATCCCCCGGTCTATTTTTTATTCATGTGAAGCTGTGCTGTATTTTCAAACATTAAAATATCTTGCAGCTTAAGGCATTGGAGACAAAGTCTCCAATTGTTCAATTTAATGGCACTGACCCATTGCTCAAGTGGCTGTTGCCAGCTTGACTCCTTCACTGTTCTGACGCTTTCAAGAATAATCTTGCAATAACATGTCAACAGAATAGCCTCCTTCCTGTAGAATCTAATTTGACTTTTTTCATCTTGTTTATTGATGTACTGATCTTGGAAAGCCTTCCCCAGAATGATTAGGTTTGGTTCATGCTTTAAAATGTGCATTTTGGGAAAGGCTGAAGAAAAAAAGATGAAGGCAAGACCCCCTAAGGAAATCAGGCTTCAGTCTGATGGCTCAGTGGAAGAAAGAAAACATTGCCAACACTTAAAAGAGCCCTTCTTGGTTGCAATAAAGCTTAAATCTCATGCCAAGTTTAGGGACTATCTTTCATAGATCTATCGACAAACCTTTGCAGAATAACTTTTCAGAACTAAAAATACTTTGATCAGTGGAAAACTGGACTAATGCAACTATCACTCTTTCTATTTATTTATTGCCAAAATAGAAACAAAAACAAATTGCTGCAATACCATAGGTACGGATAGGGCATACTACTGCTTG
The DNA here is from genome assembly GCF_030867095.1 of Alligator mississippiensis. Lineage (NCBI taxonomy): Eukaryota > Metazoa > Chordata > Crocodylia > Alligatoridae > Alligator > Alligator mississippiensis. The sequence continues at coordinate 204,713,053 of NC_081826.1, read as the reverse complement.
AAGCAAAAGAACATTCAGCTGAAGCGCATGATCTATCACATATGGCTATTGTGCATCACTCCTTTTCTGTCATATACAACACACATTACAGAATCATATATAGTTGAGTTCCTTCTTAATGGGCCTACTTCTCCCCTCTTTTTCTCTGACTGTTGTGGCATGAAACGGGAATGCAGAAGAATGCTTAAAGGCTTAGCTGCAGCTGCTCTCCTAGAAAGGCACAAGGAGTGTTAGTTGCTGGGCATATTCTACAATCCATGCCCACTGTGGCTTTGAGAAATAATTCTTTATCCATGACTAATATAAAATAATGGGTACCACACGGATGCTTTAACAGCAGTAAACTATTGTTATTTTTCTTTATTTGTATTATGGCAACAATCAGATGCTCCAGGCCCATTGCATCAGACACTGTCTCAAGGCATAATAACAAGATGGTCCTGGGCCCAAAAATTTATGATCAATGTGTAAGACAACAATAGAAGGTGGATACAAGAAACAGAAAGTTAGCAACAGGTACCAATACAGTGATTCTGGTCAGCATGATTACCAGCAGTCACTGCATGCCAACTGTTTAACCACTAAACTAAAACAGGCTTCAGTTAGAAAGAATATGGGGTTTAGGTTTCCTTCATTAAATTGCCTCTATTCATATGGGTACATCTGTGAAACTACAAAATGTACTTGCCCCCCTCCCCTCAGAATGACTGGAAAGAAGGAAAAAAACATATGTGCAGCCCCAAGCCTATTCTCTCCAATAAGCTGGCCAAAGGAAAAAAAAAAAAAAATGAGCTTGCCTTTCACTCTACAGTTTGCTAAAAAAGCAAAAACTTTATCATCTTTTTCAAAAAAGACAGTAGCTCCCAGCAGTGACTTATATAAGTTGGTGTTTCCAAGCCAAACGTTGGCAGTCACGTTCAGTGGTGACAGCTGCATTAGGAATATTTACCACTGACCTCACTGGCTGCTTTACCTGAGTAATAACTAATTGAATAAGATCTAGGATTTGACTTAACATCAGGAAAAAAGCTGGCATTTTAATATTTCATCCTTTTCTAGTTTTAAACTGTGTTGGGTATTCATTGAATGTTGAACCAATTGAACAGAAACTGTCTTTAATCTATTCAAATTAACAAAGCAATAAAGTAGCAAGGCACAATAGGGGTGGGTTGCCGTTAGAATAGGGGCAGCGCTGGGATACTGGGGATCTGAAAGTAATTTGAAGCCCCCACAGAGTTAAATATCTGCCTTTGGACAGCTTCTGTTAGTAATGCTGAAGAGGACAGAAGTAACAGAAATTGAACAGAGATTAAGGGTTTGAGTGAGATATTTGTGTGGTGCCCTTTTTCTTTCCCAAGCTCTTCCAATGACATTATTTGTCAACCTTTGGATATCCTGTCTTCCTTTCCTGTTTTTTGTTTTTGTTTTGTTTTGGTTTTTTTTAAGAGAAGTGGGTGGAAGTCTTCTTTGTTTATTCATTCCTCAACAAATCCCCCACCCTCACTCCCACCTCAAAAGTCTTCATCTGTCTTGCTAGCTCATGAGAGAGATGCAGGGAGGGAAAAGCTAGTAAGTCCCTTATTCCTCTTCAACCTCTCAACTGCTAGCATGATAGGGAGGCAGTTGAGTTCCTTACTGCTACCTCCCTTTCCTCACTGTACTGTTTTGCCCCATCACAGAACTTCATTGCGATGGAAACAGGTACAGAGCTACCAGAGAATATCTATGAGTACATTATCATGTTATAGGAGTATTAAAGTGACTCCTGATCCAACAGCTTCAGACATTTTGGGTATAAGCGACATCCAGACCCGAGTATGAATTTTGGGACTTGATTCTCCTATAATATTTCTCTCCTTGAGCCACCATTCACACACCATAGACCTGATCTGTCTGGGATGTTCTCATATACTGATAAAGTGAATATGCTGAATGAATTACTTAAGTACAGTTTCTCTTTTTGACTGGCAGCTTGCTCTTTTACATTGTGCGAAGTTCTTGGCAAGAATTGTTCTGGGGGGACATAGCATAAGGAACATCAGTGTATCATCTTATTTCTCTCCTGAGGCTTTCTTGAGCTTTGGCCAATGCATGACTCAGTAATGATCAGTTTCATGGATATTCCTAAAACAAAAATCCCATGGAAAAAGCTGTATCTGATTGGCTATCACATTTGTTTGTGTAAGCAGATCTTTAATGGTAATGAGTTTCTTTCCAAGTCACTTGGAAAGAAGTGCTTGTTTTGTGAAATTTGAGAGTAAGGACCAAATTCTGATCACCTTAGTCAAGTAATCACACCAAAGTCAAGTAATCACACCAAAGTCAAGTAATCACACCAAAGTCAGTGAGGCTATTTGTATGAGTAAGGGTCTCTGGGAGAATAAGGAAGGCAGAATCTAGCTCTGAGTTTCTACTCAGCCCCTTTTTAACCGTGCTTTCTTTAAAGACATTTTTTCCCCTACTGAGAACTGAAGTAAACACTCAACAAGAACTTCAGAATTAGACCCAAAATAAGATGAAGCATTAATCTACATACCAGCAAGGTCTAATTCAGTGATTCTCAACCACAGTGCTGCAGCATCTGGTTCTTCGCTATAGAAAAATTGCTCTATTATTTTTCCATAGTTTAAAGAGTGAAAACTAAGAACTAGCATTTTCTGAGGGGTTCCTTGAGTCTAACAAGGGGTGCCTGGAGCCTAAAAAAAAAAAAAAAAAAAAAAAGTATAGAACTACTGGCCTAAATCAATGGCACAAGTCATAAGAGTAAAATGTGTGAGTGTTTGCATCATCAGACTACTGTTCGCCATTGTAGGTATATGAGCCTTTATTTAAAATGGAATTTTAGTTCACTTTTGTCAGCAGCTTCCAATTCAGATGTTGACAGAATTATTCTTTTCTAAAAGATTGCAAGTATAGTTTTAAATGCAGCGTTTCCAAATAAAGCAAAGTACAAACCTGCTATATTTAATAAATGCAAGGGCCAGATTTTATTTTCAGTTACAATTTTGTAACACTAATGCCATTAGTAGACATCATGTTTGAGAACAAAATTGGATTCAATAGCTATACTAGTTTGTAATTACACCCTATATGAGTTTGTAATTTATATCATTTGCACTGAGCATAAATATACACAATGCTTGCATTGTGTATAGTGGCTGATGTTTTTTTACATCTCCAGTGCGATACATACTGGCTTGTTCTGTTAAAGCTTTATAACATATTAATAATTAATAAGTTAAGTAATATCTTCACACAAGTATTGGGTTTTCTGCCACTATTCCTCATTGTACAGAACTCCTGTTGACATCAATATGAATTTCATTCCCAAAGACATAGACCAGGTCCCTAGAAGTAGCCAAGGTAGTGATGGATGCTGTGGGAATTTGCAAGGTACACAGTGCTGTATGTTTGTACTTTTGTCCTCAGTTTGTAGACCTTGCGTCCTCCAAGTGAGAGTGACAGTCACTGAGTCCAAGATAACTAGCAATGGATGGAATGACCACTTGCTTTCTAGTATGATTTCAATATTTGTGGAGTTTATTGCTGCTTCTTGATAGAATGGCATCTGTACCATAGGGCTGATGGAACCCAGTCAACACAAAACCACCTATTACATACCAGTAGTTTGCATCAATGTTTGTGATACAGGCAAACATCTCCATCAATGCTGCTTCCACAACCAAAAGAGGTCAAAAAGGCAAAGGAGGAAGAGCTTGGTGAAATGAATTTCTGGTAGTTCTGCTAATGGAAACTCATTGTACATTCTGTCATAGACAAATAGAGATGAAATGGGAAAAAAAACAACAACTGCTAGCACTGCATAACATTAGGCATCCAATAAATGAGTTAATTACCTAGTCCTAACTGGGATGTTTTCCCACAGGAAGCGTTTGCTCAAGTTTATAGCAATCACAGAATGAAAGAATTGTAAGTAATCAGAATGACTATGCCATAGCTCACAGGAAGCACAAAGAGATGGTTTGTCAAATACACATCTGCAAATTTATTGAGAGTTACTCTCTCAGAAAATCCTCATGATAAAAAAAAAAAAAAAAAAAAAAAAAAAAAAAAAAAAATATATATATATATGTAACATTTTAATCAATACAAATGATAATCCCTAGACATGTTTTGTCCCTTCCTGGAGTTTTCAGAGCAAAAAATAATATGCAGCAGCAAGACTGATGAGCTAGATTCTTAACCACCCACTGTTATCTCATGGGAGCTGAAAGATACCTTAAACTGGCAGCTGAGGACTTCCCCCAGTGCAGAAGGAATCCGCATAAGCAAAACATTGGGAAGGGAAGGAAAGGGAAGGGATGCGATATTCCAGTGAGTCAAGGACAGCACAAGTGTCTTATGAGGACTAATTTAGAGAAGTATTTATGATTTAATCTGTCAGCAGCCTCAAAATACTGAACAAAGTGGTGTTATGCCAATTCTGTCCTCTTCTTGGGTCCTGTGCTATGAGAACAAGATGTAGGGTGAATATCTTTTTCAATTACAAATGGAATATTCCACCTATTGGCAAAAAGCTTATCTGGTATGTATACGTCAAAGCTGTATGAAAGCACCAAAACAACAACAACAACAACAACAACATGTTCACTTGACGTAGCAAATGGCTCCCACAAAATGTTTCTACTTAACTTGCAATAAACCTTTCATGTGCCTGCAGAGAAGTGGATGAGGGGCTAGCGTAGCTTTAAATTTGTTTTCTTCACTCAGACAAAACTTTTTCTTTACAGCAGTAGCTACAAAAGCTGGCAATGGCATTTTACAGACCCATGTAGGTACCTGCAGGCCACAATCAAATCCACTCTCAGACTTCTCTTGGATAAACTAAAGAGAACAGAGTTTTTAATTTTCTTACTACCAAGTGGGGTTTAAAGGCTTTGGTGTTTTATTTTGCCTTTTGTTTGTTTGTCCGTTTTTTCTGAACCCTCTCCAATTGTCCATCTCTTTTTTGAGATGTGGCACCAGAATTGGACACAGTCATCCAGGGGACAGTCTTGTTCGTGCCACAAGCAGAGATACTGCCACCTACTTACTCCTGCTTCATACTTTCCTCCTTAAAACATATCCCGGGGTACCTTCTTAGTTTCAGTGTTGCCCTGGAAGCTCAAATTCAGTCCCGAAATGATCTCAACATCCTTTTCCTGGTTATTGAATTTTATAATCGTATCTCCCATTTTGTAAATGTGACTTTTGCCTTCTTCCTTCCTAGTTGCATGAACTGGCATTGGTTATATTAAAACACGTATTCTATCACATAAACTAGATAAATCCTGTATGATAGATTTGTTCCTATAGTTATTTGCCATCCAACCAATTATTGCATCACTTGCGGATGTAACTAGTACTAAATGTTCTCTTTCAGATTGCTATTAAAGATGCTAAATCACACTGGTGTGAGAACAGGACCCTTGAATTGATGGGATGTTGATTTCTGTGCTTTAATCATTTGTAATCAATTTAATATAATCTGTATAGATGTTGTACAGTGCATTCTTTAAGAGAATGTCAAACTGAATAAAGTTAAAAAGCTTATGGAAGTGTATGTATAATCAATCAGACATGTAATCTCCACAGAAATATCAAAGTTAGTTATCAAGATTTATTTTCCATAAAAAACCATGATGATTAGAGCGAGACATATGACCTACTTTAAAATTTTTTTGATGTCCGTTGCTTCAGTCTTTCCATGATTTTGTCTGAGACAGATGTCAAGCTAAGTAGCCAATTATTATATGAACCATCCTCTTTAAATCTTAGCACCATACTCACTTTTCAGTTCTCTGGAAGATCCCAAAAGGTTTACAACATTTGTTAAAAATCAATATGAATTCTCAAGAGAACTGTTGGCCGATTTTTACTTTTTTTAGTGCTCTTGGCCTGCCATTTTAAAAATATTTAACTTACATAACTTCTTCCTAGTTACTGATCCATAGATTGTAAGGCTGGAAGGGACCTCAGAAGATCATCGGGTCCAGCCCCCTGCACCAAGCAGGAAAGATAACTGGGGGGGGTCAGGTGACTCCAGTAAGGTGCCCATCCAGTCTCCTCTTGAAGATTTCCAGGGTAGGCGATTGTATCACCTCTGGAGGTGGCTTATTCCAGAGTCTGGACACCCTAGTTGTGAAGTAGTTTTTTCCTAAGGTTGAGCCTCAAATGGTCTTCGAGGAGGCTGTGCCTATGTAAACCTGGCAGCGGCGCTACCCGCAGCCATGTCCACATTTTTGGGATCCTAGGGTTGGATAGAAGGCATTTCTTCATTGCAAAAGGATATAATTTCATCTTCCTGCTTCTTTCCAAATACAGGTGTCATGGCACAGGGTCCTATAGGATGGCCGTGATCTCCCCAAGGCCCCCTTACCGTGCCAAGTTGGCCCAAAGGGCACCCTCAATTCTCACCCACCATGTCTTTGATGGTAAAGATAATAGGGAGGCTGCCTTTATGTTGTCTTGTACATGGTTCTGCTGTACTCACTGACCCCATGGATTCCTGAACCCCTTGTGGGTCCCATTCTACAATGGGTGTTTTGGGGCACCCTAGCCTTATGGGCTATGCATGGCTCCAACCACCCCTTTACCATGCCCCAAGCCTCACAGATGGAACTGACATTGTTTGGTCTGGGCCTTGTTATAATTTGGCCCCGTCTCGCTCTGCACCCTCTCTGGCGCCTGGGCTCTCTGCGGCCCCGTCTCGCTCTGCGCCCTCTCTGGCTCCTGGGCTCTCTGCGGCCCCGTCTCGCTCTGCGCCCTCTCTGGCTCCTGGGCTTCCCACAGCTCTGCAAGGTGCTGTACCCTCCCTGACACTGGTCGGTGCACCCCAAACGCTGCACCCTCTCTGGCACCGGGGTTCCCATGCCTCCATGGGTTCCCCTAATAGCCTCACCCAAGCCACCAGTCTTAAGCAGTAAACAAAACACAAGCCCCATGGGCTATAACATAAATTTAAGTCTCCCAGCTAAAACATCATTCAAGCCACCCCAGGGGTGCTTCATCCCTCACCAGTATCAGGCTGTACCTGCAGTCAGGCCTCTCCCCTTTTCTTGCTCTGGGAGAGCTCCTTCCCCCTTGGCTGCTGGCAGGGAACTGCCAACCCAACCTCAGCCCTGGGGTTTAAATGTGAGCCAAGCCCTGCTCCTTCTGGGCAGCTGACCGCTGGCAGGTGTGGGTCACTAGCTAACTCTGGTTGCCCTGGCAACCAGCAGCTGGGGCTCCTCACTCACTGCTAGGGCTCTTTCCCTAACAGTTTCCCCTCTTTAAAAGGAGCAGGGCACCTAAGTGCTCTGCAACAACAGGACATAAATATTGAATACTTATGCCTTTTCTGTATCACAGTTTTCCTCTCCTTATCTAGTATTGGGCATAAACCATTATTAGGATTTTATTTGTTCTTCATGTATTTAAAGAATTCCTCCTTACTGTCTGGGGCATACTAACCATATATATTTCATTGATACCTTTAGTTTCCCTTTTCCATTGTCTACCTTTTTTAACTGCTCATTTATATTTGCTACTATCAATTTCCTCATTTTCCATTTGTTATTTTTGGGTATTTTAAGTGGTATTCTCACCCCTCCTCTTGCAGCGCTGGGTTTTTGGGGGGGGTTTGGTGAGGGGTTGCTTTTTTTTGAGTAAAGAAGGGTTTTTTTACTTGATTACAGAATTATGAGGTTTTGTGCATCTCAGGCATATCCCATTGATCATCCATATATATATGTGTGTGTGTATATATATTTATATATTACTTCCTATTCAATTTTGCTTGTGATTACTTTCATCCTTGGAAAAATGACAACTTTAAACATTGAGTGTATACATTACTGGTTCACATAAAAAAATGAAAATTAGGCTATGATCATTTGCAATCAGGAAACCATCAGTTTTTACTTCAATGATTAGTTCGTCTTAATCCTTGTGAATGAAGTTTGACATAGAATTACCCTGAGTTGAATGCAACCGGGGTTTTTTTGTTAGAAAGTTAATGTCTAAAATTTTCAGAAATGTCAAGTCTATTTTAATAGCAGCAGCATAAGATGTCAAGCATATATCTTCCCCATTGAGATCCTGCATGCTAATACATTTTTTTTTTGTTTCACACACTCTAGATAAAGGTTTATAAAGCTACTGATCCTGTCCCTTTGTTTGGTTTTGTGTTCTACAACAGACCTCCTGTAAAATGCCATCTTTATCTTATCAGTTAGAATATTGATTAAAAAATTCATTGGACCCTGTTCTTTTGATCTGCCATGAACTCTAATCCAGGTAATGGCATTTTGGACAGATTGAACCATCTTTCCCCTTTTCGTCCCATTCTCTTACCTAAATAGCTTGTATCCCATGTTTTTCACATTCCAGGCTTTTAACTCATCCTGCCAGGTTTTATTGACAACCTTCTATATCAAGTTTCTTTTAATAAATAAGCATTTCTCATTCATCTTGGTTATTTCCTAGGTTTCTAGAACGATGTTTTATTCCTGAAAAATAAATTGAGCATATTGACTGTTCAATATAGCACAAAACATGGGTCATCTGAAGAGGGGGGTAAAAGAATTTGCTAAAAAAACTTGACCCTTGGTACAATTTAATCCATTTCCAAGGAAAATTTTAGCGCTTTCAAAATAGTTCCTGAGGGCTCAGTGATAAATTATCTGTAACTGGAATGGCTTAGCCATTTCCACAGCAAAGATCAGTCCCATCACCCCTATCCTCATGTCAACTTAACCAAGAGCTGGCTTGGTTTCCCCATCACTGTTCCAGTATTTCACTGCTTGTAGGTAATAGAAAGACAGGCTTGCATGGGTTGTGACTGGCTCTTGTGCAGGATGTACAAAAACCTCCCCCTTGCTCTACTATCATGCTCTTTACAAGGGGTAGACTCATGAAATCTCTGTCCCAGCCTGTCCTTTTCTGTACTAACCTGTGGAGTTAACTGGGTCCCAGACAGCAGTAGGTTACAATATCCAAAGATGTGTGGTGCACTGCATACACTATGGACTTTGGAGGGGACGTGGTCAACACCATAGACTCTCCTACAGCTCCTCTAATAATGCTTTGGCTCTGTGCCCCCCCGCCCCCATGAACTGTGTGTCTCTGGTAAAATCTGGCTTTTGGGTTATATCTGTGTGCCGAGATGCAATATAATCTTTTACAACAGCAATAAAATTACTTGGTGGCTTGCTACATGGGAAGAATTAGATACTCACTGGTGAGAGCTACAGTTTATTCTTAACCATCATTTCTATTCCTAAACCTTGGTTCTGCTAGTTCCCTTAGGGTATCTTTAAATGGCTTGCCCGCTGCCAAGAAGCACAACTCCGTCCCAAATGCTCTTTCTCTATGCATGCCAAAGAAACAAAACAGTGAACCCACAAAGAGGGCATCTTCCATTGCCACTTTCAAGCATGCTGAGACAAAGATCTTGAGAACTGCAGTGAAGAGGTACCCCAAAAGCAGCTTCACTGCCACATTTCTGAGTTTCATGCTGGCAGAGTAGGAGTGAGCTGGAGGGGACATGCTACTTGGCAGTGCTTTGAGGAGCACTCTGAAAGCATTATAGACATGCCCTTAGGCTCTTACACTTTGGTCCATATGTTACTAGTTGTCTGAGGCAGCAGTCAGCAATATATTTTTGGCCAGCGGGTCAGTAACCTGGTTTGGATCCAAGGCAGGCTGGCACTAAAATCTGGCTGTCACTGTTTCTCTCTGTCACCCAGTTCTAGTACTGGTAAAGCTCCCACTGCTGATTACCACAAAAGCCCCCCACCTCTGAAGTCCTGTCCCACCAAACTCTGATGAAGCTTCCTCTCTCCCCCCTGCTCCTGGCTGCAGGAGCCAGATCCAGCCTGTGGGCCTTAGGTTGTTAACTCCTGAAACTCTGGTATCCTCAGTGTAGTGAGAAACCTAGTGACCAGGTCATCAGTCCTTTAGAGCAGGGGTGGCTGACCTGAAGCATTGGTGCACAAGTGGCATGGGCAGTCCACTGTGAAGCACACTGAAGATTGAGGAGGAAGCAGAGTAGGGGGATCAGAAAAGGGTTCAAGTGGCACCTGGGGAGGATGCAGGGTGTGACTGCCGGATTTTGAATGCCCGGTCACGTGCCGCCTTGGTCCGAGCGATGAGTGATGTACATCTTGCAGACTCCCGTAAATGGCCGAGTAGCTGTTCACTCCAGAAGTAGTCTTCCCCAATCTCTCCTGCCATGACTTTGAGTGTTCCTAGTGGGGGGGTTGACTATCCAGGGTCCCTCTATGGCACACGGTCTGCCTGACGGTCACTCACGGGGCTCCACCACCCCTATACCCCGACCTCACGCCACCTCGATGGATCCTTCCATCTTCTTGGCCACATCCCCTTTCTCCTGTAGCTACAGTGCCTCTTGGGTTTCTTCCTGTCCTGAGTATCAGCTCCAGAGGCTGCTTCACTTACCCTTTCCTGGGTTTTCTATGTTTGGAGGTCCTGATCGTGGAACCTGGACTTGCCCAGAGTAAACTCCTGCCCTCAGGATCAAATCACCACGTGAAGCCCTACAGGCCTTGCACCACGTACTCTGTTTACCTCAGCCCATCCTATCCCTCAACCCCTTCACCCAGGGAAACACAAAAAAACATAAAAGAAAACCACAAGACAACTCGTCTGTCGCTTTGCTGGGAATTTGGATAGTCACCCTCCCTGGTTCCTTACAATAGGGTACTGGAAGTCTAGGTCCCTATGGTCTAGCTAGGGGAAACCCCTTTGCTTGGATTGTATACTCGTAGCCTCCTGCTCGGGTCATCCTTTCCTCCTCTTCAGCTCTTTTCGAAAGCCCTGTGCCACCCCACTTCTCTCCCTTCTGGAGCTTCCCCATCCAAGTGTCCCGTAGTTCCTCTAGGTATGGCTGGCTACTCTCTGTATTCAGGGTAGGTGCCCTGCTTTTCCGTAGCCCTTCCTGTTGCTCTTGCCAGGACTCTTCTGGCAGGGATACCTCCTCCTCCTCCCAACCATTCCCAATACTCGCACCTGCTATGCTGTGGGTCTTCGCATGCCCTTCTCTGCTTCCCCTGCTGCTGCTGCTGCCGTCGCAGATTGCAGGGGCTGCTTCTGGCTTGCTTTCAGCACCAACAACCTGTTCCCTGCCACTGCTGTTGAGACCAGAATCAGGAGCCTCCTCTGGCTCCTCGTCCAGTATTCCTCCCTTCCTGAGGGGTTCCCGGAGTGGGTCCTGAGGCCACACGCTCCTCCGGTCCGTTCTCCCCTCCCTTTTCCATCCGCCATTTTTATTCCCGCCAGCCGGTGATTCCTGGTGATGTCACCGGCCGGCTTCAGCTGAATAAAGACGCGGCTAACGAGCCGCGCAGGCTTCTCTTCTTGTTCCCGCTGCGCCGTGGCTCCTCCTGCAGGTAAATGTTTTTTTCTTATTTTAACTTTTATGTTTGTTCCCTCTTCCTCTTGTTTATTCTGTTCCCCATAACTTTCTTTTCTTATTCAGGGTCCTTCCTCCCATTCTCTTCTGGGACACAGGGCTAATTTATGGTTCCTGCCAAAAAGGTTGCCCCTTCCCCCAACTACTTTAGAGGCCAAAGCAATGAGGAACTGGAGTGAAGGGTGAAGCTTCTGAGAGGTTTTGCAGATCAGGAAAACATTGATTTAGTCACTTCCTCTCTAAAATATCAGGCTGCCTTGTTATGAAAACTACATTTATCTACAAATTGGGTGGAACTGTTACTTATATAGTGGAAGATACAGCAGTTCAAGAGGTTGTGTCCACTTACTTCAGGCAAAAGAGCTACTTCTTATCAGAGACGAACCACTGTAGAAGGTCTTGCTACTTTTTTTACACTGGAGGCTACTGAAGATCAGGAGCATCCTCCCAGAGTGTCTTACTTCAAATCCCCGCACCACGGAAACCTCAGAATATGACAGTCCTCAGAGTGAGTAGACTCTACAAAGCTCCCTATGGGACTGGACAACAGCAATCCTTGGTCAGCGTTAGACACTGTAGCTGGCATGACTGCTGATGAGCTTTTTGTCCACAGCATCAGACCTCACACAAGCCCCAAGGCAGTGAGAACCCAGAAGTTAATTGATGAATCTAGATTATTTTGGAGGGTTTGGTTAATAAAAACTAACATAAAATATTAGTGATTGTCATTATAATTAGTTATACAAGTTAATCCACACTAATTAGAAAAACATGTCTTACATCTTTTTAAATGGTTACAGTAGCACCACTCCTCAAAACATCTCTAAAAAGCTAAACCTAAAGAAAAACGCTGACTTAGACTTTTAACTTTCTCCTCAGGATGGTTGGAGGAGTGCTAAGGGAGGAGAAAGGGGTCTTGTTTCTCACCTTTTTTGCATTTAATAGACTCTAATATTTCTGAAAATTACAAGGGGGACTAAATAAAAAACAGGCACATATTATCTGTGGTTTTAACATTAGATCAGCTGAAACCATCCTCCTTCTTTAGGAAGTGTCTGTAGTTGCCAACAATTCTTTATGTCTGACTCATTTCCTTATTACCTCTTTCCCTCTCTCTACTCCCGTAAGGGATTGATTTCCCCCACCTCAAACAAAAATGTCTTTGGCATAAGAAGACTGAGAACAGATTTGATTTCTATTTATCTATCTGCCTAATCTATCTGCCTGTCTCTCTACTTTTCTAAAGTGCCTGTCACTCTGATCCTTAGCCTCCTAGACTTCATGGTTTTCCTCCATAGTTTCTATCTGTCTCTTTCCTTATGAAGGAATCCGTTATTAAGACATTATAGAGCAATAGATGATATGCACTGAAGGATGACGTGTGCATTGCTTACTTGATTCAGCTGGTGTGAAAGTGGTGTGAAGTAGTGCATGTAATGTGGTTGGGGGAAAAAAATTTAAACTTCCTTCGGTTTTCTTGTTCAGCTCTAGAGGCTGGCTCCTGGCATAGCCACATGGTAGATCTAGTCCTCTGATCATTTTCCATCTATGAATAAATCTTTGCTGGGGGTAGACTCACACTAGTGACTTCTATCACTACTCCTTCCCAGCCCAACATAGAAGGGACACACCTAGGAAGAAGCAGTTCTATTCATGGAATCTCTATCCTGGGAATCACTGGGTGCCAAAATGGCCCATGGGACCCAAAGGTGACAGTCCAAGGTAGCACAGCTTGGTGTCTGCTTTACTCAGGGTCAGGAGGAGACCTGGTAGCTTGTCAGACTCTGGATCAGGTGGACACAAAGGTACTTTAAAGCCATCTTTCCTCTTCCTTCCAGTCTGAAGATGGCCAAGGATCTGGAGCCAAACACATTGCATATTCAGACATAGCATGTGGGATTATCCCTGTAGAGCACTCTAGGAAAGAATATGCATGGGGTGGGGCATGAACCAGAAGGCAGAGAAAGTCTTTTTCCTTGTATGCATAGGATTATTAAGCAACAAAGGACTGAAGGGTGGAGAACCAAAACTGCTCGTTTATTAGTAGCTAAAAAAACAGATGCCAAGTCAATTAGTCAAAACAGTACAGGTAGTAGCTAGGAGCAGAAAGTCATGAGTTGAAGAAGGGAAAGCAAGATAATTCCATCACAAAAATGATCTTTTCTTGACTCTAAACATCACATCACAGTCAGGAACAATATTTCCCTCTCCTCCCTGTTTTCATTGGTTTGCATTATCATGAACTAAATACAATGAGGTATAGTGCTTATTCACCTTGGAGTTTTCAGATTTTTTTCCAGGTCCCTATTCTTCAGTGTTTCATAGATAAATGTATTTATTTATCTATGAAATTTAACAGATAACCTCAGTCCTCCACACAAGGGGAGGCAAGGGGTACAAAAACAGCACTGTTGCAGAGCAGAAGAGTTGGGAGAGTTGGTAAACCCATGCTTTCCAATGGAAATGTTTGACATAATTATGTAATCATTGTTACTAATCTTTCCTAGCCTTTGCAGCACCTTCAGCTCCTGGTCACCCACCACTTGTATTTCTGCCACCTTTTCACATTAGCCTGCTGTGGTTCTGCCAAGCACCTTGTTTTCATTCCACGCATGTCAACCACAGAAATAAGGCAATGAAGACACCCTGGAGGGAAACCTCTGGAATCACAGCAAGAGTTTCCAGCATGCTCAAAAGCCAGAGCTTGCTGCATTTGCTGTGTTGCTTCATTTCCAAAGCTGACGTTCATGGAGTGGAAGAGGGTGGTTGGGTGGGGTTTAGTGTTTCAACAGTAAGACTGGGCTCTGTGCCACCAAGGTGTTGATATTCTGTTAGGCAGCCTGATTTAGCGTATCCAAGTAGGCAGCAGCTGCCATCTAGCTCTGATAAAGAGCAACAATGCAGGGCTACAAAGGTACTGGTTATATCTACATGATCCAATCCAGTGCCACATAGATATAACTAAGCTGGACTGAACAGGCTAGCTCAGGTACCAGGAAGAGTATAGCTATGTCAGTGCAGTATGATATACCCTAATTGATACACCCTGATTCCCAACAGGGTGAGTTAGGTTGGGTAGGATGACAAGCTAACATGGATATACTGCTCAGGTATTTCTGTAGAAAACTTCACTGTACAATATAGAAAAACCCACTGTACATTTCTTAAGCCACTTGAGAAACCTAATGACAAGATCTGGTAAGAAAATGCTTTTTCTTCCACAGAAAATTTTGACAAAAATTTAAATCCCCTCCTCCCACAAAAAAGAAAGAAGAAAGAAAAGCTTTCATTATATGTTACCACAGCTAAATTTGAAAAAAAAAATTGACCTTGAAATACCTTTTTTCAATGTTCAGCTTTCTGTGGAAAGGTTTTGACCAAACCTACTGAGATATTTACAAGCTAAAAGCTTTGCTAAGTAGTTAAATTTAGTTAAAATGTAAGTTGAGTTAAAGTTGAGTTAAAGTTGAATTATCTGCTCAGGAAGGGGCCAATAATTAAAAAAAAAAGTAATAAACATAGATGTAAATGTTAAACTTAAGCTCAGCTCTTGGAAACTACAGAAATGTGAACCCTACATTCTCATATATCTTGAAATTTATGAATATAAGCTAAACATAAGACAACATCCTGATGGATGACTTACATTTGATATGCTTAAAAATAACACTATAGATAAATTGGTCCTGTTTGGACTATCTTTTCACAATTCCCTGGGCAACATTATATCAGAAACTGATTAAGGTAAAATATTTTAAAGCTGTTTTGGTGCAACCCTTTTGAAGCCATTTAACTGTATTTTAAATAAATGATATGGTAGTAATGCTATGCAAGCATCATTTTGGGCTGTAACATCTTTTCTTATGACTACAGCACCATATGTTCTAGATATAAAACTGGCTTTGGTTACTGATATCATTAAACTGGAAAACAAAGCTATGATGCATGACTCAACCGTGCACAAAAATGATTTAATCATGGCCTGACATAAAATTTACAAATTAAATGCTATTTTTCCCCCAAGTTGAGTTATTTTTCTTTAAAATAGCAATAAATGTGAAGTACTGGAAAGTATTTATGTGCATGTAGGGTCAGATTCTAATATTAAGGCCCAAACTTGAGTCGAACAGGAGCTATTGTGGAGCTGTGTCACCCCAAAAGCAACATTAGGAGACTATTGAAATTTCAGCATGGTGCAATCAGGAGCTCCTGGAGAATACCATTACTTAGGCAGATGCAGTTTACATTCTCCCATAACTAGGGCATAACTCACGGGGTGGGTGACTCGGGAAGCAGCCCCGGGTACCAACTTGTAGGTAGGGCACAGAAACAACAGCTGCTGCTACTTTGGCTGGGAGTCACTACTGTCCTGTGCACTGAGCTGCCCAGTTACTCCTCTGCCATGGAGAAGGCATTGACTCTGCCTCATTTCCCTGCTGACTCTTGGAGAGGCTAAGAACATTTATTTTTAGAGGCAAGAGGTGGAGTCAGTGGGAATGGATGGGTGCTCAGCACTTCTGGAAAGTAAAACTCTTATTTAGTACCACAGTATAGACTCTAGAACATAAGTGGATAATTACAATTGCAACTGCACCTACAGGACTTTGCCACTGTTTGCTGCACACTGCACTCACTATTGAAATGGTCCCTGCTCCAAGGAACTTACAGTTTAATGTTTTGATGAGGCACAAGAAAGAGAGAGAGGAGCCACAAGGTAAGCATTAGATAGTTCTGATCAATATAATAAGCAACCGCCACAGCACTATAAGTATCATCAATTCCCACTTTACTATTTAATTACTGGGAGCAGCAAAGGAAAGTTCATACAACACTTGCTGATTCAGTGAATGAGTTGTACTCTGCTATTGTATCACAGTCCATTAAAGCTCCAGTAAGCTTCATAGAAGGCTAGACCTGCAAAAATGAGGTCCACACTTTACGTAGCAAAATGTACAACTATGGCTGCATGTGCAATTACTGCCCTTGTTAGGGAACACTTAGGCTACATAAAGATGTTCAGGGAGGCTAGGGGGAGGTTAGCTCATGTTAAAAATGGCCACCTGATATTAGTTCATCCAGCTGCAGACCTTGCACTTAGATCCCTAGTTAGATCTTTATAAGTGCTGTTCAGGACAGTTAGATCAGTCTAAAAATGGCCAACCTGATCTAAGTTAACCCTACCTCTGAGGCAGTCTAACTTAGATTGGGTTGGCCATTTTTAGACTGATATAACTGTCCTGAACTTGTGTACAGTCCCCAGCAAAACCCCAGGGCTGGCAAAGCCTAAGTACTGGCCCCAGTCCTGAAGCTGCACTTTTCCTACTCCCTCCCTGGCACTTGATGGCTAGAAAATGACATTTAGAGGTTTGCTTTTGGGAATTGGTTTGTATGTAAATATATATATATATTAGAATAATGGTTCAGGGCAGCAGCAAGGGTTAATTGATTCTAAAGACCTGGTTGTCGCACACACTTTGAGGCAGACAGGATGTCTAACCCAGGCAAGCAACAAGGCCAGCAGATAGGATATACACATAGCCTGGTATATACACATAGCCTGGGAAACACTGTTTCATAACATGAGATAAGGTGGTACCAGTTCACAAGGCCTCCAGGCTGCTGACATCTGACATTCAAGAGAGAACCTCAGAGTGAAGCTCGCATCCTGGCCAGATGTATCTTGACTCTGATGACAGCCCTAGGATTGGTACCTATAGAACAGCTTGCATTATTCTATTCTTTTATAACTGTGTAACAATAAATTTGCCTATTATCAAATGGAAAGGTTGTGATTGTTCTGAGGGTTTTGGGTCCCCTCAGAACAAGGCAACTGGGTCCTAAATCTAGTGCCAACAGCACTGGCATATTTCAAGGGCCCTCCCCGCCACTGACAGATGGACAACTCCCCTCTGCAGACCAACCAGCCCCACTTGAGTCTGCCAAAACCCACATCCCATAAGCAACTCCCAGGGCCAGTTTTACTGGTGTTTGCCAGTTCTGGGAGCTGGGGTAGTAAGTCAGAGTGAGAGAGGCGTAGGCAAAATTGGGGGAGGGTTCACCAGGGGGATGCATGACTACCTTGAGGGCAGTGGGTAGATGGGAGGAATGGTACCTCCTGTTTAGCTGCCTAAATTCCAGTTGATTTTAATGGGAGGTTAGGCACCTAAATACCTTTTAGGATCTGGATCTTAGATACCATTAAAAAAAGATCAGATAGTATTGCTAAGGAAACATAAGAAAATGTCCCAAAACAGGGAGATAGCTGGAGACAACTGAGGGGTGGGAGTCACAGAAGAATGAATACTTTTTCTGCTTTTCTGTAGTCTGTCATAGTACCTTATTTAATTCATAATAGATTTCATAGACATTAGGGCTGGAAAGGACCTTGGAAGATCATCGAGTCCAGCCCCCTGCCCATAGGGCAGGGAGTCAGCTGGGATCATAGGATCCCAGCAAGATAAGCATCCAGTTTGCTCTTGAAGGTGTTCAATGTAGGTGCTTGAACCACCTCCAGTGGCAGGCTGTTCCAGACCTTGGGGGCTCGGACAGTAAAGAAATTCTTCCTTATGTCCAGCCTGAAACGGTCTTATAGTAGTTTATGACTGTTCGACCTAGTCGTCATCCCTTGGGGTGCTCTGGTGAACAAACGTTCCCCCAGATACTGGTGGTCACCCCTGATAAACTTATAGGTGGCCATCAGATCACCCCTGAGCCTGCGCTTTTCCAGGCTAAAGAGCCCCATGGCTCTCAGCCTGTCATCGTAGGGTTTGCTTCCCTGACCTCTGATCATGCACGTGGCTCTTCTCTGGACTCTCTCAAGCTTCTCCACATCCTTTTTGAATTGTGGAGCCCAAAACTGGATGCAGTACTCCAGCTGCGGCCTCACCAAGGCCGAGTACAAGGGGAGAATGACATCCTGGGATTTGCTTGAGAAGCATCTATAGATGCAAGCCAGCGTTTTGGCCACTTTACTAGCCACAGCATCGCACTGCAGGCTTATGTTCATCTTGTGGTCCATGCCAGCATAGTTATATAATTAACTATTTGCTTTTTCAATCAAATAAGAATGCTTACAGAAAATAAGTAATCATAGAATAGTATGGTTGGAAAGGACTTCAAGAGGTCATCTACTCCAACCCTATGTTCAAGGCAGAATTGTCCATAACTAAACCATCTCAGTAGTCAAGTGTCTGTCTATCCTACTCTTAAAAACATCCAAAGATGGAGATTCTACAGTCTCTCTAGGTAGCCTGTACCAATGCTTAGCTACCCTCATAACGAAAAAGTTCTCACTAAGACTACAAATTGCAAACTGTGAGGTTGCATATTTCTTCCTCTGTCTAATTTGATTTCCGATTCAATTGCAACATAATAGGTTCTTGTAACTTGGAAAATTTGGAGCAACTTTGTCCCATGGAATATGTTCTATGAAAGCCAGGAGTCAGTGCTGGGGCCATTGCTATTAGAAATTGTCAGTGCCTTCATTAAAGAGGACATGATGCAATAATCTTTGAAGGAAGCTTGCACATACTCTTTGTGCAAAAAACTACTCCTTGATGTTGACACCTGGCCAATCACAGATCAGATCTATTTGAAGCCTTCTTTTTTTGACTAAGAAGACTTAGAGGTTTGTGACAAGACAGAGGACAACTGTTTTGAAAAAGGGAAATTCTTTGAATTTTTTAAAGTAGAATAGTTTTCCTCAGCTTTTGTTGAAGAAGAAACTTTTGGTTATAAAAAAAATAGTGGCAAAAATGAAGCTTTGCATGTAGCCAGTATGTCTAGGGAGAGAAATTACACATAAACCAATATAAATGATTGGAAATTGGTTCAAACCTGTAACACAACAGAAGTTCAGAGCACATAAACCACTTTCAAAATGGCTGAAATTGTTTTAAGATAAACTTGGATGTATATAGTATCAGATTTAACTGATTTAGGTAAATCAGTTTATTGAACTTCTGTCCCAGATCCCCTCCAGATTCAAGTTAACTCACAGTCCCCCAGGATCCCAGGTTGCATTGTACATGTGGCAGGCCAGTAGGGGGCACTACTACGTTTAGCCATCCGCCTCACTGTGCCCAACCCAAACCCTACTGCGGGTGTTGCCCTTGGGGTGCCTACATCTGGCCAACCTCCTTCCTGGAGCACACCCGCAAGCCTGGGGTAATCTCTGCCACCACCCAGGCCTTGTTCACTGTTAGGGCTCTGTGCAGCCCAGGGTACGCAGACCCTGCAGACCTTGTGGGGTGCTTAACCCACAGTGGTATTTCAAGGTGTTTCTTTTAGCCTGAAGCATTCACAAATAGCATCCTGTACTGAAGGGGAAAAAAAAACATGCCTATCTCAGCTAGCCGAGTCAAGGGAGCTATAAAGGCTCCCTCTTAATCATCCACAGTGAGGTGTGCTGTAACACATAGCTTTATTGGTTACAGAGGCAGAGGATGAGGAAGGGGTAGATAACACAGGAATATTGAAAGAAAAACACCTTGAGCTGAACAGACTGAACTTGTTGGCCCTTTGTAACATGTGGCTAAAGTTAAATGACCCAACTTTACTGGCTAAATTTCAGGTAAGTTACTCACATGTTCATCCAGAGACTGATAGAGCTCCAGAGGCTTTTTTGCTTGTTTCAGTCTCCCAAAAATGACTGACTCCCCTCAAGACAGAGTGACCTCTTTTAAAACCTTTCTGACCTCATCACTAGGTTCCAACCAGAAACAGGGACTACGTGATGCAGACCAATCCTTTTAAAAGTCATCAGCATCCTCAGGTGGAGGGACCAGGGTCACACAGGTTCTTTGGTGGGAAAAACCCAGGACAAAGGAAGAGCAAGCTCCCCCTTCCCTATGGAATTTCCACAACCCAGTCACCCAGCTTGACCAGGTGGATCCAGCAGTCAGAGTTGGAAACAAAGGAGGCTGGGCAGACTCAGAGCAGGAAGGCAGATGAAAAGGGCGATTTCTTCACAGTACCACCCCCATAAATCCCCCCCTCCCAGGATGGATTGGCTAGCCTTGGTCAAGCTGTCTGGTCCAGCAGACCACGAAGGAGTGCGCTAGCACCCCTCCCCCTCCCAGCTTTTGGCCTGGGCCACTGCAGGCATGTGGCTGCATTTCTGGAATCATAAGTAAATGTCTGTTCACCTGCTTATTGATTCAGTCTACACAACTTAATTAACCTGAGAAGCTTTGAGGTTTTTGACTGTCTGTCCTTAGCCTTAATGAAATGTTGGTAAGTTTTAGCTATATGTCAAGTTTGAGAAGCCTGAAAGATTCGATTTTTAGATTATTTGGAACAGAAGCATGGTCTGAACCAGGTGTTAATTTTTTTAAAGGTTAATGTATTTACTCATAAATTCTTAAAAAGTCAAAGAACAAAAGTGGCAATTCAAATAAGATAACCTTGAATTCTTTCCATGTGAGACAGACCCAAAGACCCCTGCTTTGAGTGCAAAACTCATCCCAAACTTAGCTATGGATCCCTGGCTCATACTTCCATAATAATATTATCCCTGTTGCTGTCCAGCCACTGCAAATGAGCATTTGGGCTCTGATGTGCAAAGAAACCAGAGAACATTTTTTAAAATCTTTGATAATGTGAGTAGTAATGGAGCTAATACAACCCTACCAACAGTTAACATTCAAGGATTGGTCTGCAGAAAACAGCAATTTTAGGGAGGATGTGAATATATATCTATGCTTGTCAGTTCCACTCCCTGAAGCAGTGTGTGGGGGTAGGGGAAATATAGAAAGAGGTGAAATTAACTCTTCCATATTTTGTGCTAAAAGACTCTGAAGATATTTAATAGCATTTCCCCCCTTTTTCTTTCCTTCTTTCTTTCCTTGGCAGATTGCAGAACTAACAATAGCTGCCAGCAGCATATATGTTTGTACTTGTTCCAGTGTGAATCAAACATTAAGGATTGTGCTAGGCTGGGGGATGAGGACCTCTGTGTTACTCAAGAAAACATCCTTCTGTGGGATAATATTTTAAGCACAAGCTTAAGTTCATTCCTAAAATTAGGACTTTCAGCAAATATATAATAGGTCTATTTCTTTCACCTTCTTGGTTGCCTCCAGCTAAAAATAGGAGTTTGTGTCCATCCTGATGACTCCCTAGCAGATGGCTAGAATGAAAAGGTCCAAGAAACTAATTAATGAAGTTTGAAGGTGCAGTACAAATATCAGCCACAATACAGAAGGCCAAGTGCTAAATAAAGTTCTACAAATGCACCAGTAGTCAACTTTCTCTTACAGACTGGGAGCCCAAAATATTGATATAAGGAGCTAGAGGTACAATATTCAACCTTATGCAAGTTATGTTCATTGTTCTTTAAGAACTTGCAATCAAAAACAGAACTGACAATTGTATGTTTCCCCACATCCCTTATTCTGCTGCGATTCTGCTGTGTTACACTTGATATTAGGCCAGTGAGAGGCTTTGGACCATGCTCGGATCCAGAGAAGCTTTGAATGCTTCAGCGTCTGAAGCAGCACATCCAGATCAAAGCGCTGGCTTTGTTAGGCTTTCTGAAGCAGTTCAGAGCTTCTGAAGCTTCGGAGATGTGGCCATAGGGTATAACAGGGAATCAATGAAATATCTATAACTTTGTTGTCTGATATGGATGAAATTTGCAGGTGTCGTAGCCTCTGCTGGGAGCATGAAGCTTGCCAAGTTTCAAGAAGATCGGTGCATGGGTTCAGGGGGAACTACACCCCAAATTCTTGAAAGAAAACTCATGTCACGTCTATATATTACAACACAGGGGGGTGAAAACTGCAGGGATGGTGGCCCCTGGTAAGGCCACAAAGTCTACCAAGTTTCAAGAAGATTGGTGCAGGGGTTTAGGGGGAGCTGCACCTCAAGCTGCTGACAGGCAAAACTCGTGACATAGATGACCCTGTGTGTGTTAAGGCGCAGTGGATGGAAAACTGCAGAAGTGGTGATGCCTGCTCAGGCCATGAAACCTGGTAAGTTTCAAGGAGATAAGTGAAGGGGTTTGGGGGTAACTGCACTGCACGCTGCAGACAAGCAACATTTGTGACATGGGTGACACTGTGTGTTAAGGCACAGCAGGGTGAAAGCTGCAGGGATGGTAGCCCCTGCTGCGGCCACAAAGCCTTCCAGCTGTCAAGGAGATAGGTGCAGGGGTTATAGGGCTCTGCACCTCTGGCTGCTGACAGGCAAAACTCATGACATGGGTGCTTGTGGGACTGTGTCTGTCTTGGGGGGAACTACTGCAGGCCTGGCTGCTAAGCTACTGTGTTACCAGTTACCAATCAATCATGATTCACTCAGGGACCAGCTCAATATACAGTTGCTAGCTAATGTAACCAGTTAATTAGCAACAATTAACACCTACAAAAACACAAACTAATGAGAGGAAATAAGCAATACAGACAATCAATTGCCCCAAGACAGAGACAGTCAGTTGCACAAGCACCCATGTCATGAGTTTTGCCTGTCAGCAGCCAGAGGTGCAGGACCCCACAGCCCAGAATCCCTGCACCTATCTCCTTGACAGCTGGAAGGCTTTGTGGCTGCAGCAGGGGCTACCATCCCTGCAGCTTTCATCCTGCCGCACTTTAACACACACAGTATCACCCATGTCATGAGTTTTGCTTGTCCACAGCTTGAGGTGCAGTTTCCCCCAAACCCCTGCACTTATCTCCTTGACAGCTGGCAGGCTTCGTAGCCTTAGCAGGAGCCGCCACCCCTGCAGTTTTCATCCTGCTGCGCCTTAACACACACAGGGTCATCTATGTCATGAGTTTTGCCTGTCAGCAGCTTGAGGTGCAGTTCCCCTCAAACTCCTGCAATGATCTTCTTGAAACCTGGCAGGCTTTGTGGCCTTACCAGGGGCTACTGCCCCAGTAGTTCTCACCCCACTATGTTGTAACACATACATGTGACATGAGTTTTGCTTTCAAGAATTTGGGGTACAGTTTTTCCCAAACCCCTGCACAGATCTTCTTGAAACTTGGTAGGCTTCATGCTCTCAGCAGGGGCTATCAACCCTGCAAGTTTCATCCAAATCAGAAAAAAAACACAACGTTATAGATATTTCATTGATTCCCCATTATACCCTATGGCTAGATCTCCAAGTAGTTCTGAAGCTTCGGAGCCACTTCATCCAGGTCAAAACGGGAACCCAGCCCGGAGCTCCAGATTGGATCACTGACATCTGAAGCTGGATCGAATAGCTGCCTACTCACACAGGCCTACTTGATATCATTTTAATGCACTAGCTTAAGCATTGCTTTAATAACATGCTCAAGCATTTGCTTTACTTTGAGCCCATGGATAATTCTATTAGCTTCAGTAGGTCTACTCATATGCTTAAAGTTGCACACCTACTTAAAAGTTTTGCTGGATTTTGGATTGGTAGAATGCTTCGTATGCTTGTGTCTACGGACAACAAGTACAATGAAACAGCCTAATACTTTTTCAAGGCTAAATGAGTTCTACTTCAGTTCAGGTGGCAGAGGTCTGTGGTGCTGCTGCTTCTTCTTCTTCATCTTCTTCTTTTTAAAATAAAGATCCTAAGCCTAAAGCACCCCGATGCTTTGGAGTTTCTTCAGAATATTTCCTTAAGAGAAGAAAATGGGAGTTTCCCCTAGTTTGGAAAAACTAAGTGATTCAGTCAGAAATTCAATGGAACTCAAGTGATCTACAGTAAGTTTGGGGTCCTCTATCTGGAGACTGTATACTGCCATATATTGCCCTTCTTTGAGAGGGAACAAGGGAAAGTTACAGTAGTCCATAAAACCTTCCTTAAAGAATGGTTAAATTTCATGCATGGGGTAGAGCTTTCCTCCTCACAACCTGGGGAAAAATCTTGACTGGATTACTAGCATTTGAGAAAAGCTTTTATATGTCCCTGTCTCTTCATTCACCCTGTGAATGCAGAACCATTCAGAGTACCCCAGAAATATGAGCCATGAAGCCATGTGAATGGCTGGACCCCTCTTCTTTAAATGCACAGATCTGGTAGGAACATGATCAGATACAGAAGTTTCACCAGAAAACATAGTCAGCTGGAGCAGCACATTCTGGTTTTATCCAAATTCAACAATACACTCTGAATAAAGCTCTGGCTACAAAATCAATGGCAAGTCCAAACAGATAATTGATAAAAATTAACAAACTATACCTGAGGATCAATGTGTCTTTGATATGAAACATTCTTTAAGAAAACATAGTAAGTAAGTGGGCGTATACAAACCTGATGACGTTCAATACCAGTAAATGTAAGGTACTTCACCTCAGGAAAAAAAAACCTGCAGCATGCTTATAGGCTCAGCAGTGCTACGCTTGCTAGGACCACAGCTGAAAGAGACTTGTGGGTCATGATTGAGCACAAGATGAACATGAGCCACCAATGCAATATCACAGCTGGTTAAGCTAACCAAACTCTGGCTTGCATCCACAGGTGCTTCTCAAATAAATCTCAGGATGTCATCCTCCCACCGTACTCGGCCTTGGTGAGGCCACTGCTGGAGTACTGCATCCAATTCTGGGCTCCAAAATTCAAAAAGGATGTCAAGAAGCTTGAGAGAGTACAGAGGAGAGCCACACGCATGATCAGAGGGCAGGAGAACAGACCTTATGATGAGAGGCTGAGAGCCATGGGACTCTTCAGCCTGGAAAAGTGCAGGCTCAGGGGTGACTTGGTGGCTGCCTGTAAGTACATAAGGGGTGTGCATCAGGATCTAGGAGAACATCTGTTCACCAGAGCACCCCAAGGTAAAACAGGGACCAATGGTCATAAACTCCTCTAAGACCATTTCAGGCTGGACATAAGAAAAAATGTCTTTACTGTCCAAGTCCCCAAGACCTGGAACAGACTCCCTCCAGAAGTGGTGCAGGCACCTACTCTGGACTCTTTCAA
Organism: Alligator mississippiensis; assembly: GCF_030867095.1. Classification (NCBI taxonomy): domain Eukaryota; kingdom Metazoa; phylum Chordata; order Crocodylia; family Alligatoridae; genus Alligator; species Alligator mississippiensis. The sequence goes on along the minus strand of NC_081826.1, from coordinate 204,687,746 downwards.
GAAATGTCTGGATGCTTATCTTGCTGGGATCCTTTGCCCCTAGCTGACGTCCTGCCCCTGGGGCAGGGGGCTGGACTTGATGATCTTTGAGGTCCCTTCCAGCCTTAACATCTATGAATCTATGAAAAGGGTCTAGTATGTCAAGCTGATTCCCAAAATGTATTGGTTTTCAATATGAATTGGTTGTAGACACCAGTACTTGATTAAAATAAATAAATGTATGCCTTCTGTGTACCACAATAGCTTTTTTATTACTAGACAATTTATGTAAACTCATATTTGCTTACTTGGTTTTTACAATTATTTTTTAATTGTGAGCCATCACTGTTGTATTTAAACTTATTTACTTCACTGCTGGATTCTAAGCAAAAACCCAACCCATTCTTAGAGAAAGTTAGAAACTGTTTTTCTTTGACAACTTTCAGAGTTACAGATGTTTCAGTGTATTTTGTACTTCCTTTGCAGACGCTACCATTTAGCATTTGAACTATTTTAGCCCTAGGATCAAAAATTATGAGTTTTCATGATTGCCAAATATAAGTGCATCATTGGTTTTTTGGAACAGTCTTGTTTAACAGGAAAAAAAAAATTTAAAACCCTGGTACCAGTTAGGAACATATTAGTACAACACTAATTATAAACTGGAATGTGTCAGAATTAAGTGAGTTATGATCTGGCAAAGACCTGCAAACTATAGTCAGATACTTAATAAAGTTTAGACATGCAGCTGTGAAGACTCCTGGATCCTTGCCACCTTTTATTAGAGTGGCGCCCAGCAACACCACTGTAGTTAAAGGTCTGTCAGCGTTTCCATTATAAAACCCCATTTTTAGGCTTTTTTTTTTTTTTAAGGGCTTTGTAACTTGCCCATTTTAAATCACATCAAGCTGAAACTTGACATTAAAATTGTCAGAAATACATATTTTAAACATAGAAAAAACCTTATTAAGTTAATTCTGTCTTTGTTTTAGACCTAGAGGGGTAAAGAAAATAGAGGCAGCATATGAAGTATTTTATTGGCTACTCCTTTTTTGTCATTCTTAGAAAAACAGGGCAGGTCTTAGGTTTGAAAAATAAATACTTTTAGCTGCTTAGGGCTGAATTCTACCCTCAGACTCCCACTGAGGCATAAATTGAGAGCATAAAAGATGGCATTTCAGCCTAACTTCTGAGTCTGCTTTCTTGAATCAGTCCTGCAATTTTATTTAAACTAGCAAGGTGATGTGAATAAAACTCAAACTAGTTCTCAACATTTGAAAACAGTTTTCGACGGCTTGAAAACAGTTTTTGCATTGCTTTGTTTTGTTTTTAAAAGGAGTTTAAGGTAACTTTTTTGAGTTTCTGCTATTTATTTCACTATCTGGTGTTCAGGCATTATAAATCAGATGGTTGCATTAATGAACCTCTACCAGTTAGCATTAGCCAAGGGTTGGCTGATATCTTTTAGAAAAAAAGGAATGTAGCTGTTTCTTTGTATTCCTTGTTTCTGTCTTGAACCAAAAATGAAAAAGTCCAAAGTACTGCATGACAGACTACTTCACAGTTATTCCTTTCATGGTTAGAATCAGGAAATGTAGCTCTCATAGCTGTGAAAGAATTATACCTTCTGATTATATTTCCAAGCAGCCTTCCTGTGTGGAGAGTTCAGCAGTCATTTGGGCTGTATGTTCTGTGCAGACTGTCAAAAGAGAAATTCACATGCTGTGCTCTCTTAGGGAGCCTTCATTTTTGTTGTCTCCTGCATTGTTGTTCTTTAAATGAAAATAAAGGAATCAGATTGAAGGTACGTGCTTGTTTGTGAATACAATTACAATAAGGAAAACCCATACATCTCATGAGAGCCCATATTATTTCCTTCCCAAATTTTCATGCTCCAGGAGAGAAAGTTCATCTAGCATTTGAACTTCTTGAAAACATGGCTTTACTGATCAGAGGGACACAGAGGAACTTCATTGTCCAAACATATTCAACCTGAATAACTGGGAGAGTGAATCAAACTATGATACAGTACATGCTTGACGTTGATGATTGTGTATTACAATGAAACAGATCTGTATTGAGTCACAGGGTCTAAGAAAAAATAACCTGGTCTCATCCTTTCCTACATGAGTTAAGTATCTGAATATTTTTTTAAAAATCACTAAAGTAAAAAAGCCAGAACAAAGAACCTGAGTGGCCATACATTGCACACAGAAGCATAACCAAATCAGGGCTACCAGTTCATGACTCCTGAACACTGACTTGGGGGTGAAAGGGCACAAAAATATCAGATGTCTGCTGCTGGCCAGCCATGATACTGGCATCCCAGCAGCTGTGCCTGCCTGGTACACTACCCCTGCCCAAGGCATAGTGTTGCCTTATACCTCTGGCCTTCACATCTTGTATTTGCTTGCTTAGAAGCATACAAGTGTGTAAGCACAACTGCACTTGTCTGACTTTGAGAATCCATCCTAACACAAAGGAAAAGGAGGGGGAAAAGTGACAGTGAGATCTTCATCGTGAGTCTAGACCTGTCTGCTATAATCCCACTCAATTAATCAACAAAAAGATCACCACAAAAAATATTTTTGGACAGATCCAAACAACAGCCCTTTTTCCCTTTACAGAAACTTCCAGGTGAGGATCTTCAAGTGAAAAATTCCTCTTGACCTCAGTAGAGCCAGGATTTCATCATAACTAGTCATGAAGACCTTTCAGTGGTTGCATCTACATGTTCATTAATGTGTCATAATTACAGGTACCACTTTAATGGGCCATATTTAACACTACTGTGCATTAGCGCCAGGGCACACTTTTTTGGTGATGCTAATGCTCAATAGACTAATTCTACTGCAAATTAGTGCATTAGCGTGGGTTTTGAAGTATTTCATGTAGACATGCCCAGTGTTTACCCAAAGAAGCTTGGGTTTGCGAATGGTGTCAGTTCTACCAAGTAGAGCAAGGGTGGGCAAAATGTGGCCTGTGGACTGGATGCGGCCTGCTAGGCCATTCTATCCAGCCCACGGGGCCTCTTAAAAATTTAGAAAATTAATATTTATCTGCCCCTGACTGCCTGTCATGTGGCCCGTGATGGCTTACCAAAACTCAGTAAGTGGCCCTCCGCCTGAAATAATTGCCTGCCACTGAAGTAGACCATAGGATAACAGAAGCATAGCAAACACAATCTGTGTTTTCCCTGAAAATGTTTCCGTGCCACTATCTCTATTCCTTTCACATTTTCAGATGATTCTTCAGTGGGAGTCTATTTGGGCTATTGCATTGTCATTGTTATTCATTGTTATCACTAAAAACATGGGGTTATCCAAGGTGCTGAGTACCAACTTTTCCCACTGATTTCATTTGGAACTGCAAGTACTCAGTAGAGAGCTCTTGGGAAAATCAGGCCCTCAGTGACAGCTTCAGCTACGCCTTGTTAGACCAACTTCACAAATGAAACAATGTAGGGGCACAATTAATACAGATGCAGATGACATGAATTCTCTTAAAACAAACATGTACCAACCCAAACAACCTTCATTTCAGTTACACTGCTTGCTCATCCACTGTTAAAGGAGATATGAATTGTCAGTCATGGGGCCAGGATCGTGGCCTTGTAGTAATGGTTACAATAATCCTTTCAGTCTTTGGACTAATTTCCAGGCCTTTTAAGCTTGGCAAGAGCCTTTCTTTCAGTCTGAAAATTGGCATGCTCACCTTCTCGTGCCTAAGGACAACCATCGTGCCAAGTTTGACAGAAACAGGCTTATTTTACAGTTAAACAAAAACATCTATAATTTTCCCATACTCAAAAGCTCAAAAAATTGCTTACGGCTTTCACATTCTGCAAAGCAACACACATGGATTTCTGGACTCCAGTGTTACAGCTAAAATGTTCCAAACTTTTCAATGCTATGTGACCAGTTCTAGATGAGCTGCTGTGGTGGTGAAAGATTTTAATGACATGGCAGTTAACCATATATATTCTTTCCTCATTTATATCACATTTTTGTGTCCTTTGATCTTCATAAAGAGCAAGAGCACCAAGAAACCACATGGACCCAGCTGGGTCCAAAAACCTGTTTGCTACCTTTACAGAAATATAAAAGTACTAGCTAGTGGCACTTTGACTGTTTTCTGGCAGTTTCCAAAACACAAAGCAAATGAGTTGCACTAGAGGGTTTATAAACTATTTACAGTGATATTATCCAAACCCTTTAGTAACCTAGTGGTGCTCCACTTTATTGCCCTATGAGCTGGATGAGTGCTGCAGGTCTGATCTGAGGGCTGGATCCCATGAGTGGAGCTAGTCTGCTGGCAGCCAGATCTATCTTGTCCACTAGCCAGATCTAGCACAGAGTCTGTGTGCCGGATCTAGCCCTGGAGCCCACTTGTGGGCATGCCCTGGTCTGCGCAGCCGTGTCATCCAGCCTACAGAAGCATGTCATCATCCAACCCACTCTGGAAGCCACCACTGCCGCCAAGTTTCTAGACCTGTAGGGACTCTCACGGGGTAGATGACAGGGCCTTGTGGGCTGGAAGTTGAGCAGCACTGTACTAACCAATCCCACTGAATGAAATGGAATTTCACAGGATGCAAACAAAAGCAGAATTAGGAACTGTGTTTTCACTGCAGCTGTAACACAGAATACTTCTCAAATGCATGGCCTGTACAACAGTTGCATGTTCTGGCCTGTTGCTATAAAAGCACATGAGGTCACCATTAAGTTTTGCATTATAATGCAGATTTCCTGAAGCTGAGTTTTTTTATATCTGTTGGAGATGGAAGTGAAAGCCTTGTGGAGCTTTGAAGTGCGTTACTGATAATCTTGAAGGAATTAAATTACTGATATGTGGAAGTGGAAAGGAATATACAAATCTTTCACTTTTGCTTATTTCCATTCTTTGAAGCTTTTGAGTGGTAGTATGTAGCTCGCAGCTACCTTAACTGACACTAAAGAAAGATTTTGTTCACTGATTTAAAAAGTTCCTTCCTAGGAATCTCACTGTAATGGGTTGACATCTTTATAAATAGGATAGTAGGAAAACTGCTTCTGTTTGTTACTGGCGTGGAGCATTAGTGCTTCAAGCTCTTTATCATCCGTTTCTCATGGTGCTATTTAAAACAGAGAATTTTATTTTTAAGAATATTGTTTATAGCCCAGGTATATTTTACTCTCTTTGAAGTTGTTCATGTGTGTTGGAATGAATGTGAGAGAGGTTTTGCCACCTCCTTTTATGAAAAGTTTTGGGAACTGATGTTACTGTACACACTAACCTCTCCTTAGTGCAGCACCATGCACTGGTTCCCAAAAGAAATTCCTACACTTACGCTGTGGGTAAATTAACCACAAGAAATACATGATACCAGTATGGAAGAAATTAGAGCTCTAATCAGCCAGTGTCAGGAGAGGTCTGAAGACAGATGGGATCTAGAAAATATGGCGCTCAGTAAACATGAGAACAACAAGCAAACATTTTAGATCTGTTCGAGTCATTCACATCAACCCCAGATTCCCCAGGGTGATCTACTTTATGTAGACATCAGAATCCATATTCTATAGGACCTGCCTTTTACATGTATATGTAGTACCACTTATTTTCTCATCCTCATTTATGTAATGTTGGCTCGGTGTAAATATATGCACCAAAACTTATGTGTGTAACCACTTTTATTTAACAGTTGTTCCTCAAATCTGTGATACATATTTTCAGATAAAACTAGTGATTTGTGGCATCCTGGATTTGGATGTCCAATTTAAAGTGCGTTCTTACCACTTGCTTCCAAAAGCATTAGTCAGGATGTCTGCATCCAGTGTAACTCCTTTTGGTACTGTGATACTGTCATTACCCAATGATTGTGTGTGCGCTTCGGCACTGCAGAATTATTTCCCGCCACATGGAGCTTTCTTTGCACGGTGCAATTCTCAGCTGCAGAGAGAAAACCCCAGTGCAAAGGAGTTCCCGCCGCTTGCATGCAAATTTGTGTCCCATTATTGGCTGTTTCTAAATTATTCCCACGTGGCGGCTAGCGATTGGCTTGCTAGCCGTATAAGAGGCTTGAGCAGTTTCCGCCTAAGTCGGAGATCTCCGAGAATCTCAGGAGGATCCTGAGAACCCCGATTCCGAGAATTCCGGGAGAAATCCGAGAGAATTCCGGCAAGGAGTCCACAATTATCTCGTGGATTTCCACGTATATCTCGGACCGAATGATGGTTTGATCAGCCATCAAGAATCTCTCCCCATCACCAGATGATCCTTGACGTACCCCTGCCCTGCGCGCTCGTTGAGAGTCACAGCTCGGACTCTCATATCGGTTCAGAGAGCTCTCATCGTGTTTGTTTTGCGGAGCCTAGCAAACTCCGCTCGTGTGTCTTCAGTGGAGCCTAGCAAACTCCACTTGTGTTTGTCTGTAACTGCAACTCAAGCAAGTTTTCCTGCCTGCACCACGACCATCTACAGTGTAAGTAAAATAATCTTTAATCAACCTCCACACGTCAGTGCCTAATTCTAGTTCACCGTGCTGACTTCCCCGGCCCACGTGCCCGGGCTGCTGGCTACAGCCCCTCGGCCCTGACAGATACCAGTAGCAAATGATAACAACAGCTCTGGGACAGATTTTCAGGGATTTACTAACCTCAGTTCCACTGGCTTTCTATTTGATATTTGCTCCTATGTTCTATAAGTTCTTGTGAAAATTTCTGCTCTGTACTTTGAATAAGTACCTGTTTACCTGTATGGTACACTCATTTATATAACCATGTGTTTCTATTTACAGCACTTTATCTAGCTCTGAAGCAAAAACTGGATTTAGAGTGAAATCCTGGCCCCACTAAACTGATGAGAGCTTTGCCACTAATCTAGTGTAGCCAGGATTTCATCCTGGCCTATAGGGCTACCAGCTAAAATGCAACTACCCTTGGGAGAAACAACAAACAAAAAAATCCTAAAAGTAAGGACTTACGGGATGGGATGATCAAAGAAGCCAGGGGAATAAGGCGCACAGCTCCTACGTGTTACTCTCTTAGGTTCCTTTGAAAACACCAGCCTTAATTTGAACTTTGCAGAATCACACAGTTTTATTAACTGAAAGATTTGTTGATCTATTTTTCTGTATTTTTATACTGCGCTTATCATAGAACCTTCAAATGAACCAGTCAATAGGACAGAAAGCTTTTATTATACTCCATTTTAGACACTGGCAACTGAGACACCATTTGAGGGATGCTAAAACTTTGTTTGTTCCTTATTCATGCTAGTAAACTTTCCTCTCTCCTCTTTTGTTGCCTAGCTACCATGTCCCTCTGTGTTCCTCTCATTCAATGTGGTGTACCACAACCTGTCATGGGTTGAGAGTACAATATATACTTGAATGGAACTGATTGCCCTTTAGAGCTTTATTTTTATCCGCTAAGCTTTTATTTACAACTCCTTATTCTGAGACATCTTCCTGTGGTAAAGTACCAACCCTCATTTTGTACTGAGTTATTTTCACACATTACTCAAGCATCACAACAGATCATTTCCACCATAGAAGACACCCCCATTGATAAACGTTGCTGTTAGCCAAACTGCAACTCTTGCCAACCTATCTATGTGTCCTACCATTTAGGATATGACTATTAATGGATGTAGTATAGCTAATTATTTGTGCTTTCTTCAATGGAACAATAAAGTAAAAAAAAAATATTGGTTGTATATACTCCTTAATCTGAGAGCTAATGAACAATAACAGAACTGTACTCACTTGTCAAACTATTTGTCAAAACAGAGTCTAATAAGTATTAAAGAAAATATTAGAAAGAGAAACCAGAGATTCATATACAATTTGTACATGGAGCTCTCACTGATGTCAACAGGAACCAGTTTCATATACCCAAGTATGGCACACTGATGGGTGCAGCACAAAACTCAGAATAGACTAGATCAGATTAGACTAGAGGGAACTGATATTAATGGGTGCATCTACATGTGCGCTTTACTGCAGAGTTGACTAATTAGCTCCACACTAAAGCATCCCCATCTGCACATGCACCCATATTAGGGCACAGTAAATTAAAAAAACACCATCATAGGATAGTACTGTCTGGGACAAGTACTATCCTACAGCAGAGTGATTTACGCTGCCGCAATGCCCGTGTAGACAGTGACTGGGGCTGGCTGGGGCACAAGGGTGCTACAGTGTAAGGGCTGCCTGCCAGCTAGCCCCTCATTTTAACACCCTCGTGGCTTGTACCCCAGCCAGCCCCTCCACCACCCAATGCTGCCACCTGGAGCCTGGGGCTGACCCCCTGGGCCCTTTGCCAGCCTGAGGCTGCTCTGCCCTGGGTCAACATGCTGCAGTCCTGGGCACGGCGCCCAGGAGAAATAAACTCCAGTGCAAACTGCACTGGAATTTACTCCTTCACCTTAATTGCACATGTAGATACAACAAATATGTAGGAAAAGAAACCAACCCATTTCTATGTGAAAGGCAGCAACTGTCAACAACCACCGCTAAGGTGTTTAGTACTCATCAGTATTTGCTTTAAATAGCATTCACCAGGACTAAAGTACCTTCTTATGTCATGCAGGGGCATATGAGGCAGAGGGAAGAGTACTACCAAAGAGCACTACTATGCTTAAAAACTTGCCTGTGGCACCATGCTTCCTAACCAGACATAACAGAGATAGGATGAGGCAAATTAAAACAATTTCCCCAGATGACATCAGGCAGGCTGGATTTAATTCATGGCTTTAGGGCTGATTTTTTAGGCTACTGACTGAGGAAGATTCCGAGTTTGATACTTCAGACTGCCACCTGCAATAAGCATATTATCGTCAGAAATGCAACAGCTTGGGAATAGCAGTGGCTATATGGCTGAGATCAACTGTTTCTCAAATTTCCAAATGTGTTGCACGGGGAGAGGTGAGCTTAACCAGCCTGCAGAATCTATAGTGGTTCCCAGTAGTGTAACTTGTGGGTATGGTAGGGAGGGGTGGAGTATGTGGGATACATGCCTGAGGCACTGATTCAGGGGAGGTACTAGAATGGCAGCCCCAAGGACCCTGCACTGTCCCTGCCAGCACTGTAGTAGCCCCCAAGGCAGCAGCTGCCCATAGCAGCCCCTAACACAGGAGGTAAGCACACGCTTCTTCCCTGACTTTGTTCCCCCCATGCTGGCCAGAGTGCCAAAATTTGAAATTACTCTTCTAGTGGTTCCAGTGTTTGGACAGTCATTACTTGGCAGGACTTTAATATGAAATGGTTCTGCTCTGCTCTGACATACCAAAATCATTTAGGGAAAGAACTCCTGAGGATCTGATTTGTTGTAACACAGAATTCCCGTAGTGACGCAAGGAGAATTTAGTATAAATGAGAATCATTCTAACCAGATTCTAATCAAAGGCCATGTGTAGACAAAATGAGGGGCACGTGTGCACGGCACTTTTAAAGCAGGCTAAATGCTTTTGCACCTCTTTGGGTCAGTGTTTGCATGTGTCAACAGTGTACTGTGCATTAATTACAGCTTCTGTAGCAAATTCAGCAGCATAATGCACCTTAAATAACTTGGGGCACAGAAAATTAAGACTCCTCCAAGGAGTTTTAGTTTGCTGCCCCTACAGCCTCAGAGCAAACCACTGGGTTCTGTGCAGCTCAGGGCCTCTGCAAGAAGCCCTGCAGGCAACCTGGCAGCAGCCTGGGAAGGCAGGCTCCACCCAAGAAAAGTGGTGAGCCTGATTTCCACCCCCCCCCCCCCACCGGAGCCTGCCTGCCTGAGGCCTGCTGCTTCCCTCCACAGTTGCAGTGCCTCCCAGGACCACCCAAGCTAGGTGTCCGCGGACAGGTGCCGCTGTGGGGGCACCAGTGCCGCAGAGGGAAGCGCCAGCCGTCCCTGCAGCCCAGGGACTGTCCCACCCACCAGCAGCTCACCCTCCCCTCCCTACCACCAGAGAGGCAGGTAAGTCAGCAGGGTGTGTGCACAACACGTGGGTTTAAAGGGCCCTAAATTGAAGCAGTGTTTTTAAAAACCCAGCGCTTCAATTTAGGGCCCCCATTTCATCTACCCACATCCAAAAGCACGTTTCTTTTGCTGTCTCATGCTGCATTTTTAATAGCAGAACAAACAATCATTTCTGTTTCTTCCATTTATGGAAAATTGGACTTAGTGCTATGGGGCAGATTCTCATTTTTAGCTCTTTATACCTCCCTGACAGCGTAAATGAGCCTTTAAGTGAATTTACATATTATTAATTCCACTTGCGGTTAGTTTATTTTATATTACCAGAGTGGTGTAAAGCAGCCTTACAGCAATAGGCTCAACAGTCTCTGTACATCCTTGACTATAGTTGACGAGCCTCAGCCCCTATAGGGAAGCGTTCCTTAAATTGTGAGACTAAGCATATTTGTTTGCTGTTTGTGACTTCCATTTAGGCTTTCCAGAAAAAGAAAGTGTCCCATTCTCGGATGGATCCCATTTAAGAGAAGAATCTCAGTCTTTTGAGATCAACCACAGTTTTGACATATGGCTGATTGAAATAGAACCCGTGTTCCATTAGTGGAAGACTGGAACTACAAAAGATGAACATGTTTGTTTTTCATTTAGCAGATACTTTATTAAAGGATTTAATATGACTACAGTACATACTTTGGATAAGTTGTAGAGCTGTAGGGTTTTTGCTGTTGATTGGGGGGGGGGGGGGGGCAGCATTTTACAATTTAAAAAGAGAGAGACAGTGAGCTCTAATTTCTGCCCCTGTTCAGCAGACACAAACATTTAGGCACAGGACACAGATAATTGTATTTAGATTCAAAAGGCTTTTCCTGTCATTCATATGATTCTCAGATTCTCTTTTGATATTGATTCTCATCCATACCATGCACAGTCATAAGAGGTAGTACCTAAGAACAACCAGGGATCTCCCTCCAGGTCCTGCGGTCTCAAAAAACTTCCCATCCAGTTGACTACAAAAGTATGTTCACATTGTAATATTTATTATTCATGTCTCCCCTTCTGCACCAGCTGGTATGTTGCTTTCT